>NC_090354.1:32591408-32914257 GCF_035084215.1 Heptranchias perlo | reverse complement strand
TAGATTCTCGCGCGCAGTTTTAGTAAAAAGCGCAGCAAAAAAAAAAAACCCTTAAAATAAACGCTGCCGTCCCTTAGTCTCTCGCTCGGCCTGTCCTTTCATCAGTGAGTGATGGTCAGTGTTCTCCGGCCGCTCCGGCCACTGTCCGGCCCCCCCCCCCCCACTCACCTTCACAGTCTTGGGGTCGAAGGCTGGCTCCTTGGGGGGCTCTGGTTCGGGAGGAGGGGGCGCGGCCGCCGGTTTGGCAGCTTCCTTCTTCACCGCTTCTTTCTTGGGGGCCATGGTGTAGCGGGAGCCGCAGAGCCGGGTCCGCACAGGCGACAGGCGCAGGGACGAGTTCCCGCAGCCCCCAGCCCACCCTTATATACCCACCCCGAGCCCCGCACTCGACAGCTGGGGAAGCGGCAGGCACTGACTATAAATGGAAGAAATGTCCATCCCTCCGGGGACAATGGGGCATCGCTGGCAGCTTCCGTCACCGCCACTTACCAGAGCCACCCGCACAGAAACCAGAAACCAGAAACCCTGCTCAGTCCATTAAAGGGGAATTAGCACACTCTCTAAGGAGGGGGGAGGAGAGAGGAGAGGAGGGGGAGAGGGAGGAGGGAGAGGGGGCTGGGGGGTGGGGGAGAGAGGTGGGAGGGAGGAGAGGGAGAAGGGGCACGGGGAGAGGAGGGAGAGAGAGGGGGAGAAGGGGCAGGGGGAGAGGAGGGGGCTGGGGTGGTGGGGAGAAAGGGGAGGGGGGCAGCCAAGCCGCTGATGCCCCCACTGCCCCCTGAGCTGATGCCCCCACTGCCCCCTGAGCTGATGCCCCCACTGCCCCTGAGCTGATGCCCCCACTGCCCCCTGAGCTGATGCCCCCACTGCCCCTGAGCTGATGCCCCCACTGCCCCTGAGCTGATGCCCCCACTGCCCCCTGAGCTGATGCCCCCACTGCCCCCTGAGCTGATGCCCCCACTGCCCCCTGAGCTGATGCCCCACTGCCCCCTGAGCTGATGCCCCCACTGCCCCCTGAGCTGATGCCCCCACTGCCCCTGAGCTGATGCCCCCACTGCCCCCTGAGCTGATGCCCCCACTGCCCTGAGCTGATGCAATGATGGGCTTTGATGATATTCCAAACAAACAAAAGATGTGTGAAGATTTTCTCCGCGGCCAGAGAGGCCCCTTTAATCATTTTTAATTTAAAGAGCTCGACTGCAGAGAAGGATTTGTAATAATACCGTTATCTGTTGGGCCTCAGTCCCCCGGAGATTATAGAGATGATGCTCAGTCTTTAAATAGCTCCTCTTCTCGCGGGGAGCACCAGGGAGGCTGATCCGGGGCTGGAGATGAACGAGCGGCCATGTGTCGGTGTCAGTCAGCAGCAGAGCGTGGGGAAGGAGCTTTTATAAAACAATCCACACTCCATCCCCACCCTCCTTTCTCAGGCACCCGCTGACCACTGTGCCCAGCTTCCTGCTGACCCCTGTGCCCTGGCACCCGCTGACCACCGTGCCCAGCTTCCTGCTGACCCCTGTGCCCTGGCACCCGCTGACCACCGTGCCCAGCTTCCTGCTGACCCCTGTGCCCTGGCACCCGCTGACCACCGTGCCCAGGCACCCGCTGACCACCGTGCCCAGGCACCCGCTGACCATTGTGCCTGCTGACCACTGTGCCCAGGTCTCACTGACCACGATGCCCGAGTGCTCGATACACCTCAGGCTTTAGTGACCAAGCTAGCACGACCCTGACCTCTAACTTGCCTCGGCCCTGCCTTGCTGCTGATGCCACCTGCCAATCCCGCCCCCCCCATACTCTTCCCCCCCCCCCTCCACATTCTAACCCGCACACTCTTCTCCCTTACACTATTTCCGCCCACACTTCACCCACACTCTTCCCCCACATGCTTCCCACTAACACTATTTCCCCCTACATTCTTTCCCCATTACACTCTACCCCCCACACTATTTCCCCTACAAACTTACCTCCACACTCTTCCCCCTTATACACTTCCTCTCCACACTCTTTCCCCATACACTCTTCCTCCTCCACTCTTCCCTCCTACTCTTCCCCCTTACACTTACCTCCACATTCTTCCCCTACACTTTTCCCCCATACTTCCCCCTTACACACTTTCCCCCCCACTTTTCCTCTACAATCTTTCCCCCTTCACTTCCTCCCCACAATTTCCCCCCACACTCCCTCCCTTCCCCCCCCCCCCACTCCTAATCCCAACCGCTTTCTTTACTCCAAATAAAGCCCAGGAATGACCTCCAGCGTCTGAAGCCCGTTTCCCTTTGAGTTCAGTTGTCCCTAAGTCCATCCCTGAAAAGGCACCTGAACCCCAAGCATCTGGCCAGGGCTTGGCCAAAACCTCAAACTATCTGCTCACAGACTCTGATGGAACTGCTGTGTATTTTACTCCACCAAGCACCATGTCAAATCTCTGCCCCTTTTAAATTCAATTCTTCTAAATTCAGAGCTTAAAAAAACTAAATTCCTGTCCCCGGGAATGTGCCCCTTTCCTGCTGCGGGAACCTCTCATTTTGTGGTCAAGGAGTCACCATTTATTCCTGTTAATCCAGCACTTTAAAACAGCACTCTCTGTCTCCTGTGATATTGAATATTTCACTGATTGTAAAACTGATCTAATCTCCAAATTCCTTCCAGCTCGCCTGTAAATATTTCCCTTATCTGTTCCTGAGGAGCTGGTCAGAGGCCTAATTTGGGAGTGGATGACGTTATCAGCAGATTGACTTGGTCTCACTACTATGCTGATAGGTGTTACTGGGCTCAGTGGTGGGCAAATTATTGGAATCAATTCTGAGGGACAGGATAAACCGTCACTTAGAAAGGCACGGAATTCAATCCGGCATTTGGGGAGGGCAAACAAGGCAAGGGAGTACACAATAAATGGGAGGATACTGAAAGGTGTAGAGGAAGTGAGGGACCTTGGAGTGCATGTCCACAGATCCCTGAAGGTAGTAGGACAGGTAGATAAGATGGTTAAGAAGGAATATGGAATAACATAAGAAATAGGAGCAGGAGTAGGCCAATCGGCCCCTCGAGCCTGCTCCGTCATTCAATAAGATCATGGCTGATCTGATCCTAACCTCAAATCTAAATTCATGTCCAATTTCCTGCCCGCTCCCCGTAACCCCTAATTCCCTTTACTTCTAGGAAACTGTCTATTTCTGTTTTAAATTTATCTAATGATGTAGCTTCCACAGCTTCCTGGGGCAGCAAATTCCACAGACCTACTACCCTCTGAGTGAAGAAGTTTCTCCTCATCTCAGTTTTGAAAGAGCAGCCCCTTATTCTAAGATTATGCCCCCTAGTTCTAGTTTCACCCATCCTTGGCTGTGCCTTTAATGTTACTGGATGTTTCTGGAAGGATCTGTGTTGCTCAAACCCCTGGTGCACCGTCACATTATTGAGAAAGTTGAGTTATTTAAAAAGGTCAGCTGGTCTGCCTGGTGCTGACGGTAACAGGATTCATCCCTCGAGAGTTTTGGCAAATCCCGGAATCTGCTGAGTGCTTTGGTCTTGCAGCAGCATTGACAGCACAGCACAAGCTAGTATGGGAATCTACCCGGCCTCAGCGCAGGCTAGTACGGGAATCTACCGGGACTCGGTACCCTGGCACGGGAATGTATCGGGACTCAGTACCCTGGCACGGGAATGTATCGGGACTCGGTACCCTGGCACGGGAATGTATCGGGACTCGGTACCCTGGCACGGGAATGTATCGGGCCTCGGTACCCTGGCACGGGAATATATCGGGCCTCGGTACCCTGGCACGGGAATGTATCGGGCCTCGGTACCCTGGCACGGGAATGTATCGGGCCTCGGTACCCTGGCACGGGAATGTATCGGGACTCGGTACCCTGGCACGGGAATGTATCGGGACTCGGTACCCTGGCACGGGAATGTATCGGGCCTCGGTACCCTGGCACGGGAATGTATCGGGCCTCGGTACCCTGGCACGGGAATGTATCGGGACTCGGTACCCTGGCACGGGAATGTATCGGGACTCGGTACCCTGGCACGGGAATGTATTGGGACTCGGTACCCTGGCACGGGAATGTATTGGGACTCAGTACCCTGGCACGGGAATGTATCGGGCCTCGGTGCACTGGTACGGGAATGTATCGGGACTCGGTACCCTGGCACGGGAATGTATCGGGCCTCGGTACCCTGGCACGGGAATATATCGGGCCTCGGTACCCTGGCACGGGAATGTATCGGGACTCGGTACCCTGGCACGGGAATGTATCGGGCCTCGGTACCCTGGCACGGGAATGTATCGGGCCTCGGTACCCTGGCACGGGAATGTATCGGGACTCGGTACCCTGGCACGGGAATGTATCGGGACTCGGTACCCTGGCACGGGAATGTATCGGGCCTCGGTACCCTGGCACGGGAATGTATCGGGCCTCGGTACCCTGGCACGGGAATGTATCGGGACTCAGTACCCTGGCACGGGAATGTATCGGGACTCGGTACCCTGGCACGGGAATGTATTGGGACTCGGTACCCTGGCACGGGAATGTATTGGGACTCAGTACCCTGGCACGGGAATGTATCGGGCCTCGGTGCACTGGTACGGGAATGTATCGGGACTCGGTACCCTGGCACGGGAATGTATCGGGCCTCGGTACCCTGGCACGGGAATGTATCGGGACTCAGTATCCTGGCACGTGAATCTACTGGGCCTCGGTGCACTGGTACGGGAATCTACCGGGCCTCGGTATACTGGTACAAGGTGTGGAACGAGTGGACAAAGTGCAGGTCACTGTGCGTCGTTTGGATGGCAGGGACTGGCCTGCATGAAGCGACCCTAGACTCATCCGCCCACTCACCGCTCCCCTTCAATTTGCGATCACTGCCCCTCTCCCCACTCCCCATCCAGGCCATCAACTCATTTTGACAACAGCTTACAGCAAAACTGCAAATACAAAATATACCTCCTACAAAGGGAGAAGACTCAAATACTGCGTAAATCTGAGGCCTCACTTAGAAAAACAGGTACCCAGGAATGAGTTACAGGCTGGAATATAATCAAGGGGTTCGGGTGGTTCATATATAGAATAACCGATATCCGGAAGTGAGTTACAGGCCAGAATCTAATCGAGGGATTTGGGTGGTTTATATATAGAACTGGTACCCGGGAGTAAATTACAGGCTGGAATCTAATGGAGGTGTTCGGGTGGTTTGCATCACAGTCTATCTGGGTGATTAGAGGACAGGGACAGTGTGTGCAGTTGATGCTGTGCGACGCTCAGTCTTACGTATGAAATGTTGAGATGTATTGACTTTGATCGCCTGCCTACATAGCACTCGCTGGGCTGTGACCTGCTCGCTGACCCTGTGTTCTATTGTTGGGCCACAGAAGCTTAAAGATGCCCTGACGTCAGGCATGAGATACCTTAACTAAGTTATGAATAGAAAATAAGAGAGGAGACTGCTGGGGAATCAGGGGCCCTGTGGAGTGTCCAGATATAGTCGATCAGACTGGAAGAGTTCTGGAAAGCAAGTCCTACTACTGCTCATATTCTCAGAAAGGAAACTAGAGATATCTTTGAGTCCTGACCCAGGGTTATTGTGTCAGCCATGGCTCAGTGGGTAGCACTCTTGCCTCTGAGTCTGAATGTTATGGGTTCAAGTCCCGTTCTAGAGACTTGAGCACATATTCCTAGGCTAACATTCCCAGTGCAGAACTGAGGGAGTGCTACTGTCGGATGAGACGTTAAACCAAGGCCCTGTCTGCTCTCTCAAGTGGATATAAAAGATCCCATGGCACTATTGGAAGAGCAGCAGGGAAATTTTCCCTGGAATCATGGCCAATATTTATCCCTCAACCTACATCACTAAAACAGATTATCTGGTCACTATCACATTGCTGTTTGTGGGACCTTGTCGTGCACAAATTGGCTGCTACATTTCCTACATTATAACAGCGACTACACTTCATTGGCTGTGAAGTGCTTTGGCACGCCCTGAGGTCACGAAAGGTGCTGTATAAATGCATTCACTGAAGTCTGAGTACCGTACCCTCGGGGAAAGAGGCCATTGACTGCTGGGTGGTTCTGGTATTGGATGACAACCTAGAGGTTATGAGTTCAAACTCCACTAGGGCAAATTGTGAATTTGAATTCAATAAATCTGGTCATTAATAAGCTGGCCATAAAAACCCAATTGGTTCACTAATGTAATTCACTTGTCACCCCTAACTGGTCTGTACTCCATGTGACCCCAATCGCACATTACGTGATTGACTCTTAATGCCACTAGGGATGGGCAATAAATCCTACCTTGTTCGTGTTCCCCAAGAACGAAAAACCTCTTGGGTACTGTCTCCCCGGAGGGAGGGTCAGCTGGGTGCCAGATAGACCGTACCATTATGGTCAGGTCTCTGGGTATCATTCCTTCTACGTCCATCAAATCAGATTATTACTTAATGCAATTATATTTTCTCAACAAGAATGAACAATATTTTATTTTTACAATATATGGTTAATGACATTTTACCCTGACAGAGCCTCCTAATAAAACTACACTGCATGTTTTTGGTGTATGAAAAGGGTTTACTCAACAGGAATAGTAACCAGCTGTTTTCCAAAAGAAATTCTTAACAAACTTCAACTGGGAGAGATGAGAGAGATTACCTGAACTAACGGGTGCTGCAAGGTGAGTGTGAGGTACCAGGGAGTCCTTCTTTACGAATGATTGGATTCATGAGCTCAATAGAGTCCCATTCATCTGGTGTGCCTATACTGACATCACAGGGCGATTTTTATCACCGGGGGAGCGGGCAGGAGGAGGGAGAGCGGGAGCGGGAGCGGGAGCAGGAACCCGTCCTGGAGCATCAGAGGTCCAGCCAATTTTAACGGCTGAGCCTCATTTACATCTCACCGGCCAGCTGCCAGCAGTTGAAGATCAGGCGGGCCAGAGACTGTCCGCTCGGACTCAGGTCAGTCATGGTGGGATTCCACAGGGTCTTGTGGGTGGGAGGGGGGCGCCCGGGACAGCAGGGCCCAGGCTTTCCTCGTGGTGCCCAGGGAAGCACTCCTGTCCCTCCTGACACCACAGAGGAAAGTTTAATACTGACTGCACAGACTGGATTCAGAGTGGGGGGGGAAGTGAGTGAGCCGCTCAATCGCGGTTAAAGTGCTATAGGGATCCTGTGTACAGTTTGCACCGGGCAGTGGGAGTTTACATTCTCCCTCACCTCTTTGATGGGACCTGAAGATAGGCAGCGAAAGGCAGGCTGTTTGAATTTACTACAATGTGTCACAAGTCTTGCTATCTACAGTGTTGGTTGGCTTTATTAAAAATTTGAAATACACAAACCCTTTTTCTGCATTTACCAACCACCAGAAGAGCTATGGGTTGAATTTTGTGTTGATGAGTGTGAAGCAAAGAACAATCTGCTGTAAACTCTGCTGCCCGTATCCTGACTCGCACCAAGTCCCGTGCACCCAGCACCCCTGTGCTCGCTGACCTACATTGGCTTCCTCTGCTCCTCTACCCCATTTAGACTCTTATTATCCAAACAGTATGTGTCCTCCTTATTCTTCCTACCAAAATGTACCATCTCACACATATCTGTATTGAAATTTATTTGCCAATTACACACCTATTCTGCAAGTTTATTAATGTCTTCCAATATTTTGTCGCCGTCCTCCTCAGTATTAACTATACCCCCCAATTTGGTGTCATCCGGAACACCCCCGAGGGAAGTGAATCAAAAGCTAAATACTGCGGATGCTGAAAATCTGAAACAAAAACAGAAAATGCTGGAAATACTCAACAAGTCAGGCAGCACCTGTGGAGAGAGTAACAGAGTTAACGTTTCAGGTCAATGGCCCTTCGTTAGAACTGGAAGAAGTTGAAGAGGGAGGTAAACATGTTCCTATCTGCCCCAATGGGTCAGGACGGACCAAGAACAGCTGCTGCCCTTTTCTCCAATGGCTAAATGTTGAGCTGAGAGAAGTCACATGGTGCAGACACCACCTCACTATCAGGACAGTATTCCGATAAAGGGAGACGGTAACAAGGCTCGCTCCTTCAAGTCCCTCCCACCAACAGGTCTAGCTGACCACACACATCCCAGCTTGTCCTGTTCTACAGTTTGCAAGTGTTCCAGAGCTGGTTTTAAAGCCCCTAGTTCCGTCTGATTGAGGTGCCAGGTAAGCTGTTCCATCGCCCTTGTGCTGAGCCAGGGTCCCCTGTACACAGGCATCCCATCCCATCAGGGCCTGTCATTATCACTGTCAGCTGTGTTACTGAGGGGATTGTTACTGGTTGGGATGGGGAGGGACTGTAGAAGGAATGCTGGCTTAGCAATTTCACCAAGAGTAAAAAGTTGTGCATTGGGAACTAAAAAGATTGTTGTGATTAGAATCTAAACTTATTAAAAAAACCTTTCAACCTCTTAGGGTCACCAACTTTAATTGGATGTATTCCTGGTGGTTTCATCACATGACCTTCAGCCCCACCTCCATATTTTAATAATAAACTAAAATGATCAATGAAGAAAAACACCCCTTTTTTTATTGCCCCTATGATTTTTCTCCCCGTGTTGCTCGCAACAGTGTCAGGAGATAAATCTATAATTCCTGGAGACTCCAGGACAACCCAGGAGGGTTGGCAACCCTACTTCCTCTAAAGGGGACATCAGGCAACCGGGAGTTCCTGTGGATACCAGGGGGTGTGTGACTTATCTGACGAATCACTGATTCAACGTTTGAGGAAGCCCAGATCCACCAGAGGCCCCTGGCAGGGTCCTCTGGTCATGAGGTGCTCTACGGTTTGAGACCCAGAACTCTGGGCAGAGATAGAGCTGGGCTTTGGCGGAGCCTGTCAATTGAGCCTGGGTACTCTTAAATCCTAACCCATCAAAAAGTTAGCTGTAATATGCCCCATTCCAGTTCTGGTGGGAGCAACACTGGACCCAACCTCAACAGTCTGTGAAGCCATGGACCCCACAGCAGAGCCCAGACCATGCTCTGCTGCTTCCTGCTACTTACCTGTATTTGAGTCTTTAATCAGAGGCAGCAACTGACAGGCAAATGCCTCCATGTCTTTACCTGAAGCTGTCTGAGGGAACAAACCCAATGGTCCTGACAGAATGCCATCCTAAGCCTCGTTGGTAAATTCAGCAACTGAGTACATTGGACTCGAGTTGGAAAATTCAGGGTTTGTCTCCTGCGTGGGAGAGAATGCAAACTACAACGGTCAAATCTGGGACTGGTGCAGTATATGAGGGTTCCCCTGGGTCTGGGACTAGTGCAGTTTTTTTTTTATTCGTTCATGGGATGTGGGCGTCGCTGGCAATGCCAACATTTATTGCCCATCCCTAATTGCCCTTGAGAAGGTGGTGGTGAGCCACCTTCTTGAACCGCTTCAGTCTGTGTGGTGAAGGTTCTCCCACAGTGCTGTTAGGAAGGGAGTTCCAGGATTTTGACCCAGCGACGATGAAGGAACGGCGATATATTTCCAAGTTGGGATGGTGTGTGACTTGGAGGGGAACGTGCAGGTGGCGTTGTTCCCACGTGCCTGCTGCTCTTGTTCTTCTAGGTGGTAGAAGTCGCGGGTTTGGGAGTTGCTGTCGAAGAAGCCTTGGCGAGTTGCTGCAGTGCATCCTGTGGATGGTACACACTGCAGCCACAGTGCGCCGGTGGTGAAGGGAGTGAATGTTTAGGGTGGTGGATGGGGTGCCAATCAAGCGGGCTGGTTTGTCCTGGATGGTGTCGAGCTTCTTGAGTGTTGTTGGAGCTGCACTCATCCAGGCAAGTGGAGAGTATTCCATCACACTCCTGATTTGTGCCTTATAGATGGAGGAAAGGCTTTGTGGGGGGCAGGAGGTGAGTCACTCGCCACAGAATACCCAGCCTCTGACCTGCTCTTGTAGCCACAGTATTTATATGGCTGGTCCAGTTAAGTTTCTGGTCAATGGTGACCTCCAGGGTTCCCCCTGGGTCTGGGGCTGGTGCAGGTGCAGTATACAAGGGTTCCACTGGTGCAGCATACAAGAATTCTGTTGCGTCTCAGTGAACCTGATACACTTGATCTATTTCAAGGTTAATAATTATGGAAGGAATTGCAGAATACAATCTCCAAGCACCAGCAGAAGTTTGTGGAATAAAAGGAATATTTGGCTGATTCAGTCATTGTAAATTAGTGGCTCTATGTCCTGTAAACCACACATTTATATCCAAATGTAACTTTAATATTGATTGAATCTGAATAAATAAATAACAAATTCAGGTATAACCAGATTTCATGTAAGAAGGTAATAAAGCAGATTGCCCCTCCACTGTACTCACGAGGGGTGTGAGGGGCGAGGTCAGAATCACTGTACTCACGAGGGGTGTGAGGGGCGAGGTCAGAATCTCTCTGCTCACGAGGGGAGAGAATGAAGTCTCTTTGTACTCACAAGGTGGGGGGGTGAGTACAGTGCCTCTGTACTCATGGGGTGAGGACTGTATCTCTGTATGGACAAGGGGGTGTAAGGGGCGAGGACAATGCCTCTGCAAACACACGTGGTGAGAACAATACCGCTGTACTCACGAGGGGTTGTGAGGGGTGAGGACAGTACCTCTGCACTCATGAGGGGTGAGAAAGAGTGTGGAGTCTCTCTGTACTCACGAGGGGATGTGAGCACAGTGCCTCTGTACTCACAAGGGGGGCGAGTTGTGAGGACAATGCCTCTGTACTCATGAGGGATGTAAGAGGTGAGGACAGTGCCTCTGCACTCACGAGGGGTGAGAAAGAGTATGGAGTCTCTCTGTACTCACGAGGGGATGTGAGCACAGTGCCTCTGTATTCACAATTCACTGACTGCTGGTACAGTAACAGAAAAGGGGCAATGGTTTTGATCTGAAGTCTCTTGTCTTCAAGTAGATCACAATGTCCAGGTCCCTGGTCCAACTGAGCTAGTTCGATGGGCACTCACATTATTCAGCTTCCATCAGGTCGTCAGATGCCAGCTAACGTTTTTAAGTTAATGAAGTTGGCTTTTTATACACAAAAAATACAAAGAAAGACCATTGGCATCAACCAGCCACAGTATGTGCGTGAGGTGCACTTTCAGAAGTCCCAGTCTTCCATGTCCAGCTGCTCCAGGCTGGAGACCAGTCCGGCCATCCCTCGCAGCTCGTGTGGGTCAGTGCCCTCCACGTCAGTCATGGGGGCGACGGGTCGGAGCAGATCGGGGAGCACCTCCACTGCTCGGCGCTTCAGCTTTTCATTTGAAGAAAAGAAAATGAGTTAGTGACCTGCCACCGCTCAAAAAGATGAGTGGAGTTGAGGTTATTTGACAGGAACGGGGGCTGACAAATTGTCGATACCAGGGCAGCAACCCCTCCCTGCATGGACCCTTCACATAGAATCCCCTTATTAACTTCTTAGACAGAATACTTCACAGGAAAGAGTCTGCAATGGTCTTAACCTCAGATATTGGTGTGATTTTGACACTGGAGTTACAGAAGTTATATTCACTTTGCAATTTGTTTTTAAATGATCACCCAGTCAGAATGGGGAGTGAGAGCAAAGGGGGAGAAGGTGAGAGAGGAAAGGGGAAGGGAGAAGAAAGATGGAGGATGTGGGGAGGAGAAGGTGGGAGATAAGAAATTGGAAGAAGGGGTGAGAGAGGGGGAGACCAGGGAGGGAGGAAGTTGTGAAGTTCTGTCTCTTGTTTTCGATTGTTGATGAGGTGGAGTAGTATCCAACATATTTACGTTGCAGTCTGATGGGAAGTCCAGCAACTCATCAGACTGCAACGTAAATATGTTGGATACTACTCCACCTCATCAACAATCGAAAACAAGAGACAGAACTTCACAACTTCCTCCCTCCCTGGTCTCCCCCTCTCTCACCCCTTCTTCCAATTTCTTATCTCCCACCTTCTCCTCCCCACATCCTCCATCTTTCTTTCTTCTCCCTTCCCCTTTCCTCTCACCTTCTCCCCCTTTGCTCTCACTCCCCAAAACAATGTACAGTGTGCAGCCCATCCAAAGGGCAGAGACTCACCAGGAGCTTCAGAGAAAACAATCCTCAAACTTTAGAACTCCTTGTCTCAATCACCCCCTCCCCCCCACCCCATAAAAGGAACCTTGAGCTTGTGCGATAAGAGAGGGTGTGGGGTAACGGGAGGACTATACGATGGAGGAAATTTCACTGTTTTATAAATAACTACGCACTGTGTACATACCTGCTTCACAAACAAGTGGTTGAGTAACACACTGGCTGAGGGTCTGTAAAGAACACACAAGGACAAGCGTCAGTCAGAGTGCGGAAGCAAACAGCCTCAATTATGGAAATATTACAGGGAGATTGGTGCAGATTAACCACAGGTAGATTAGTAAAATGCTCCCTCATTGGCACAGTTGGTAAAGGCAGGAGGAAGTAACTGAGCTATACACACTAGAAGGCTTCAGGTTCAATTCCCATTCTGCGTTGAGTTGGCTAATCTCAGCCAGGGCAGCAGTGGCTGAGCTACGATTGGCCTCAGCGCCCATGGGTAAATCAGCCAGTGACCCATATTATGGCCACAGAGTGACCCGAGGTGAACAAGTAGTTTCAGGATCAGATGCGGCTGTGATTGCCCTCCAATACCAAGTGTGCCAGCTCATACATGGAGATTGGACAGTCAGGAATATAGGAACAGAAGTAGGCCATTCAGCACCTCCAACCTGTTCTGCCATTCAATGAGATCATACCTGATCTGTATCCTAACTCCATCCAACCGCCTAGGCTCCATATCCCTTAAACCCTTGGCTAGCAAAAATCTATCGATCTCAGGTTCATAATTATTAATTAATCTTACTGCTTTTTGTGGGAGACTGTTCCACTCTTCTACCACCCTTTGCATGAAGAAGCGTTTTCTGACTTCTCCGCTGAATATCCTGGCTCTGATTTTAAAGTTATGTCCCCTTGTCCTAGACTATCCTTCCAGCAGAAAAAGTTTCTCTCTATCTACCCTAACAATTCCTTTCAATTTCCTAAAAACCTCAATCAAATCACTCCTTAAACCTTCTATATTCTGACCCTCATAATCTAACTCTTGGAGCCCTGGTAACATTCTGGTGAATCTGCTTTACACTCCTTCCAAGGCCAATATATCTTTTCTACAGAGCAGTGCCCAGAATGGTTCACAGTACTCCAGATGTGGTCTAACCAGGGATTTGTATAGCTGTAGCAAAACCTCTTCCCCTTTATATACTAGCCTCCGAGATCAAAAGGATTACATTCTATTAGTCTTTTGATTATTTTGTGTGGGCTGAAGTACCATATCAGAGATAGTGACCTGGAGCAGGGACGGCGCCCCAACCTGGAGCAGGGACACCGCGGGACGGCGCCCCAACCTGGAGCAGGGACACCGCGGGACGGCGCCCCAACCTGGAGCAGGGACACCGCGGGACGGCGCCCCAACCTGGAGCAGGGACACCGCGGGACGGCGCCCCAACCTGGAGCAGGGACACCGCGGGACGGCGCCCCAACCTGGAGCAGGGACACCGCGGGACGGCGCCCCAACCTGGAGCAGGGACACTAAGGCCAATGCAGCATACCAATTGAGATCAGTCAATTCAGCAGACTGGAAATCGAACTGAGCATCTTCTGGGCTGTATGACAGAGCTACGTTGTCAGTTTGTTAACCCACTAGGCCAGTTCCGTAATCAAAATATAACAATATCCAAACATTAGCAAGCTGTGCATTAGAACTGAAAGAGGTGATTGGACAGCACACTTGTCTTTCACCTGTGTTCAAATCCCACCCAGACTGATGGGATGAAAGTCTCCCCTCTCCCTTGGTTTTAAGGGTCCTACACAATGAGTGAGCAGTTTTAATCTGGTTTCTCGTGGACATGGGTACATAGCACCAAACAGACTGTAATTCAGCACTAACTGGCAATCTCACTCAGTAAGGATGACATAGAAGATGGAAAACGACATATTGGTGCAGTAGGGGTTGGTTTTCTGAGGTTCTGGCTGAGACCGCCTTGGGGCAGTGTACAGGGAGCTTTACTGTGCATCTAACATGTTCTATCTGCCCTAGGAGTGCTCAATACTGGCACTGGATAGCCCAAATGGAAAGGGTTTCATTCCCCAGCATTAACATCACCTTTATAAAGCACAAGTTTTTTTTTAATATATAGATTCATTTTGTGAATGAAATCCAGCCACGACATAGTGAACCTGCTTTCACAATGAACGCACCTCTGCTCAGGCTCCCGCTGTAAGCACAACTCTACAAAATTGTGGAAGAGCCCGGAGAAGGTCCTGTTGTATGGATGCTGCACCTGTTCCCCATTTGTTGTTCGCATGCCACAAGCGGCAGAGCTCTCCACAATGCCCGAATCCACTCCTGACTGAGAGGTCGTCATCAAGAGCTCCTCCTTGGGGATAGTAGTGGTGTCCAGTAGGCAGGGCACTGTGCCATTCAACTTCTCCAGCAGCATCTGAGAGCAGAGGAACCTTGGCAATGAGAGAATTCTCTGCAATCTAAACCTTGCATACGAACAAAACACAATTAATTTGGACCCCTACAGGTGATGTAAAGGAACGTTCTAAAAACTAAATATGGACCTCACCCCCACAGCCCACATGACACAAGAATCTGCATCTTACAACATATGCCTACAGCAGCCAGAGCACACTGAATTCAAATTTATCTTCATCTTTTCCTTCATTTTTGCTAATTTCCCCTTATTTACCAACTTGCACTTAGACTTCCTCAATTATCTCTCCTCCCAGCAATCTTTGGTTCGTTCCCCAGCTTTCCCTGTCCTTTATTTCTGATTTCCTGCAGAAGACCAGAGCCTCAATGGGGATTTTACTGAGTACAGCTCAGCTCTGGTTGCTGCCTACTGCTCTGCAATGACTGGACACAGTCAGTATTTGAGTCAATCACCAGTCCTAAATCTCTCAGTCTCTCCCCTACCTATTTTGACAACCTTCATTATGCCTCCATTTTATTCCAGTGTGTAAGACTTTGTACTAATCGGTCTTGAATTTCATCTACCATGGTTCCTGAATCTAGGTCATTTATGCAGACCATAAAGAGGGAGCACTCCACTCTTTACGTTGCTCCAAGGCTGACATCATCCCCTACCTTGTACCCAATGCTTCCTCTCTTACAGCCAATTATTTATCCACCTCCAAGTTTTACCTGCGATACCCACTGCCTTAACCCTTTCAGGTGGAATTTTACAAAGGCTTTTTGGAAATCTAGCTACATCATACAATAGGGCCTTCCAACAGTTGCTTGGGGCATCACTTCCTCAAAAGTCAGGGATATTGGTCAGGATTTGCCCCCTTCTGAAACCGCTTTGGCTGCCATTCACTGGTTCATTTTTATAGAAAGGATCCTCAACTTCGTGGCTAATGATTTTGCCAATTGTTGATGAACGGGCCAATAGCTGTCCAGATTTGTGTGTCTTCATTCTTGAAAGTAGGTGCACGTTGGCTTGTTTCAAATACAAACCCCCCCACCACACCATATTCAGTGACTTCCCCTCATGATGACTGCCAGGAATTCATAGACTTTGGCCCTAGTCTCACTTAACACCCTTTGGTACATGCCATCCATCCACGGGTATTTATTGGTTTGGAACCTGCTACTCTTGCCTAGGACCTTCAGGCAAGTGATACAGAATCATAGAATAATACAGCACAGAAGGCCATTTGGTCCATCATGCTGTGCCAGCTCTCTGAAAGAGTTATCCAATTAGTCCCATTCTCCTGCTCTTTCCCCATAGCCCTGTAATGTTCTCCCCTTCAAGTATTTATCCAATTCCCTTTTCAAAGTTATTACTGAATCTGCTTCCACCATCCTTTCAGGCAGTGCATTCCAGATCATAACTCGTTGTGTAAAGAAATTTCTCCTCATCTGCCCCCTGGTTCTTTTGACAATTATTTTAAATCTGTGTCCTCTGGTTACTGACCCTTCTGCCAGGTTTCTCCCTATCTACTCTATCCAAACCGGATATAAATTTGAACACCTCTTAAATCTCCCCTTAACTTCTCTGCTCCAAGGAGAACAACCCCAGCTTCTCCAGTCTCTCCAAATAACTGAAATCCGTCATCCCTGGTACCATTCCAGTAAATCTCCTCTGCACCCTCTCTAAGGCCTTGACATCCTTTCTAAAGTGTGGTGTTCACAATACTCTAGCTAAGGTCTAACCAGTGATAAAGGTTTAGCATGACTTCCTTGCTTTTGTACTTTGACTCAATTTATAGAGCCACGGATCCCATATGATTTTTTAAAAAAAAACAGCCTGCTCAACTTGTCCTGCCACCTTCAAAGATTTGTGTATGTGAACCCCCAGGTCTCTCTGTTCAGTTACTTTATATTGCCTCTCATCATTTTTCCTTCCAAAATGCATCACTTCACACTTCTCAGCATTAAATTGCATCAGCCATGTGTCTGCCCATTTCACCAGTCTGTCTACTTCCTCCTGAAGTCTGCTACTATCCTCTTCACTGTTGACTACATTTCCAAGATATGTGTTACCTGCAAACTTTGAAATTATTCTCTGTATACCCGTCCAGGTCATTAGTATATATATCAAAAAGAGCAGTGGTCCTGGTACCGACTCCTGGGGGACACTATTGTATATTTAACTCCAGTCTGAAAAACAACCGTTCACCACTACTCTCTGTCTCGCAGCCAATTTCATATCCACGCTGCCACAGTCCCTTTAATCCCATAGGCTTCAATTTTGCTAACAAGTCTATTATGTGGCACTTTATCAAAATTGATTATGTTTAGTTCCAGAGACCCTTATGCGGACACACTACTAGTGTTTTTTTCTAATGAATCATAAGTGCGGTAACTTTTTAATTCATCTGCCTTTGGCCCTGTTTGTATCCTTAAGGAATCTCAATTCTCTTGCTATTATAATACTGGAACAATCTCTTACTCTTGCATTTGGCTTATTGTGCTCATTTCTAGTTCCATCTGACTTCCTCGTTTCATTGCTTTTGGAGGTTCCTATTCTTCCCAATGGTTTCCCTGAACCTCTCTTCTCTAGAGTTTTTGAGTTTGTGTTTCTTATTCCACTTCATCTGGTCATAGTGTAGCATGTGTTTAGTCTATGCTTCCTGAATGCTCAGTCATACATTCTTAAAGGGATTCCATTTGTCCTCACAACAACAACTTGGATTTATAATGCGCCTTTTGTAATAAATTGGATAGCCAGGTGGTGAAGGACAGAATACTAGAGCCTGGTCTTCAGTTGCTTCCAAGCCTTTATTTACAGAGATCTCCATTACACACACCGCACCCTAGATAAGCTCTCATAAATGGTGCAGCGATTAAAGTCGGGGATGCGCAAGAGGCAAGAATTGGAGGAGCGGAGAGATCTCGGAGGGTTGTAGGGCTGGAGGAGGTTACAGAAATAGGGAGGGGCGAGGCCATGGAGGGATTTGAAAACAAGGATGAGAATTTTAAAATCGAGGCGTTCTTGGACCGGGAAGCAATGTAGGTCAGCAAGGAAAGGGTGAATGGGACTTGGTGTGAGTTAGGATACGGGCAACAGAATTTTGGATGAGCTCAAGTTTATGGAGGGTGAAAGAGGGGAGGCCAGCCGGGAGAGCATTGGAATAGTCAAGCCTGGAGGCAACAAAGGCATGGATAAGGGTTTCAGCAGCAGATGAGCTGAGGCAAGGGTGGAGACAGGCGATGTTATGGAGGTGAAAGTAGGCGGTCTTGGTGATGGAGCGGATACATGGTCAGAAGCTCATCTCAGGGTCAAACAGGACGCCAAGGTTGCAAATGGTCTGGTTCAGCCTCAGGCAGTGGCCAGGGAGAGGATTGGAATCGGTGGCTAGGGAACAGTTTGTGGTGGGGACCAAAACAATGGCTATGCTCTTCCCAATATTCAGTTGGAGGAAATTTTTGCTCATCCGGACAAGCAGCGTGACAAATCAGAGACAGTGGAGGGGTCGAGTGAGGTGGTGGTGAGGTAGAGCTGGGTGTCGTCATTGTACATGTGGAATCTGACATTGTGTTTTCGGATTATGTCGCCGGGGGGCAGCAAGTAGTTGAGAAATAGGAGGGGGCCAAGGATAGATCCTTGGGTGGGGGGCTCCAGAGGTAACGGTGCGGGAGCAGGAAGAGAAGTCATTGCAGGTGATTCTCTGGCTACGTCTGAAGTGTTCTTGAGTACTACCTCCAGTGATTTGCTTAAGCTGTCCCATTTTCTTGAAATTAGACCGTTAAAGCTTTTGTTTTTAACCTGGTATTGTCCAGCTCCTTTTGTAATTTCTGAGATGCCCCCACTTGCCCTTCCTGAACACTTTAAACCCTGTCTCTTGCCCCCGTCTCCATCCATGTGCCTGAGATCATTATTATATCATAGTTCCCACTACCACAACAGCCTCGAATTCAGGCATCGATTTGTTAATGCTTCTCGTACTCATATACATACACCTTAACAGGTTAACCCTATCCTTCACATTATTCCTTCCTTATGTGGTTACTCCATTATTAATTAATTTCCTTCTTTTGGTCCACTACTAACATAGGTCTGTTCTTATGGATAGAATCTTTTCCCGATGGATACTCCATTGCTCCACAATGCCTTGGTTTGCTGACAATCACTCTCCTTGTGCCTCTGTCCTCATCATTAGATGTCAGGAAATGTATACTGTCGACAAATGCGGACTCCAGGGTTTTCTGTAATGGCTCCTCCTATTTCCTCCCCATGAGGTGCAGGGTGTAGCCAGCAGGTTGTTAGCATTACTCTGCTTAAGCAACACATCCCTCTGACAGTGTGTACTCCTCCTGGACACATCGCCGATCCAGGATACCCCACATCAGGAGACAAACTCTGGATCCCACTGTTCCTATGCTCTCAGCTGCTGTGCTATTCACAAGTACTAACTCTAATACTACTGTTTTTGTACTCCTACCGTGGTGGTGATTCGGGCCTGCTCCTTGTTGGCACTAAATGTCTTCTCTTACTTCGCTCAGCTCAAACTTATCTCAGTCAGTCTCCAGAAGCCTCTCATCAGAGATTTGCAACCACGGCACTGAGTAGGGCATCAGCAGCTGACTCCTCTGACTGGGATTGCTCATAAATTGAGTGCCAGGCTTATCCAAAGCTTGACCAGGTCGAGGCCTTCAACTTACTTAAAACATAATTTAGAATTCAATCTTTAAATAATTACAATTACTTAAACTTTCAGTCTTTGGTGTGGAATTGTAATGGCCTTGTGTGTTTGTTCTGGAAACTATTCTCGATCCAATTAGTCCTGGGTAATGCAAGTCCTTGACAAATTCCATATGGTTAGCACAGATCAAGTTTCATTTTATAAAGCTAAAGGGAAGATAATGAGAATTCTGTGACAGAATGAAACTAAATGCGTGTCAAACGTTTAACAATTCTCAACCAGCCAATTAAATCCTCTTATTGGAGACTTTGAGACTCCAGATTTTTTCAAATGTACAGTATAGGGGTGATTGTATATAAACCTTCAGATTACTAAATCCTGCAATAAGTACAAATATAGCAGTTGCTATATATCAAGATTTTAAAATGATCATTGTATTGCCAGAACCCCGTGTTATGCCAGCCCCTGGTGCAGTCTGTGCCTATGGCAGGCCACACTGGCTACACTATAACACACATACCTGAGTTGCAGGCATATTTTTGAAGGGAACATGTCCATTAGCCAGCTCGCAGGCAGTTATTCCAAGGCTGTAAATATCAGATTTGGCATCATAACCCTGCAGGTTCTACAGGAAGGGAACAAATAGGTAACATAATATTTTGGTTAGCAGCTGCAAGCATTATAACAAAGCACTACACCAACTTTCCAAACAGTCGACTACCACACCAATGGAACCCAGTGTATGGGTAGCCCAGAGTCAGCTGGCAGGACTATGCAGAGGTCCTGACTCACCCTCTACTGAAAGGTTTAAACTCAGATTGCTAAGAAGCAAACATGTGATTCTGTAAAGGAACGGCTGCTTCACGTAACCTCCATCCCAAGAATGAGGGCTCAGGGCTCGAGTGCTCATTGATTCCTCACCACCCCCCACCCTCCTCCAATCTGACAACAATCCTGATCCTGCTCAGTGAGCACAGTGGCATGGATTTCCAATAGCACCAGTCTGTCCTTTGAAACAGGTTAATAAACACCATCTATCTTGGAATTCTGGACAGGGAGTTTTGCTACAATGCAGAAGTAACCAAATCCTAAAACAACCATCATTACAAGAAGAGTGGGCAACATTTTAATCCGGAGATACACTTTCAAATTGTCTGGACATTTCTTTGTAGAAAGGACAGTATTCATTCAGGCTGCAGCACCACACAGGCCCAAGGCAGATGCTTCCCCTCATCAGTGTGACAAGGTGCGCCACTGGTTCATGACAAACTTCCCTCCTACACACCATTACCTCCAGATATCTCTGCCGTTGTTTCATCATTGCTGGGTCAAATTCCTGGAACTCCCTGACAGCAATGTGGAGCACCTTCACCACATGGACTGCAGCGGTTCAAGATGGCTCACCACCACCTGCTCAAGGGTAACTAGGGGTGGGCAATAAATGCTCACCTTGCCAGCAAAGCCCACATCCAGAGAATGAATTGAAAAAAAACACCACACTCACACTTCTCTTACCAGAACCAGTAATCAATACCTGCAGCCAAGCACAGAGGAGAATTCAGACTAAAAGCAAGCTGTGTCTTGGCACCCCTAGTGTAAGAGCAGCAAGAGTATTAACCCGAGCTTTATTTCTTATCCACCCCTAGACTAGGTTGAAGGAACTCTCAGTTCTGGAGCTGAAGGGCTGCTTTCTATTATGGAATCAACCAACGGGAAACATCAGTGTAAAGACCAAAGGACTCTTGGCACAAACTGAAATGTTAGCATTCTAGTGTTCTATCACAGGACAGGACATCATCTATTGAACTGGCTGGGGAGCAGCAGGCACGCTGCTGACACAAGTTCTTTAGGCAGGGCTCCGGTTACAACCAGGGGTCTTCCTGGTTTACTCAGCAGGATAACAATTAATTCAGATAGGCTGCTTTTAACAGTTAAGTCAAACTGGGCCAGATTTTGCTGGAGTGGGGCACCTTGCGGCATGCCGTTAGACTTGATCGTGCACATTTAGATTTTAAAATGTTTTGCCCACAAAGTTGCTGGAAGTGCGAGCTGATAACGGCGCGGCGAGGGAACATGGCTTCTGGGATCTTAGTGAACCACGGGACAAACAGCCTATCTCCTTGACCAATGAGATTTATAGGCTGATAAGGAGGGTGAATTAGAGTAGGTGAATTCAATGTCAAATCAGGTACAGAAAGAGAAATAAAGAGAGGGAAAGAAAGATTGGATTAAGAGAGAAAAAGACAAAGGAAAAGTAAAAACAAAAATTTTTTTTAAAAAATCAAAAATTTGACATTTTTAAAACCTCGTAAAACAATTCACAACCTGAAGGAATGAGACACCAAACTTTATGATCTAGATGTGGGTGTTCGGGGTACGATCTGCAAATTTGCAGATGATACCAAGATCTGTGCAAGTGTCAGGTCTGCAAATGATGCTCGACTGCTTCAGGCGAATTTTGATCTGTTGGGGGACTGGGCTCGTGATGGCAAATGATGTTTAATTTGGAGAAGGGCCGTGTTATGCATGTGGGCAGGGCAAATGCTCTACATGCATACACCCTTCAGGGAAAAACATTAAAGCAGGTGGAGAAAGAGATCTGGGCGTCTAGTGCATAGATCGCTAAAGGTTCATGAGCAATGTCGTGAAGTGATAGCTGAAGTGAATAGGGTGTTTGGGTGCATTTATAGGACAACTGACTATAAGACTAAGCATAGTATTTTGTCCTTGTACAAGACCGTGGTCAGACCTCAGTTGGAATATGTGTCTAGTTTTGGTCTCCTCACATGGTGGGTGATATTGAGGCTTTGGAAAAGGTGCAGAGGAGGGTCACCAGACTAATTCCCAGCTTAAAGCATCTTAGTTATCAAGATCGGCTAAAAGAGCTGGGACTCTACATTTTAGAGAAGCGCAGACTGACGGGTGATCTGATCGAGGTTTATAAGATGAAGGGACTAGACTGTGTTCGGGTTGACAATTTGTTCCATTTAGATCGGTTCAGGAGGACCCGGGATCACAATTTAAAGTTGTACAAGGCCAGGCCTAGGTTAGATGTCGGGAGGTGGTTCTTTTCCCAGAGAATTGAGGGCCTCTAGAACAGGCTGCCGGCTCGTGCGGTGAACGCCGATTCGCTGAATTTCTTCAAGCGAGAGCTGGACCTGTTTTTGGCTGGGGCAGAGATCAACTCTTTCAAAAGGGTAGGAACTGCACAGCATTATCAGGGCCAGAGTGATCTCCTGGACTAGTTTCCATCGCCAATGGGGTCAGAGAGGAATTTCCCAGATTTGTTTCCCCTAAATTGGCCTGGGTTTTTATCTGTTTTTTCACCTCTTCCAGGAGATCACATGGTGTGGGGTGGGGAGTGTATATATTGTGATACACAAGGTATCACAATGTGGGGGGACAGGCTGGATGGACCAGAGGGTCTTTTCCTGTCATTGTTCATATGTTCATAATTGCTTACTTTCTGGGCAACAGAGGTTGATTGGCAGTCATCAACAAAGATCACATTAAAAAGGTACTTACCCTGTTAATCATTAGATTTAACCTTCTGTGGCGAGTTTAACGGGCAATTAATGTGTAAATGCAGCAACTTCATGACACTCACGGTGAGGCTGATTTTCACTAAACTAACAGTGGAGCGGCGCAGATCGGTCAGCAACTTGTGGCAATTTTGCACAGTAGTAACGGCGTGAGTCGTTCAGACAGCGTAATGTTTTCAGCAAAATCTGGGCCATTTCAACATACACCAGCAAATAATAAAAATAGAGTTATCAGACTGGACTGATTTTGCTATACTTTTCTGGTACTGTACTGGCAAGATTATAAACATAAAAAGCAGCCCAACATGCACATCAAGCACTTTGAGGATTTGGGTGAAATCCATATCCTGGAAGCTGCCTATTCACAATGGCAGTGGATTTTTGAGAGCGAGTCAAGCTGCATCTCCCATACAATACATGTACCAGGGTCAGCCTGGTTACTGTGCTACGCTCTCCTGTAGCTTCAGAGCTTCCCGTCACTCTCAGTCTTTTAAAGAGAGCCTGGTTGCAGCAGGTGCGGGCTTACCTGTTGCAGGAGCTCGGGGCTCAGCCATGGCAATATTTTAACACTGTATTTTGGGAAGTCATGGATCACTCTTAGCCGTTGCCCATGGCTGATCATACTGAAAATACTGCGAAGTCCTGATAAATAAACCTGCCCGTCTGAGGATATTAGAATGTGACTTGCTTGAACACTCCTGAAAGGAAGGAAATAAGCTGGTTATTCCACCACACTGTAAAAACAGACTGAAACAGACAGTTATGTGGAGAGACTGGAGAAGCTGGAATTAGTCTCCTTAGAGCAGAGAAGGTAAAGGGCAGATTTAATAGAGGTGTTCAAAATCATGAAGGGTTTTGATAGAGTAAATAAGGAGAAACCGTTTCCAGTGGCAGAAGGGTCGGTAACCAGAGAACACAGATTTAGGGTAATTGGCAAAAGAACAAGAGGTGAGATGAGGAGAAAATTTTTTTTTATGCAACGAGTTGTTATGATCTGGAATGCACTGCCTGAAAAGGTGGTGGAACTGGATTCAATAGTAACTTTCAAAAGGGAATTGGATTAACGCTGAAAGAGGAGGAAATTGCAGGGCTTTGGGGAAAGAGCAGGGGAGTGGGATAATTGTATAGCTCTTTCAAAGAGCCAGCACAGGCACGATGGGCTGAATGACCTCCTTCTGTGCTGTAAGATGGTATGATTCTGAATGGAGTGAGCCTAACCAAGAGATTAAAAATATTCCTCAAATACTGCCTCTTCAACCAGTTACTCCCTGCTTGATTAATGCACATTGGGATGTTTTGTTACATATAAGTAGAAGTTGCTGTTGTTTTACTGTGTCATACAGACAAAGTGTTGAATTAGGTAATCTCTGCAGGGCAGTTATTATATTAGGGTATCAGATAGATCACCTACCTTGATTGGTTCTGAGGAAACCATGTGCTCAGCTCACACAGAAAAAGATTGTGATGTTATTGGCAGCATTGCCTATGGTCTCAAAGGCTCAGGACTTGCGTCATTACGCACGTTCAATTTGATATAGAGCTCAAGTGAAACTGCACCTCTGACTATAAAACCTACACCCTTACAAGGTTTGAGGGGATGGTTGGATGGGGTTGTAGTACATATAGGTTGCATATCATTTGAAGAAGGATAATATCTCTCCTCTTAATTTTACCGCACACATTCTCCTCACCGATGCACTGATAAGGGAAATGGGGGAAGTGTAATTCCAGCTATCGTACAGACCTACCTAAGACATTGTTGAGTTCAGTAGTCCTATCTAGACAGTGAAGCTCAAAAAACATCAGGTTCACTCCACGTGGCAGCCTCACAAATACAATCAATCAATTGGAACTGGATTGAAAGATGCCCTGGAAGCAGCTGTGGAACAGTTGGAATGACCTTTAACCTGCTCCTGGCTCTCTTCCCTGCAGAATGGTAACAATGCAGAATCTCTTTAGATATCTACTGCTTGGTCTTTGGTTTCAACTATTTGCACCAAACAAGTAAACTTCCGAAATTGCTTTTGAGGCAGAACAATTTGCCAGCTCTGAGCACCCACACATTGCAAACAGCGTTCCACTTCCAACTGGTGTGGTGTCAGAAACAAGAGCGAAGCAATACTTTTGTGTAGATATTAAGCTGGGCTTCTGACCTGTCAGTCGAGCAGCAGGACCTTTAAAGGCAGTCCTGTTTTTTGTAGCTATTTCCAACATGCTTCAAAAGTGCTCCTCAATAGCTTCCAGCAATTCCCCCACCTGTCTGTCAAAAATACCCCAGCCAAAACTGTTGGTCAAAGGGTAGCTGCAATAGTTGTGGCTGTAACTCCCGAGGGGTGAGGCAAGGCGCAGCTGAACACCAAAGGTCATGGATTCTCTGCAAGGCATCAATGCTGCCTCCTATTGCAGCTCCGGAGAATGCATGTCGTCTTCAATCAAGGGGATTGTGGCCTGTTTTAGCAGCTTGTAGTGTAGTAGTTATGAGACTGGACTATCAAGGTCTGAAACTGAATTCTATAAATCTGGTTATTTTTGGTTTGGCACCAGAAAGAATACCACAAAACCTGCTGGATTATCACAACGGGTTCATGAACATCCTTCAGAGGAGGGAACCTACTGTCCCTTTCTGGCCTCCATGTGATTCCAGTCCCACATTATCTGGTTGACTCTTAATGCCCTAGCGACCAAGCAAGAAACTCAGCTGTACAAATAATCGCTACATAGAACATCCACCGCCACCACCTTCTCAGAAGCAACTTGGGATGGGCAATAAATTCACCTTTACCAGCATCACCCTCATCGGGAGAACAAAATGATTAAATATATTGTCTGCAACCTAATGACCTTCTGATTAAAAAAATCCTGCCCAGTGGGTTTGTAGACATAACATCTGATGGGCCTTTCAAGTATGTTTGTTGACCAAAGTGCATCTGTGCAGTTAAGAGACTCTCTCGAAGCGGTCAGGGGAGGGAGGGAAATATCTCGGAGGACAGTCATTGAGCTCATGGATGGGATATTATATACTTGTTCTATTCACGGTCAGTGGAGCTTGTATGCTTGGTGTATCTTGGAAACAGATTCTGATAACCTACACTCGTCAGCCAGTTTTCCTGTGATTACAGCCTACAGAAAGTGGGTATGTGAAACTCCATGATAGTGTCTTCTTGTGGTTTGTGCCAGATCAGAGGTTCCCCTGTCTGGGGAGGTCTAGCTTTTTCCCCACCTCTCCTCCAGGGTGAAACAGGACCCTCAATGAATTAATTTGTGACGGGAATTGAATCATTCCCACTGTGTGCTCTGCCATTCTTCCAGCAGGTCTAAACTAGCAATCTCACTATCCAGGTCAGGTCACAACAACAACTTGCATTTACACAGTGCCTTTAGTGTAGAGGCAAGTCCCAAAGTGCTTCACAGGAGGGGGAGTTTGGACATTGAACAGGAACAAAAAAAATTATGGAAGGTGAGTGAAGGCAAAGTTGACAAGGTAGGGTAAGCTTTTGAAGATGGGTAGAGAGGAAGTGAAATGAAGGGATGTTAGGAGAGATGTATAGAAGAAGGTCCACGATGGCTGGTGGCTCTGCAACCAATGATCGAGGGGAATGCAAAGTTCTTGATACTCAGTAGTGAAGGATGTAAACTTGGAGGGAGGAGGTTGAGGGTAAGGCCATGCAGGGATTCATGGGTGAGCTGGAGATTGTGAAGTTGGGGGATGGGAAGCCAGTGCTGGTCAGTGAGGACTGGAGTGATCGATAGGACAGGATGCAGGCTCCACTCCAACGCACAGGCCTGCAAGCAGCACACAGTCTTCCACAAATCCACCTCCAACAAAAGAAGAACTTATATTTATATAGCACCTTTCACATCCTCAGGACATTCTAAAGCACTTCACAGCCAATAAACAATAAGTAGTCACTTGTCATGTGGGCAAACACAACAGCCAATTTGCACACAGTAAGGTTGCACAAACATCAATGAGATAAATGACCAGATAATCTGTATGGGTGATGAATAAGGAATGAAGGTTGACCAGGACACAAGACCTGGCCTGCTCTTCTACTATGGGATCTTTAATATCAAACTGAATAGGCAGATGAAACCTTGGTTTAACATCTCATCTGAAAGATGGCACCTTTGAGAATGCAGCACTGCAGTGAAGTATCAGCTGAGATTGTGTGTTCAAGTCCTGGAATGGGCCTTGAACCCATAACCTGCTGACTCAGAAGAGAGTGCTGCCACTGAGCCAAGTTGACACTTATAAAAGAATCTATAGATATCTCTGATGGAAGCTGTGTCAGAAATTGGAGCATTGATGGGGACCATTGCTTGGTAGTTTCTCTTGGATTGCACGTCCTCCAATTGGAGAGGCCGGGAATACTGAGCCAGCTTTGTGGAGACACTGGTACATTTGATGGCCTCCTTGGTGGGATTTTATGATTGAGTTTTATTATTGTATTTGGACTATCTTTATGAGTTTATAGTCTAAATGGCACGTTGTACCACCTGGTGCTGAGGATAGAGTGTGTGTGTGTGTGTGTGTGTGTGTGTGTGTGTGTGTGTCCGGAATGTTAGGAAGTGCCCACCCAAGGATGGCTCCACACTGCTAAATCCACAATTTCCACCTTGGAGGGATTGGGTGCAATTAATTTCTGGCCTATGTAGTAATCGGTACCAATTGATGCCGATGGATTCTTGGCACCAATCAGTGCCAGTGAGTCCTCAGTGACACCCAATAGGAGGGATCCTGATTCACTGTCACCACTTTTCTTTTGCTTTTCCCGTTTCCTGATTTTGTCCACAATACACGACACACAGATTGCTGCTGTTTACAGGCATGTTTTTGAGAGCCCAAGACAAGTGTGGCAGGCAGTGGTGGTGAGCAGGCATCCACCACACCCATCAACCACCATGAATTTTGCACAGCATTTCAACCGTTTTGTAGAAGTTGGTGTCAACCGATTATTGCCAACTGAAAAGGCACTTGCTTTGCTTTGATGAAGGCAGTATAGTGCCTGGGTCAGTGCCCAGCTGGGCAACACTCTCTGCTGAATGTAAATCTGTTTGTGCTCCGTTTGTTACCGGCTGCTTCCTGGCACTTGTCCAGATGGTCCTCTGGAGAGCATTTGGTTGGTTGATGGCAGTGGTCATGCCACCAACACGGGCCCCCAATAAGTCATAGAATCATATGGCACAGAAGGAGGCCATTTGGCCCATCATGCCTGTGCCAGCTCTTTGAAAGAGCTATCTAATTCGTACCACTCCTCCTGCTTTCCCCATAGCCCTGCAAATTTCTCCTTTTCAAGTATTTATCCAATTCCCTTTTGAAAGTTATTGAATTTGCTTCCACCACCCTTTCAGGCAGTGATTTCCAAATCATAACAACTCACTGCGTTAAAAAAAGGTCTCATCTCCCCTGGATTTTTTGCCAATTATCTTAAATTGGTGTCCTCTGGTTACTGACTCTCCTGTCAGTGGAAACAGCTTCTCCTTATCTACTCTATCAAAACCCTTCCTGATTTTCAACACCTCTATTAAATCTCCCCTTACTTTGAATGGGGGAAAGCTGGTTGATGTGGGAGAGCAGAGGAATTTGGGGGTTCAGGTTCCCAAGACATTAAAAGCAGCACCTCAAGTGGATAAAACACAAATGGAAAACTTTCCTACATTACAACAGTGACTACACTTAAAAGTACTTCATTGGCTGTAAAGCGCTTTGGAACATCCTGAGGTGGTGAAAGGTGCTATATAAATGCAAGCCTTTCTTTCTTTTACTCGGTTTTCTGGCAAGAGATATAGAATATAAAAGTGGAGGTGTAACGGTAAGTCTATATAAAACCATAGTAAGGCCACAGTTGAAGTAGTGTGCGCAGTTTTGGGCTCTACACTATGGGAAGGATATTGAGGCAATAGAAAGGATACAGTACAGATTCACTAGGATACTGCCTGGTCTGAGGAAATACAAATTCGATAAAAGACTTCAAAAATTGGGGCTGTTTTCATTAGAACGGAGGAGATTATGGGGCTATTTGATGGAGGTGTTTAAAATTATGAAGGCATGGGACAGAGTGGATAGAAGCAGACTAATGTTGTCATTTCTACTTCATTCTTTGTAACATATGTGTTCAGCAAAGGCTAACCCAGAACTTATCGAACTTGGCTATACCGCAGTCTATTTAAAAGAACTACGTAAAGACATTATCAAATATGACTGACATTCAGTCGAGCCATTTAGCTTGTGCTCTGAGCTAACAGTATGTTACCTGTGAATGTATCCCATTCTATGAATATAATCCAAGGCCTTTAGCACCCCCTGCAGGATGTAGGCGATTGTAGGCTCGTTCAGGCCATCTGTAAAATGGGTGTTCATCAGATCTTTAGCAGAACCTGGGTATTAGACCGTATAAAATATTTAAGAGCTGTAAAAACGGGACAGTAAACCGACTTGCGCAAGACAGGGATGAAAACCTGTCAAAGCCTCGTGCCAAACTGGTGCTCTGATTTATTCAATATTCAGTATCCAATAATTTCAATATTATACAATCACCCTCATTTTTACTGTGCAGTTTAACTTTACAGGATCAGTGTGAATTGTTAAATCTTTTCTTACTCAATAAGTTGCATTTGTATAACAGCCCTCATATGAAAGAAAACAAAGTGGAAAATGATAGTATTCCATTTCAGGCACCCAGTGTCAGCAAACACTACCAAGTCAGGCAGAGGACGGGTTAGATACAGAGTAAAGCTCCCTCTACACTGTCCCATCAAACACTCACAGGGCAGCTACAGCACGGGTTAGATACAGAGTAAAGCTCCCTCTACACTGTCCCATCAAACACTCACAGGGCAGGTGCAGCAGGGGTAAGAAATGCAATTTAATGATGAATTAGAGGCAGTTTTGTGATGTGGGCTCATATCCACTAGGAACTGGATTGAGACTGCCCAAAATCATTCCATGCAGGACCCTTACAGCCATTCATTCCATCATTGAGCTAAGTTTGTAATCAGGTTCCAGAAGTTAATGTTCAGTGTCCCAGTATCCAGCCGAGTACTTACCCGCCCGGTCAGTGTGACAATCCTGCACCTCGTAATGCGTCAGTGAGATGGCACATTGCTCAACACATCTTTAGATTGGGAGTTAGGCTGTAATGGGGCAATGTTAATATCTTCAGCCTTCCCTCTTACTCCAGGAATAGTGAAGGAGAAGGGGCTCAGCAATGTGTGGAAAAGAGAACACTTTTTCAAAGTTATCCTTTAGAAGTGAACAAAGTCACTTCAGACTGGCTCTGACACACAGTGCTGCCTACAGTATTAGACACACCAAACTTACCATAGGCCATGAACGGAGTCACAATCCACACCTCATTGTTGGCTATCAATGTGGCTTTGTATGGCAATATATTGGGATGGTGAAACAGCTTCGATACGTGGAGTTCACCCTAGAGAAATAAGCTCACCTTTAGGTCACCCATCAAACAATCCATGCTTCAGCTGCTAATGAGTTAACAGATACAAAAGTAACCAGTAAATAGAGTATTACCACACACCTTTCCCCACTGGGGCTGCGCTGGTCATTATTAGATTCACTAATTCACTGTATAACGGCACAGAAACACTATTCCCAAAGTTGTGCCTCAATACAGCTAGACTCAAAACACCATTCCCCAAATCAGCAGCATGTACCATGCACCGGACACATGGCTACAAGAACCAATACTTATACACCTTCTTAATGTACCTTGCTCCCCAAATATCTACTCAGTGCACCAACCTGCAATGTTTTTCAGAGAGAAAAATATCGTGGTTTGAAGCTCTGATCAAATTCTCCAACAAGTCTATAGCATCAGTAAATATTCTAAGGAATGAACTCATGCAGTTCAATGTTGAACAGATCTATTTGGAGATCTTCCAGTACCTTTTTCTCAAACCAATCTAGATTATCCTTTGAATGAAGCTCCCAGCCTGCTCCTGGTGATCTTTATCCCGGGCCCAGTGCCTCCCTGCTCCCCGGGCCCAATGCCTCCCTGCTCCCCGGGCCTAGTGTTCGGGTATTGTGTTAGAGTAGGAGTGTACTACATTGTGTTAGCGTGGGAGGCATGTGCAGCACTCAGCTGAATTGTCAGAGGCACAGCGGTGCTAGACGAGGATCGTCATTTAGCCAAAGGAAGGGAGAATAATTGTGAGCAAGTGCGTCCTCAAGTCTGATAGGTGGTTTTGAAGGAGCAGCTGCATGAGACGTTGGGAGCACAGTAATCAATTATATTTTAATCCATGGATTAATAAAATTAAACCAGAACAATAACTCTCAGAGCAGCATAGAAGGCCTTTTAGCAAATATAGTATCTCAAAAGATACAACAGAGAGAGAACAGGACTGTGCTGATCAGCAATGTTTGAACACAGGCTGCAGTGAATAATCCATAGAACCTCAATGAGGCCATCTGCTGGTTAGTATAAGAACTTGTTCTAATGCCACTAATACAGTACTGACTGCAGCAGACCCCCATCAGTACAACTGTACCATGACACAATTACATTGACAGCTCCTTGCACGTCACAATGTTGGGTTAGGGTGTCACAGCTTTACAGACCTATAGATCCCAGGGTCGAGGCCTGCTCTATGCTGTTTACAATCTCAGCTGGGGTGGCTACAGTTAACCCTGGGCGAGGAGGAATCATAGAAAATTTACAGCACAGAAGGAGGCCATTCGGCCCATCATGTCTGCACCGGCTGAGAAACAAGCCACCCAGCCTAATCCCACTTTCCTGCATTTGGTCCGTAGCCCTGCAGGTCATGGCTCTTCAGGTGCACATCCAGGGATTTTTTAAAAAAATGAGTTGAGGGTTTCTGCCTCTACTACCCTCTCAGGCAGCGAGTTCCAGACCCCCACCATCCTCTAGGTGAAAACATTTTCCTAATTTCCGCTCTAATCCTTCTACAAATCACTTTAAATCTATGCCCCCTGGTTATTGACCCCTCTGCTAAGGGAGAAAGGTCTTTCCTATCCACTCTATCTAGGCCCCTCAATTTTACACCTCAATCAGATTACCCCTGTTCCAAGGAAAACAACCCCAGCCTATCCAATCTTTCCTCATAGCTAAAATTCTCCAGTCCTGACAACATCCTCATAAATCTCCTCTGTACCCTCTCTAGTGCAATTACATCCTTCCTGTAAGGTGGTGACCAGAACTGTGTGCAGTACTCAAGCTGCAGCTTAACTAGTGTTTTATACAGTTTCAGCATAACCTCCCTGCTCTTATATTCTATGTCTCGGCTAATAAAGGAAAGCATTCCATATTCCTTCTTAACCATCTTATCTACCTGTCCTGCTACCTTCAGGGATCTGTGGACATGCACTCCAAGGTCCCTCACTTCCACTACACCTCAGTATCCTCCCATTTATTGTGTATTCCCTTGCCTTGTTTGCTCTCCCCAAATGCATTACCTCACACTTATCCGGATTGAACTCCATTTGCCACTTTTCTGCCCATCTAACCAGTCCATTGATATCTTCCTGCCGTCTACAGTTCTCCTCCACACTATCAACCACACGGCCTATCTTTGTGTCATCTGCAAATTTCTTAATCATGCCCCCTACGCTTAATCCAAATTTGTCCTCCCAATTTTTTCTCAAATAACTTTGGAAAACCTTTGAACAGAAACTATGAGAAGCTGAAGGGAAAAAAAACCTCATTACAGCTGACTGAACAGTACTGACGCATCCTGGGAAATTAGGCGCACTGCACACGCTCAGTGTGTAATCCAAATTCAGCTCAGAGTCACAGCTCTGGACAAAATACCAACTCCAAGCCCAGGCTTTTGGGAGAGGCTAAGGTCTTTGAGTAAAAACTTTAATGAAGGCATTAAAAGACATTTACAAATTTCAACTACTGGGGGGAAAAATTTTTAAGTGCCATTTCCTCCCAGTAGTTGAAATTTGTAATGTTCAAAATAAAGTTGTAACTGAAATTAAAAATTGGGGGAAAAATTACATATTTTACAATAACCTGATTACATTTGTTCATTGAATTGTCTTTTGTGTCTTTTAATGCCGGTTTAACCCCATGTCAGCTGCATTGTTCTGTTCAAGGATCAGCAATTACAGACTTCAAATACTTGACTAGAATTCTACTATGGCCCTCTGAAACGTAAAAACACAGGGCATGCCACTCTCTCCCAGCTCCCATACTTTACCAACACAGGGTCTCACCTGTAATAAAGCAAACATCTCATTGGTGCAGTAGTCCAAGTTAATCCTCCGAACAGCCACCTGCTGGCCAGTCCGCTTGTACCTTCCCATTGTCACAGTCATAATGTCCTCAAACCCTTTACCTGTGCAAGAAAGACAGCCATTTTCATTCTGGGGTAGAATTGATACAACTTCAGCTCAATACTCAGAGCTCACATTTACATCTACTGAATTCAACACAGTGCTTCTCACAGTTTACACTTCTTCCCGTACACGGGGCACATTCTTTGTTAGATGCTCCACCTGTGAATGCTATATATTGGTCTCTGCTTTCCTTTAAAATTAAAGTACGTCATGGCACTTTTGTTTTTTTGGCTGACCTCGGCTCAGTTAGTAGCCCTCTCACCTCTGAGCCAGAAGGTCATGGGTTCAAGGCCCATTCCAGGGCCAAGATTCCTCCTTCAAACAACATGGAAATTAGATTAACTGGTCATTGTCCTCATTTGCTGTTTATGGGATAGTGCTCTGCACAAAATGGCTGCCAAGAATGCCTACATAACAGTCACTGCACCTCAAAGTAACTCACTGTATGTGAAGTGCTTGGAGGCATTTCTCGCCAACACCATCAAGTGCTTTACAAATGTAATGGTCTTTCTTTTATTCCTTTAAAGCTGCTCCTGCTGGCAATTACTGAAATAGTCGTTCTCTTTTTAGTTGTGATCTGCCAGGATTAGGCAACGCAGAGGGTTCCCCACTGCTGCAGGTCGCTTATATAGATGGATAAACTTTTGATCCCGAGGCTATTATTGGTAATGTGTATAATTTGATTTAGAAGATTGCACTGTTCAATTTTATTTTGAGGACTGAACTGTTGTCGATTTTTGTTTGGATTCTAGAGTTGCTATAATTATGTGTGTCAGGTTATTGACCCAGTCAATACCCAGTCTCACATGGCCATTATTTTGGAGGTTTATACTCGGGTACAAACTCTTTTGTCGGGTGTGTTTTCCATTTGTCTCACTTGGTTAGTTTTGTATGCTGCTGCTGGGTTTATTTTCCATAGGCTCTTGGTTTGACTGCACATTTCTATTTTGGATTTACTTCAGGCCTGTTTTTCAGTTGTTCTGTATTTTTTTTTTGGGCCAAACAGCTGTCCCAGTGAAATCAGCTGTCTCAGCACAGACACCTGGGACCTTATGGTTTGTTTTTATTGTTCAGTTGGGCACGGCCTTTACCCACTGAGCAATCAGAGGAAGCTTCTTCTCATCTGGACTGGAAGTATTGTTCCCTATTTGAAAACGTGATCTTTCTCTGTGACCTCAGACACCAAAATGCGACATGGTATTAATTCACATCGTGTCTGATGACATGGAATTGCAAAGTATGTCAGGAAACGTTCGACTCAAAATATGACACTTTGATAGTGAAGAACAGCTGTCACATGGGCATGTCCAAAAATAATCAATTCATTGCGTGAAGCACTTTGAGGGGGTTCAATATGATAAGATGCCTGATTACCCAACGTATTATTTATCACTTCTGGATCACACCGAGTTGTCGTGGCTTCCACGGGTCTGTCATTTTGCCTGTAATACTTTCAGCAGTTCCTGTGTCTGCACCCTCCCATTCAATCTGGCCTCTCAATTCTGGAAAAGTGAGGGTCTTTACCCTGTGCATATTGGCGGTTGTGGGATCAGAGCTTTATAGCTTTATAAAATGCAGTTCTATGTCCAAATTCCATCTAATGTTTTATGGAGACTGAAAGGGAACATTTTGCGTGATGTTTAGTTGGTGAGGTCGTGGGCTAATCCAGTGCACCAGAGGTCGTGGGCTAATCCAGTGCACCAGAGGTCGTGGGCTAATCCAGTGCACCAGAGGTCGTGGGCTAATCCAGTGCACCAGCTGGTGTCAGTGAGGAATGTCGAGCTGGTTTGTGAATTTGCTTTTGGAGGGAGAGATATTTTTGCTTTGTCTGTCAGTAAAAAAAACTTCTACAACATCTGTTACCAATTTAAAGCACAAGGAATGTTGGGGAGGCAGGGGAAAAAAAGTACTTTTGTTCAAAATACTCCTATTTATCAAAGTAAAATATTCGGGGGAAGTTTGTCAATGTAAAAACATTAATCTGATTCCTCCCAGTTGGTTCTTCCTGCCTGCTGACCATTCCTGAGCTGTCACTGAATGGGAGCAGTACCCAAGCGGCTCCATGGGAAAAGCAGAGGACAGGACTTCAGACTGGCTTTGAGGCATGGAATTCCAGAAACGACGCCATCAGCTGGGAAATCTGCAGCCCCAGTGAAGATCATGGCTTCCCGGAGTCCCGTGGGTCTAGACTGACTCCCAGCTCAGCCCAATTCATGCAGTCTCCTGTCACTCAATCGCATGACACCTGGAGGTGACATCCCTGTGGTGACCCAGAAGGAAGGCAGACCTGACCCCAGGGGCTCTGGATGGGCAGAAAAGCTATCTTGGCAAAACTCTAAATACAATCCTGGTGATGCATATTATTCTTCTACATAAAAAGAACCTCACAGAGAACACAAAGAATCTCACAGCAAAATGACAGGGCATTGTTGTCGTTCAGATTTCCCTTCCCCATTAAACCTTTTGTTTGGAGGTTGGTGATTTTGTTCACTGTTTCACTGCTCTGGGAGGTGCGACATTTTGCTGATTCTCACTCCTAGGTGGGTCAGTATCAGGAGCTGAATGTGCCCTTCCTCTCCTCCGGCCTCTACCACTGAGATGGACAAGAGCAGCAAAGTTGTGGGACCACCTCCACATTCCCCGCCAGGTCACACACCTTCCTTCATTGTCGCTGGGTCAAAATCTTGGAATTCCCTACCAGAAATATTGTGGGAGCACCATCACCACAGGAACTTCAGTGGTTGAAAGAGCTCTCCAATTAGTCCCACTCCCCTGCTCTTTCCCCAAAGCCCAGCAAATTTTTCCTTTTCAGGTATTTGTCCAATTCTCTTTTGAAAGTTATTATTAAATCTGCTTCCACCACCCTTTGAGGCAGAGCATTCCAGATCATAACAACTCGCTGCATAAAAATATTTCTCTTAAGTCCTGTCCCCTGCTTTTCCCATGGAGCCATAGAACCAATGAAAACATACAGCACAGAAAGGGGCCATTTGGCCCATTGTGTCCGCGGCGGCTCTAAGAACAACCAGGTGCCCATTCTAATCCCACCTTCCAGCACCTGGTCCATAGCCCTGCACCTTTAGGTGTAGGACCATGTACTTTTAAAAAAGTCTTTCACATCGTTCACCTGACGAAGGAGGAAGCCTCCGAAAGCTTGTGAATTTAAAATAAAATTGCTGGACTATAACTTGGTGTTGTAAAATTGTTTACAACTTTTTAAAAAGAGTTGAGGGTCTCTGCCTCTACCACCAATTCAGGCACCAAATTCCATACACCCACCACCCTCTGGGTAAAAACGTTTTTCCTCATGTCCCCTCTAATCCTTCCACCAATCAGCTTAAATCTATGTCCTCTAGTTCTTCAACTCTCCACTAGGGGAAACAGGTACTTCCTGTCTACTCTATCTGGGCCCCTTATAATTTTATACACCTCAATCAAGGCACCCCTCAGCCTCCTCTGCTCCAAGGAAAACAACCCCAGCCTATCCAATCTCTCCTCGTAGCTGCAATTTTCACATGGGTACTACTCCCAGAAGGCCCACCACCACTTTTTAGGGCAAATAGGGACGGGCAATAATTGCAGCCCTGCTAGCAACGCCCTATCATTTTGCTGTGAGGTGCTTGGTGTTCAGATAGGTCGGTTCCTTGTCATACTCATTGTAACTTTGCGCCCTGTTCCTAATCGCTATCGATAGATTCAGTGTTTCAGTAAGTCAGGTGTGTTGGGCTACTTTAACAGTGCCGTATTTGAGGGGGGCGGGGCGGAGGAGAAAAGCTTTTCAATCCTTACGGCCATTTTTTTTTTTGATCGGTGGGGTGTACTTCCTTTCGGTCACACTCAGCCTCACTGTGCGAGTTGATATATTTCATGGTCTATAATTGGCATGTGATGCCCAAGCCCGGGAGGAAGGGCTGGAAGTGTACGCCAATTAGCTTTAAAAGCTTGGAAGCCACACGTACGAACTCTCAAATGGAGCCCCTGTACGCTGCCAATGAGCGTGACAAAGTTAATCACATCACTGGGCTGGTTTCAAAGCCAAGCCCCAGAGCACACATCATAATTTTCAAACACATAAACCCTTTTAAATAGATTTGCAGTAATTAATTCATTTTAGGAAAATATAACAGCCAAGCTGTGCGTGCGCCACCCTCGCCCGCCCCACCGGCACGCGTCACCCTCGCCCCCCCCCCCCCCCCACCTGCGCGCGTCACCCTCGCCCCCCCCGCCACCCTCGCTGCCCCCCCCCCCCCACCGGCGCGCGCCCCCCTGCCCCACCTGGCGCGCGCCACCCTTGCCCCCGCCCCACCCGGCGCGCCCCACCCGGCGCGCGCCACCCTCGCGCCCCCCCCGCCACGCGCCACCCCCCAGGCGCCCGCCACCCTCACGCCCGCCCCCACCCGGCGCGCGCCCCCCCCCGGCATACATTACCTATTGCAGTCAGCAGCTCATAAGAACTGCTGTCTGTTGGGAAGGTACTCATGGCGTCCCAGTTCTGGGATGGTGTAATATTTTCCTTTGAGTGTTCATCTGTCTGAAGGAGGAAAGAAACAGAAGATGTGTAATGGAGCTGACTGATGAACAAACAGCTCCAGTGTGATGAGGAACGAGGCAAGCCATCAGCAGGGGGTCCAGCTGAACCATTCAACTCAGCTGGAACAGCTCCACTTCTCTCAAAATTGTTGACTAAATTGAACTATCGTGTGACAAAGCACTGTCCACCTTGTCTAACTCGTGTCCTCTTTACTATCACCGCACACCAGCATTTTTTCAATCAATTTATTTTCTCCCTTTTTATTATTCTTTCAGTCACCCTTTGCTGGTTTTTAAAGTTTTCCCAATCTTCAGGCTTACCAGCAATCTTTGCCACGTTGTATGCTTTTTCTTTTAACCTGATACCATCCTTGATTTAGTTAGCCCTGGTTGGTTCACCCTTTTTGTGGAGTCTTTCCTCCTCACAGGGATACATTTTTGTTGCGAGTATAAAATATCCTTTTAAATGTTTGCCACTGCTTATCCTCCATCATACCATCTAATCTGTTTACCTAGTCCACGAGTCAATTCTGCCCTCATTCCTTTATAATTGCCCTTATTTAAGTATAATACAGTAGTTTCAGACCTAAGATCCTTGCTCTCAAACTGGATGTGAAATTCTACCATGTTATGATCACTGCTTCCTAAGGGATCCTTCACTTTGAGATCATTAATTAATCCTGTTTCGTTACTCATTACCAGAACCAAAATGGCCTGATCCCTGGTTGGTTCCCCGACATATTGATCTAAGAAACAGTCCCTAATACACTCTGAACTCCTCCTCAGGGTACTTTTGCCAATTTGATTTGTCCAATCTATGTGAAAGTTAAAATCGCCCACGATTGTTGTATAAAAAAGGTAATGCAAGTCCCCCCTTATTTCCTGATTAATATTTTGCCCTACAGTGTAGCTACTGTTAGGGGGCCTATATACTACTCCCACCAGAGATTTCTTTCTCTTGCTATTTCTTACCTCCACCCAAATTGATTAGACATCTTGATCTTCTGAGCCAAGATAATTTCTCACTATTATACCAATTTCATCCTTTATTAACAGAGCTACCCCACCACATTTACCTTTTTTTCTATCCTTCCGAAATGTTAAATAACCCTGAATATTTAGCTCCCAACCTTGGTCATCCTGCAACTACGTCTCTGTAATGGCCACGAGATCATACCCATTTGTTTCTATTTGTGCCGTCAATTAATCTATCTTATTATGAATGCTGCGCACAGATAACGAACCTTTAATTTTGTCTTTTTACCATTTTTTCCTACCCTGGCCCCATTTACTAGTGCACTCTTCCTCCCTTCCTGACACTATCATTACCCCCATCACTTTCCTATACTACTTCCTGGTCTTTTCTCTATCAATCTAAACTTTGCCCCACCTGAACAGTCTCCCCCTCTATTTAGTTTAAAGCCTTCTCTACCGCCCTAGTTATTCGGTTTGCCAGAACACTGGTCCCAGCATGGTTCAGGTGAAGCCCGTCCCAATGGAACAGCTCCCTCTTTCCCCAGTACTGATGCCAGTGCCCCATGAATCGAAACCCACTTCTCCCACAACAATCTTTGAGCCACACATTCACCTCTCTGATCCGATTTATCCTGTGCCAATTTGCTCGTGGCTCAGGTAATAATCTGGAGATTACCACCTTTGTGGTTCTGCTTTTTAATTTAGTCCCTAGCTGCTGAAACTCCCTCAGCAGAACCTCTTAGTCCTACCTATGGCATCATGGACTCTGCCCCCACCCCACAAACCACCTCCTCAACTCCAGAACTAATGCAAGGAGCTCAGATTTGTTTCCAAAATTCAGGCTACCTGCACAGTTGCCTCTCTCCATCCCTCCTCTCCCCTGCCCCTCACTCCTCCAAAGTCAACTCTAACCCCAGCCCTCAAATTCATCTCTTCCATGCAGCCTGCACCTTCACCCCTCCCAACCCAGCTCCTGACTACCCAACTTCCAGTATTTAGCCCTATGCTCACCACGTCAAGCTGTTCCATATCTCTGGCACAACCCCAACCCGCTTCTTCAAAAGCCCACCCTCAACCTCGCTACTGTGTCAAGGCATCAGCCGTGGCTCAATGGGTAGCCTTCTCACCTCAGGGTCAGACGGTTGAGGGTTCAAGCTCCCTCCACAGACTCGAGCCCATAATCTAGGCTGACACTTTCAGTGCATTACCCTGCACCCTCAGCTCTATACAGTGGTCATTCAATTACTATTCGCCTGCCCTTCTCATGTTCACAAACCCCCTAAAACCCATCTCAATGAAACCTTTGCCCCCACCCCCACCCCACTAGATATTCTCCATGGGACGAGTGTTAAAGGTGGAAACTGCTAATAGCTGAACTACATCATTTATTGTTTTTAATTCATTAAACAATGAACTGTAAAGCAGTACAATTCCTTGCATCACAACGAACCTTCCAATTCACCGAGTGGGGCAAAATTAAACCACAGTTTAAAAACACAATGTATACCCTACCTCAGAGCAGGAAAGTCCAAGGTTCAATCCTTAACCTGTGTAACGTTAGTTATTCTCAGCACGGATACTGATGTTGATGCCACAACTCTTCTTAGTAAACCTGGGCTAGGGAAGGGAAGGGCGGGGGACGGTGCAGAAATCAAAAAGGAGCCCGCCATCTCAGTGCTAATAACCCCTACAACAAGTGGTCGGTAGGTGGGGTCAAGATTGGGTTCGGCTGTAATGCTTGCTGGTATCATGATCTAGACCCAGTCATGAAAAATGTATTTCGTGGATGGGAACTGAAAGACCACTGGCATCTGTGCCTTATTATGAGTCACTTTGTTCAATGGGAGGGGGTTAAGTGGTGGCTCTGGGCAAAAGTGGAACAAGAAACACACAGGGAATATCATGACAGGCCTGGGATGTCATGTCTATTTTTTTAAAAATTCGTTCATGGGATGTGGGCGTCGCTGGCGAGGCCAGCATTTGTTGCCCATCCCTAATTGCCCTTAAGGTGGTGAGCCACATATTGTCCTCTAATGGACAGGTGTTTATAGAATAGTACGTACAATGAAAGGCAAGGTTGGCACAACCTGTCATTTCTACATACCAAGCCATCTGACTATTTCCAGGATACGGTCCCAAGGTCACCACCAGCCCTCTTGTACCGCACTCAATGGAGCTCATACAATGAGTGTTGGTGGGTTACTTGATTGTAGCGGATCCCAATCCTGTCCTCAGCCGATGCCCACATACACTTTCCAGCAGGAGTAACCGCATAATGATTAGAATTGGGGATCCTGGTAAATTGGCCCTCCCTGGGTCAGGGTGCTGAGGCTAATTGTAGCTCCCCTACTGCCGAGATCAGCTAACCCAGCATAGAATGATCAAACCTGGGGCCTTCTGCCCATTCTTCATTTAAGTCCAACTAATTCCCTCAAGCAGGTTGTTTGAAGGTTTACATCGTTCATTACTTAGATACAGTGAGCATCCCTTCTCAACATCTGGTGCAAAAAGTCACCACATTTCATAATCCCTAACTGTAGCCAAGATGTTTTTGTCTACCAGAATAGTAAGTAAAAAGGTTGCAACTCTTTCCTTCTCCAACAGATATTACATAATATTGTTTAAATGTTTAATGAGTTTTATAAGCAGCGATACTGCTCTCAATCTCTCTCCCTTTTCGCTACATAGGAACAGGAGTAGGCCATTCAGCCCCTCATTCAATCTGACGGACTGCAGTGGCTCAAGAAGGCGGCTCACCACCACTTTCTCAAGGGCAATTAGGGATGGACAATAAATGCTGGCCTTGCCCAGCGACGCCCATGAACGAATAAAAAAAAAAAATCACAACTGATCCGTACCTCAATTTCATTTTCCCGCCTTTGCTCCATATCCCTCGATACCCTTACCTAATAAAAATCTATCCATCTCAGTCTTGAAAATTTCAGTTGACCCCAGCCTCAACAGCCTTTTGGGGGGAGAGAATTCTACATTTCCACTACCCTTTGTGTGAAAAAGTGCTTTCTAATTTCACTTCTGAATGACCAAGCTCTAATTTTAAGGTTATGCCCCCTTGTTCTGAATTCACCCACCAGAGGAAATAGTTTCTCTGTATCTACTCTACTAAATCCTTCTGTCATTTTAAACACCTCAAAAAAAGGTCTTTATGTCCTGCCTCACTATGCACTGTCCCCAGGCAGATGACCTGCTCCCAGACCTTTGACCCCAGCCACTAGAAGGTGAGCGAGTACGAGTGCAACCTGACGGGTGACGCTCTGCCTCTCTGTAGGGAAAGCCCAGCTTCTAACCTCGCGTCCTACCACTCTGCAGCACTGTATCCCACAACTAATTCGGTATCCACCGAAAGTTCAAAAGTGGAGTACATTTCACCACGTGGTAACTGACAAATTTCTACCAACTGTGAAGAAGACGAAGAAAGTCCTGGAAAGGAGCAGAGAGACCACATATGCACTGCAGTATGAAGCAGCCTGCCAGGTGCTCAGTGCTGTTACTGACTGGCTCTCACTACAGAAAGCGCAGCTAACCAGCCACAGCAAGGGCTTGATGTAGCTGAAATCAGGTGACAACAGGAAAGCAAGAATCACAAATACCACCAGTGCAGACCATCCACAATGAACTAGTCCATCATTGACTGTATTATGGAGTGAAATAACAGGTCTTTTAATTGAAATAACTAATATCAATTTCGTACTGCAAAAAGGGCAAGAGCAGCCATTTCAATGGGCCCACCATCGCTTCCAAATTCCCCTCCAATCGGACTTGGGCATATATCGCCCATGCCTTCATTGTCTTTGGGTCAAAATCCATATTTAATAGCATTGTGGGAGCACCATCAGTGCAAGACAGCAGTGTTCCAAGGAGATGGCCCACCACCACCTTCCCAGGGCAACAAGTGACAGGCAATAAGCAGAGTATGACCACAGACAGAGAACAAATAAAAAAAACTAAACTGGCAAAGTCACTCAATGGTTAGTGAAATGAGATATATTCACACTGACAGTTCTTCTGAGGTTGACGCCAAAGTCCTTTGTTGTAGCACAGTGGAGGGAGCTTTACTCTATCATACCTGAACTGAACGTGCTTGATGCAGACACTGGGTGCCTCCATTGTCTAGCTTGGTGGGACTACCCTCGATGGGTTCCACTCCTGTCCAATCGCAGCCAGAGCATCTCCAATAATGGCTTCTCTTCCCACCCCTGCACCATTACCTCCATCATTCCCCAAGGATCTATTCTTGGCCCCTCCTCTTCCTCACCTACATTCATTCTACCATCTGAAGACATCATCTGCAGACATGGGGTCAGCCTCCATGTGTATTTGAGGGCAACCAGTTCTACCTCTCCACCACTTTTCCCGACCTCTCCACTGCCTGTGTTGTCAGACTGCTTGTCCAACATTCAGTCTTGGCTGAACGGCAATTTTCTTCAGTAAAACATTGGGAAAACTGAAACCATCAACTTCGACACTGCCACAAACTTTGTGCCCTTGCCAAGGACTCCATCCTCCTGCCCAGCCACTGTCTGAGGCTGAATCAGATGGCTCGCATCCTATTCAACCCTATCACAAAGATAAAGATAAGTAATATTCTACATCTGTGCTGATATTGAGAAGCACACAGTTTATGTACTCATACACTGACCTCTTGTTATTTCCCCCTCAATCTCTGCCTTACCTCAAATCACCTGCTGCTCAAACCGTTATCCATGCTTTTATTACCTCCAGACTCTCATCTTCCACCCTCTGTAAATTTCAGCTCATCCAAAACTCCACTGCCCATAATACATCCTTCACCAAGTCCTGCTGAGCTACATTGCATCCTGGTCCCCCAATGCCGCTAATTTAAAATTCTCATCCTCATGTTTAAATCCCTTCATGGCCTCATCCTCTAGCCCTGCAAACCACCCACCCACCAAAAAAAAACATTGGCCTCTTGAGCATCCCCCCCAATTGCCCCACCATTGGCAGCTGGGTCTTCATCTGCCTAGGCCCCACGCTCTAGAATTTCCTTCCAAAACTTATCTGCCTCTCCACCTCCCTTTCCTTCTTTAAGACCCTCCTTAAAATGCACCTCTTTAACCAAGTCAGCCCATCTAATACCTCCTCCTTTGACTCAGCATTTTTTAAATTATACATGAGGTGCCTAGGGATGTTTTTCTGTGTTAAAGGCACTAAATAAATGCAAACTGTTGTAGTTGAAATGAGAAATGTTCCATTGCTTAGCATTAGTACCTCTCACCTTGATGAGCTAAGCTTCATATTAAAAAATGCAACACATCAAAGCAGCCTCACAAAGTGAGAGTATATTTAAATGCCAATACAGCAAGTCTGTCTCCACCCAACAAATTAATGTCTTTTTTTCAGTGCTGATGGGCCTGATTTATTTTTTCCAGTTTCCATTTCAACCCTGTGTTGAACTGTCATGGGTTCCTAGTCCACAAGCCAATAATACAGCAGCATTTAATCAAAACACAATCAGTAAATGATTAAGGTGACAAATGCAAATCTCATTCCGGTAAAAGAGACACAGAGCCGTGACTACATGGAACTTACAATCAACATCAGACTTTGTGACTGTAAAATCTTTCTTAAATACAGAGGTACAAGCATATCTACTTTCTGAGGGTTTGCTCTCACTGGTGTGTACAAGGGAAAACATGAGATCCCAGAATCATTATAACATTTAACTTTGGTTCCCAGCTCAGTCAGGATTTTCCTGCAGACTGCACATAGCTTTTACTCTCTTATTTCCTTACAGTTTAGCAGATTTCCTGAACTTCTATCCCTTTCTGACTATCTGTTTACAGATTATTTCTCTAGAAAAATACAGCAATTTTTGAGGCAAAGAAAAATACTGGAAATCACTGACATCACCAATCATATCACAATATAATGAGCTCTAAAGCCATGCAGCAAACACACTACACAGCACACTGCAGCCCACTGGGAGGGGAATATCACCCAGGATCCTGTGCCCCAACATCATCCAGTCACCCCTGGACAGCATGTGGTCAAAGTGGGATGAAGACAGGATTTGCCTGGGTTGTGTTGCCCCCTGTAGTGGAACAGCCTTATAACACGCCCCTGTTCACACTCGCACTTGAACGAGTTACCATGGGATTACCTGCACCTATGTACTCACTCCTCAGCAAGTCAGGGCTCTCAGGAGAGGACAGGACAAAATTGAAATAAAAACAAAATGGGAAAAAACCACTGCAGTGCTAACTATTTACAAAAGGTTCCACTTATCAATAGGAGTCAGGAGTTTAAATCCAGGCCGTAAGTGAAATTTCCTGATGTGAGATTGTCATGAGAATAAAGAGAAGACAGTTTAAGAGCAGCTTAGCCACGGAGCAGTACTGAGGGTTTCTACAGAGGTGCTCATGAATGGGCTGCTGTATCCTCCCAAGTCGAGGCGTGGAATATTAACTCGAGCCTTAGAACGCATCTTTAAAAAGGAGAGAGTCATATTTGCTTAATGTTAAAGTTCTGAAGCAACTGATGCCCCAGGTCTACAGCAGAATTTTACAGAGTGGGGCAAGAGCTCCCGTTCCTTCAGATGGCCGGATCAGTTGAGCCACTGTGATCATGCTCTCTTTCCAAAATACAAATCCTAAACCTTGCAGCTCAAAAGAATGAATGAGAGAAGCTGCATATTTTGGAATCTGTGAAACAGATTACTTGGAGACAATGTACTCTCATTAACAACAGCTATCTTTCTAACACTATAAAATTGCCCTGTACACACCAGGACAAAAAGGGATTAGCTTTTAAATACAAGACCGCAAAATAAAATTCTCCTCATATGGACATGCAGGAGGGCAAAGTTCACAAGGTGCAGTCACAGTGTCACTGACTACAGCACAAGTCACACACCACAGTACACAAGGGCTCACATGCAACCAAAACAACCTTTTGGTGCTCAGTACTCACCTTCCTTTGATATTCCGCCTGAGGTCGCTCTGAAGCAAAGAAACTAAATGTTGACTTTCAGTTGTGGGGCAAAACAATCGTCAAACAAAACTGGTAAACATGAACATAGCTGACATCAATCGAAATCATGGTCACATGGCACAGGTACACGGAATTACAGATTGCTCACTGAGTAATAAGACTGGCATTTTACAACAATTACACAATTTGAATGATGAGTGATATTGTTGTAGTTATTAGACCATCTGACACCTGTATTAAATTACATTCTTATACTCACTTGTTGTATTCATTTATATACATATTACAGCCTCCATGAGAATGCTAATGGAATACTGTGTGATCATCACTACAGAATAATTGTATGAGTTGATTCCACAGGAGCGCACAGTAAAGGAATTATCACAGCATAGAACTCAAATGATGGGGTTTGGGAAAATACAGTATATATTATAAAACCTCAGTCCTTCCTCCTATAAAAAGGTATGGAGATAATTTAGAAAAAACAATAAAAGATTATCTAGAGGATTGCAGTGTGTAACTAAAGAGGGTAGGGTTAAAAACATCTTGCCCACCACAATGCTCACTGACAAGGCCAATAATCTTCAAGATGTCAGAGAAGCAACACCGAGCTTGGATTTTAAAAGCCTATAGACTGTAGGAGGAAGAGGAGAATGAGAGAGAAGGACTTGCATCATTTTTTGGTCCTGAGGAGGTAAGAGACATTGAAGGTTTTACAGTGAGGATCGATGGAAGAGGAACAAGGGAAGAAAGTGCAGAGCAGCAAAGACCACAGTGGTACAGATAAAATAGAACTAGATAAGAAAAAGTGCGACGTATAGAGTGGTTGAAGGCCATGGGTAAGAAAGACATTAACTATCAGATACAAAAAGATACCAAAAAAAGTGAGAAAAGGCCAATTGATACTCACCCAACCTTATGCATCACTCTCCCTAACCACTAACTCCTGGGGAAGGCAACAGAAAGTAAAACCATTGGCCAGTTTTTCAGGAAAAATTCCAGCAAGCTCCAGCAGACCACGGCTATCAATGACCCATCACCTTAACTAACCAACACCGCCACCCACGTTCCAATTTCCTTAGGAACACAGAACTCTACAAGACTGGAAAAGATCATCTTCATCCAACGGGGTGGTCCCAAACATCACAGACTTCTTTACCCCTTCAATAACACGTTCTGCCTAAACTTCATCCATCACCCTCTTAAAATTTATAATATCCTCCATTCCCACTGCCTCCCTGGGTCGGCCACTCCATAAACTCTATCTCAGCTGTATATTCACCATTTCTTATCCAAGTTTTAATCAGTGTCCTTTTGTCCTAGAGCTTGTATTGACATTGAGATCTAGCTCATCTAGTCCCTGAAGATCCCAAGTATCTCAATAAGGTCCTCTCTAAGCTACTGTTTTCCTATGCAAATATCCTGCTACCTGCAGTCTTTCTTCATAGCTCAGGTGCCTAATCCCATTTATCAATTTAGTTGCCTTCCTTTGTGCACCCTCCAACTCCAGGATGCCCCACTCTGTGGTACGATGCCCAGAACGGCACATAGTACTTGAGGTGGGGTGGATTAGAGCTCTGTACAAGCCTTCACTTCCTGGGACTTGTACTCAATTCTACCAAGCTATACGTCCAAAGTTCCTATTTGCCTTTTTCATCACTACTGAAGACTGTGCTGATGGTTTAAGGGTGTTCTTGTATCTATTCAGTAATAGAAAGGAGAGAGAAGATAGAGAGAGAAGGGTTGGAAAAGCCTCCCCAGACATGGGACTAATATTGATGTTATGATCAAACTTGGGATTATAACAGTTGGCTGAGGTGAATTGTAAGAGGAAAATGAATTTCTTGGCAGCAGAATTAGCAATTGAAATGCAGGTGTTCCATTTGGATTGGCAAATGGTTGGTAGACAATGAGCAATGAGTCAGAGTGCCTGGGCAGGTGTCAGGTTAGCAGCCAGTTACCAGTGGGGTGCCAAAAGGGTCAGTGTGAGGCTATTGTTGTTTATAAATAAGTGATTTAGAGGAAGGAATTGTGTCCAGTGACCAAATTTGCAAATGTACCAAATTTCAGGCAGTGGAAAATTATGAATATTAATATGCACAAGTTCAAAAGAATCTTGACAAGCTTGGTCAGTGGGCAGGGAAATGGAAGATGCAATTTAACACAGGGAAATGTAAGGCTATGAGATTTGGCAGAGGAAAGGTTGACGTGGATTATGTGCTCAATGGGAATGCACTTGAGGTATCAGAGCAGGTGAGAGATCTTGGGGATTTAGTGGACACTAAAACCATCAGCACAATGTTCCTAGGCTGTTAAGAGCAAACAGAATGTTGGGAAGCATAGCGCAGGGTCCAACATAAATCCAGAGAGGTCATTTTAAAACTGTATTTGGCCCTGGTGAGACCACATCTGGATTACTGTATGCAGTTTTGGTCTCCCTATTTCAAAAAGGGCATTCGGTTATTGGAGGGGGTAGAGGGAAGGGCATTCGGTTATCGGAGGGGGTAGAGAACGGTCACATGGTTGATCCTAGAACTCAAGGAAATGACAGGGTGAAGATTGATAACCATGGGTCTTTGCTCTCTTGAAAAAAAGAGTGTGAGGGGATATGATAGAAGTGTTTAAAATTATGAAAGGTTTGGATAAATTAGATCCAAGTAAACCTTTCTGCCGTGTATAGAATTTAAGCACAAGGGGTCATATTTACTCATTAAGGACAACAGAGGAAATAGGAAATGCAGGAGGAACTTTTTTTTTTAATATTAAAAAGGTTGAAACGTATGTGCAAAAGATTACTAGCATGGATGGTGAAACAAGAAACCTTAATGGGTTTCAAGATGGAACTAGACAGGTTCCTGTCAACAAATGGAATTCAGGATTATTAGAAGTGCACCTAGGGAATACTGTGGATATGTGGGTTGGACAGACTGACTGTCTTCTGCCTGTTACTATTTGAAATTAGAGGTGATAATGAGACCATGAATGTCAGAAGATGAAAAACTGAGGGTGGAGCCAACAAAAGGGAGAGGGGCATAAACCATGAAGAAACTGTCTGAAGAGAGATTTGCATTGCCCTTCCAAAGCCCATGGAAGAGATAAAGATGCAATGATGTCGGGAGATAGCAGCTGGCCCTTGTTTTTCACACAGTTGTATTTAATAGCTCTGACAGCGGTGTTAAAGATTGCGTGTACAAGTGAAAGTTGGCTTCACGTTGATCAAGGGACAGATTATTAAGGGTTACGGAACCAAAGCGGGTAGATGGAGTTAAGATACAGATCAGCCATGGTCAAATTGAATGGCTTGAGGGGCTGAATGGCCTACTCCTGTTCCTAGATACAATAAGACAAACTTTCTATAAGTACAACAGGCATGGCTGAACCATGGTGCAGTACCAAGTAATGCAGAAATGGAGAGTGGGGTATGAAGTTACAGTCGAATCATTAAAACAACTGGAAGCAGTAGTTGGACCAGGGAAAAGCAAATAATTCAGATTGTCCCAGACAGCTAACTTGCAAACAAGACAGGATTGGTTTATACAGGTGGGTTTGGTCCAGAGCAATCTGCAAGAGATTGGAGTCAGAGGAGCCTGGGGTGAAGAGACAGACAGGGCGCATGAGTTAGAACTGGAGACAGGTCCAGAAGATTAACAATAAAAGACAAATCATTTAAAGAAGGAATTTAAAGAAATACAAAAAACAATATTAACTAGGACAGGGAGAGAGCAGGAAAACGTGATTAGGCAGAGAGCCCCACTGGGGGAATCAACACCGTACCAGCACAATGGGCCGAACAGACACCAACACCACAACATCAATGATTCGATTCCATGATTAGCTGAATTATCAGGGTCTTGGAGGAGGTTTAGAAATTTAGTGAAACTGAAGAAAATATTTGCATGTTGTACACAACAAACATTGTGGGATACCTTTTAACTCCTCGAAGAGAATGCAATCCGATACATCACCATATTTGTACACATGAGCAGTTCTTTGAGGGTAGGTGTTAAGTGCAGGAGGGTGGAGAAAAAAAAAATCAGTCTGCTTTTATTCATCTCCCAGCAGATAATCACTGAGTAGCTCAGCCAAAGACATGGACTCTACCCTCCCTCTCAGTTAGGATGTGGTGTGTAACCAATGGCCTGGAAAGAAGTGAAACAGGGGAAAGCAAAGGAAATATTTATTTGAAAAAACCTCGGATTTCAGTCAGGGCAACAGCTGGGCACTAAAAATTGGTCTCAGTGCCCCTGGGCAAAATCAGCCAGGGTTCCTACTCCCAATCACTAGATAGTGATCCCGGCTGAAAAGTACACGTCAAGTGAGGACAGGATAAGGCTTGGGTGTGAAGCCTTCCACAGTGGAATAGTCTGATGGTACTGATTGACTGGGCTTATACTTAGGCAAGGTGACAGAGGGCTGCTGCTGCCTGGGGAGTAAGGCACTCCATTATACAAAATCACCTTCATTTTCAGGTTTCAGGAGCATGAGTTCCTGGTTTCAGAGCTTGAGCAGCAGCTGGCGTCACTGCAGTGTATCCGTGAGGCTGAGAGCTACGTGGATAGCACGTTTCAGGAGGTGTTCACCCCACAGCTTAAGAAAGTGCAGGCAGAGAGGGACTGGTTGACTGCCAGACAGAAAAGGAGGACCAGGCAGGTAGCGCAGGAGTCCCGAGGGCATCTCGCTGAGGGAGAGGGTTCCTTTGGGTGGCTCAGCTGTACATTGGGGAAGGAGGACAAAGGTCAAGAAAGCGGTAACGATAGAGGATTCCATAGTTAGGGGAACAGACAGACATTTCTGCGGCCGCAAACGTGATGTTATGTTGCTTCCCTGGTGCCAGGGTTGAGGATGTCAACGAGCGGTTGCAGAACATTCTGGAGGGGGAGGGTGAACAGCCAGAGGTCGTGGTCCACATCAGTACCAACGACATAGTTAGAAAGAGGGATGAGGTCCTGCAGACAGATTTTAAGGAGTTAGGAAAGAGCTTAAGCAGGATCTCAAAAGGTAGTAATCTGTGGGTTACTCCCAGTGCCACGTGCTAGCAAGCATAGAAATAGAAGGATAGAGCAGATGAATGCTTGGCTGGAAAGATGGTGCAAGAGGGAGGGCTTTAGATTCCTGGGGCATTAGCACCAGTTCTGGGGGAGGTGGCACCTGAACAAGCAGGTTGCACCTCAACAGAGCCGGGACCAATATCCTCGCAGTGAGGTACGCTAGTGCTGTTGTGGGGGTTTTAAGCTAGCTTGGCAGGGGGGTGGGAACCTGAGCGTAGATTCAGAAGGAAGAGAAGCAGAGCTGGAAATGGAAGGCAGAAAATTAGTGAGTTTGGAAGGCAGAGGAAACAAAGATTAGAAACTAGACAACAAAAGGAGTTTGGCAGTGCTTAATGGTGTATACCTCAATGCAAGGAGTATAGTGAATAAGGAGGATGAGCTGAGGGCACAGATAGACACGTGAAAGTACGATATCTTAGCTAAAACAGAAGCATGGCTTAAACAGGAGCAGGAACGGCAGCTCAACGTTCCTGGTTACAGGGTTTTCAGACGAGATAGAGAGGGGGATAAAAAAGGAGGGGGGGGGTGGCAATATTGGTCATGGAAACAATTACAGCTGTGAGAAGGGATGATATGTTAAAAGGATCATCAAATGAGGCCATATGGATTGAGCTAAAGAACAAAAAAGGGGCAGTCACACTGCTGGGAGTGTACTAGAGACCCCCAAACAGTCAGAGGGAGATAAAAGAGCAAATATGTAGGCAAATTTCTGAGAAGTGCAAAAACAATACGGCAGTAAAGTAGGGGATTTCAACTACCCTAATACTAACTGGGATACAATCAGTGCAAAAGGTATAGAGGGAGCAGAATTTTTAAATTGCATTCAGGAGAACTTTCTTAGCCAGTACATAGCATGCCCAAGATTTGGGGGGGGGGGGGGGTGGGAGGAAAGAGGGTGGGCAGTTCTGGATTTAGTTTTAGGGAACGAAGCTGGGCAGGTGGAAGGAGTATCAGTGGGAGAGCATTTTGGTGGTAGTGATCATAATTCAGTTAGATTTAGCATAGTTATGGAAAAGGACAAAGATAGGCCAGGAGTAAAAGTTCTAAATTGGGGAAAGGACAATTTTACAAAGCTGAGATGTGATGTAGCAAAAGTGGACTGGAAACAGCTACTTGAAGGTAAATCAGTGTCAGAGCAGTGGGAGGCATTCAAGGGGTTCAGAGTAAACTTGTTCCCACAAAGAAAAAGGGAGGGACTGCCAAATCTAGAGCCCTCTGGGTGACAAGGAGGATACAGGGTAAAAAGGCAAAAAAGGAAAGCTTAGTCAGACACCGAGAGCTCAATACTGCAGAAAGACTAGAGGAATATAGAAAGTGCAGGGGTGAAATTAAAGAGGAAATTTAGGAAAGCAAAGAGATGGCATGAAAAAATACTGGCAAGTAAAATTAAGGAAAACCCAAAAATATTTTATAAATACATAAAGAGCAAGAGGATAACTAAGGAAAGAATAGGGCCAAAAGTCCAAAAAGGTAACCTGTGTGTGGAGGTGGAAGATGTGGGTATGGTTCTTAATGAATACTTTGCATCTGTCTTCACAAAAGAGGGGGACGATGCAGAGACTGTAGTTAAGGAGGAGTTGCGAAATATTGGATGGGATGGGATAAACATAGTGAGAGAGGAAGTATTAAGGGGTGTAGTGGATAAGTAGATAAATCGATAGGCCTGGATGAAATGTACCCCAGGCTGTTAAGAGAAACAAGGGAGGAAATAGCAGAGGCTCTGACCATAACTTTCCGATCCTCCCTGGCTACAGGCGCAGTGCCGGAGGATTGGTGGGCTGCTAGCGTTGTACCGTTATTTCAAAAAAGGGAGAAAGAGATAGACAGAGTAATTATAGGCCAGTCAGTCTAACCTCGGTGGTGGGAAAATTATCGGAATCAATTCTGAGGGACAGCATTAATAGTCATCTAGAAAGGCATGGCTTAATCAAGGACAGTCAGCATGGATTAGTTAAGGGAAGGTTGTGTCTGACTAACTTGATTGAATTTTTTGAGGAGGTAACAAGGAGGGTCGATGAGGGTGGTGCATTTGATGTAGCGTACTTGGATTTTAGCAAGGCTTTTGACAAGGTCCCATATGGCAGACTGGTCAAAAAAGTAAAAGCCCATGGGAACCAAGGGAAAATGGCAAGTTAGATCCAAAATTGGCTCAGTGGCAGGAAGCAAAGGGTAATGGTCGATGGCTGTTTTTGCAACTGGAAGGCTGTTTCCAGTGGGGTTCCACAAGGCTCAGTACTAGGTCCCTTGCTTTTAGTGGTATATATTAATGATCTGGACTTGAATGTGGGGGGCTTGATCAGGAAGTTTGCAGATGATACAAAAATTGGCCGTGTGGTTGATAGTGAGGAGGAAAGCTGTGGACTGCAGGAGGATATCAATGGTGGGCAGAGAAGTGGCAAATGGAATTCAATCCAGAGAAGTGTGAGGTAATGCATTTTGGGGTGGGGGGGGGCAAACAAGGCAAGGGAATACACAATAAATGGGAGGATACTGAGAGGTGTAGAGGAACAAAGGGACCTTGGAGTGCATGTCCACAGATCCCTGAAGGTAGCACGACAGGTAGGTAAGGTAGTTAAAAAGGCATATGGGATACTTTCCTTTATTAGCCGAGGTATAGAATACAAGAGCAGGGAGGTTATGCTAGAACCGTATAAAACATTGGTTAGGACACAGCTTGAGTACTGCGTACAGTTCTGGTCACCACATTACCGGAAAGATGTGATTGCATTAGAGAGGGTACAGAGGAGATTTACGAGGATGTTGCCAAGGCTGGAGAATTTTAGCTATGAGAAAAGATTAGATAGGCTGGGGATGTTTTCTTTGGAACGAAGGAGGCTGAGGGGAGATTTAATTGAGGTATCTAAAATTATGATGGGACTAGATAGGTCCTCCCTATCAACTCTATTTCTCTTAGCAGAAGGGTTAGTTACCAGGGGGCATAGATTTAAAGTAATTTTTAGAAGGATTAGAGGGGAGCCGAGGAGAAATTTTTTCACCCAGAGAGTGGGGGTGGGGTCTAGAACTCACTGTCTGAAAGGGTGGTGGAGGCAGAAACTCTCAACTCATTTAAAAAGTACTTAGATGTGCACCTGAAGTGCCGTAACCTATAAGGCTACGGACCAAGTGCTGAAAGTGGGATTAAGCTGGATCGCTCTTTTCTGGCCGGCACGGACACGATGGGCCGAATGGCCTCCTTCTGTGTCGTAACATTCTATGTTTCTCCATGTCCTGAGGGGACAAACTGCAGCTAGTTTTACAAAGAACAGTTTAACTCATGATTTTAGTAAGAATACGAAAATCTTCATTCATTCTTACTGATTCAAAGAGCCAATTCTCAGAGCTCACGTGGTCAGGTCCTATCGAGCAGCATTAAACCTGTCCCAGGAACTCAGAGATCTCTGGTTAGTTTCTTCACTGTTTCACCATCACTGAGAAGCTGTGAGCAAGACCACCACATCCACCCCAATCCATTACAAGGCAGGCAGCTCAAAACACGGTGAAATCACCAGCAATTGCAGATCATAAATGCCACAGGCTCTCGATCAATCACTGAGGCAGCAACAACATTTCAGTGATTGAAACAAAAAATTGCAAACGCTGCAAATCTAAAAAAGGCAGAAAACGCTGGAAACACTTAGCAGGTAAGTCCGAGAACCGTCACCCTTCAGTATCGATATAAAGGATTACACCCAAACTAACTTGTCGTTCCTCTTTCAGATGTTGATCATCTGGCTGCACGTTTCCAGCATTTTCTGGTTTTACACTAGAATTCTCTGTGGCGCACAGCAAGATATGGAACAGTCATTCCAGGACCACTGCTGAGTGTCATTTTATTCCTTCCTCTGACTCTGGTTCACAATACCCGGAAGCATCTGATCGGTATCAGTTAAATACAGACACAAAGAATTGCTACTCACAGAAGCTCCAAAAAGATATGTTTATTGCATGCATGTGTATGATGGATAAGTATAGAATATGTGAATATGAACAGTAAAGAAAATGAAATCCCTCTTCATTCACAGGAGTCAAACCACAGTGCAGAGGCTGGAGTCTCACTATGGCAGCTGGATTTGGGGACATGTAAGGATAGGCACATAGATTATTTAATAGAATAAGCTAGTTGGCATTATATAGAATTATTTAATATGGAGCCACAGTACTAGAGGGTTATAGGTTAAAACATACATCAGAAAGACACACAGATATACCAAACAGGCTTTTAGTAGAGCCGGGGGGTGGGAGAGTGTGAGAAAGGAATGTCAATTGATGAATGGACTCCAGTATAGGTAAGATCCTTTTACAATAAAGAGATTGGGAGCGATAAGACATCAAAGGCCTGCACAACAAATGGTAACAGCTACCCTCAACACTAAATGACAGCAGCTGTATCAACAGCATACACACATGACGACATATGGTACCCACATTAGTCCTACATAATGAAACATATAAAATTTACAACATACTGGAGCTCCTTGGAGAACTTCCATCTCGTCTTGCTGAGGCTAGCGTAAGCAGTCAAGATGACACGCTTGCGATCGCCTGAAGGAGTACTTGGTATGTGAGCATAAATGGTACCTATATCTCATATACACTGCATGCAAGGGGTTGTGTTGTATTATCTCATTGATTAATACTCTTTTTGTTGAATCAAGTCAGACATTTGTGTTTCCTAGTCCTTGAACTAGTATTAGAGGTAAAGGACAAAGGACAAAGAACAACATCCTATAATACCCCCACTTAAAGGAAATAGGGATATATGACAATATCCTATATAAACCCAACATCTCAGCGGGGAAATCAGCCCTTCTGCCCCTCGCCAGGCTGCCGCTCACATCTTCACAGCCACGTTCAGAGTGTTACTGGTAGAGGTACAGGAACCACCTCCTCCCCACAGCTCTCAGCGAGAGATGGTCCACGGGACACTGACCTCAAGAGTGGGATGAGGAGACGGAGAGACAAAGAAGGAGATAGAGATCGAGAAACACGCTCAAAAGAGTTGCTGTTGGCTCCAATACATGATTTCCCCCTCCTCAATTATCTGCCATGTTTAGTTCATCTCCAACAGTAGTGGTACAAAATGGCACAAAACTAACTTACCACCAAACAGTCCCACGTCCTGCAGGCTCTCCACACTCAGTTTCTCAGACACCCACCTCTAGGTCACGCAATTCCAATAAGAAAAAGAGACAAGAAAAGAGAAATCACTATTAGCAGTTTTTCCACACTCCCTGCGGTCCTTGTAATCTTTCCCTGCTCCAAAATAATTAGGAAAATATCCATGCAGCGAGACCAGAAATATCTGTGCCGTGAGATCAGAAACTGATGAACAGTTTCCAGATTCTAACTCACTGTTTTCCCAAGCCTGCATTATGCAGCTTTAGTTTGAGATTATGACTTCATTGCAAGTTAGCGGTTTGGTATTCTTCACCTCCAAATTTCTCCCCTTGTACCAGTGGCAGTGACTGGCTGATCTATGGGCCCTGGGCATGATCAGTCCTCCGGCACTTTGCCCCATTGACTACTATGGATCTCACCTGAGTGGCACTCCCCAAACACATTTCCTGATAATAGTCAGAGAGGAGACTCTCTCCTCCCCCCCCCCCCCGCCCCCCCGCAGTGCTCTGGGCTTAAAAATCCAGCTCTCAGATGAAAGGACAGCAAACTAACCCATGATTTTTTTTAAAATGCAAGATAACACACCTTCAAAATCTTTGCACTGGGACTGGGTGGTGCAGTGGCATTACACATTGGTTCAAATCCAGCTGGGATTGATTCAATGGAAGTCTTTTCTGTCTTCTGGCTGCAAACTTCCTACAAGTGGGCTCAAGCTGAGGATTAATCATCCTAATTCAGCACACACTGGTAACCAGGCCCAGGCTACAGACAGCTGGTTTGGAAAATAGATAAAATGCTGCACTGGTGCAGGAGGGGAGTCTTCTGATATTGGGGTGAAGAGCAGAGAGAACTTTAATCTGCACCCAATAGTGTTGAAACTGGCCTGTCACATCAAGAGCTAATGATTTATTTTGAATCAGTATTTCTCACGTTAAAAACTAAAACGACACAGCAAAAAAAAGATTAAAAATCAAAGACTCGGTGCTTGATGAAAGATCACTTGCCAGGCTGGATCTCCAAACTCACTCACCCTGGAGTCAATCACACGTCGACTGGCTCGCAATGGTTTGTTTTGCGTAAACCATCAATCAGCATCGTCCTTAATCATGAGATCATCAATTGCAGAGCTCCAGATGGCTGAAATAGCTATTAATGTAACTTTACATTAATACAAATACTGAAATTAAACGGGACTTACCAAAAATGACATGGAAAAGCTGGTGTGTCACCAAACAAACACTTCCATTAAGAGATCTAGTAGGAAGGAAATACAGCAGCAATGAAAGAGCATCATTATAAACACAAACATTTTGTGGTTAAACCGTAACACTCCCATCACATGCGCGAATACACTGGTCAGCGAATCAATGCCAAGTCTAAACGCTCCCTTCCTCCTCCTCGTTCTAATCTAAATGAACATTAATGTCCCAAAGAGTTTGCCAGGTTCTCCCATATCAAAAAAGGTACGGCCCACTGTGGTTCGTACCATGATTTAAGTCAAATCACCTCCCTCAACATGCCTACAGGATGGCAGGCCTGTGCCTTACAATGCTTATCACCTCTCTCAATATTGAGGGACCAACTCATTATTTAATGTAAGCACTCAAAAACAATGTCCACTCATTTATTTTTAGTGTCAAATACAGAATCTGGACAAATGGAGCACTGGGCAAATTCCACATCTGACATCACCTTCATCTTCATCTTGCTCAGGATCTGAAAATGGGAAATGTTTCTCCTACTTCCACCGTCAGAATCACTCTCCTACGTAGCTCAGATACAACATAGGTTAGAAACAGAGTCTACACTGTCCCATCAAACACTCCCAGGTCAGGTACAGCACGGTTCAGATACAGAGTAAAGCTCCCTCTACACTGTTCCAGGGCAGGTACGGCACGGCTTAGAGCCAAAGTAGAGGTTCCTCTACACTGTCCTATCAAACTCTCCCAGGGCAGGTACAGCATGGGTTAGATACAGAATAACATTCCTGCTACACTGTCCCAGTCCCATGAAACACTCCCAGGGCAGGTACAGCGTGGGTTCATTAACATGTATGAATGACTGCCTGTGATGTTGAATAATTTTCAGGGGGTTTGTTGGAATACCATATCTTTGGCTGTTCAGACACTGATGAAAATAGATCCATCAATAAACAAATAAATGGGAAAGTATACGTTATCAAAAGCTGCAGCAAAGGAATGATTATAAACCCAGGCTCCAAGCATTGTTAAAAAACAATTACTGCTGGGTTAGAGCTCTTTTCACAGAAATGCAGATATTAATACTTCCTGTGTCCAGCTCACTGATCGATCAATAAAATCAATTGTTTTCAAATATTTCACAGAACTAAGCTTAAAGAGCTTAGAGCACATTGGTTACAACCCCCAGACAGGATTGTTACAGACACACACCAAGGACACAATAAAAATCAGTCTGGATACACGGCATATTTTACATTGCTACAACAGCCACTCATAGGTATTCAGTTCCTTTTGATAACGAGACAAAGCCAGCATCTCTTTGCAACAGTGCCCAGCACTGACTGGAGCTGAATTCTTAATGCCATCTCTTCCTGCACCCTCCCTCCTCTCTCACACACACACACAGTAGCTCTGTACTGCCCAGTCTCTCTCCCTCTCTCTCACACCCACAAATAGTATTTCTGTACTGTCCACTCACACACTGATAGTATCTCTGTACTGTATTGTGTGTGTGTGTGTCCGTGAGAGTGAGAGAGAGGGCAATACAGAGATTGTGTGTGTGTGTGTGGCAGCACAGAGATACTATTAGTGTGCGAGAGTGTAGAGCTACACACACACACACACAGGTGGACTCTCTGCACTGCCCACTCTCACACACTGTCCACTCTCAATACAGTAGAGATATTATCGGGGTGTGAGAGTGGGAAGTATAGAGATACTATCAAGGTGTGATAGTATCTCTGATGTGGCGATGCTGTACACACACACTGATGGTAGCTTTGTGCTGCCCACTCTCTCTCTCTCTCACACACACACCTCTGTATTGTTTATAACCCGGTTGTAAGGGTGCTCCACACTGCCAGTAACACTTGTATTTACCACAAAGAATAAATTCAGGTCAGTGGAAGAAAAAGCACACACAAAACTCGACCACAACTTCCTGTTTTTCAAAAAGACCATAATCGCTGATAGTGGCCATGGGATTTTTACATCCACTCGAGGGAAGAGAGGGGCCTCGGTTTAACGTCTCATCCGACAGTCGGTACCTCGGACAGGGCTGCACGCCCTCAGCGCTGCACCGGAGGGTCGGCCTGGATTTTGTGCTCAAGTCTCTGGAGTGGGGCTCGAACCCACGACCGCCGGACTCGGGGATGAGAGAGTGGGAGCCACTCAGCCCCGGCCGACACCTGCTGTCGACACCAGCAAGCTGTTCCGATGAAAGGTCCACACCCGCTGAGGGTCCCCAGCAGGTCGGGGCTCACCTTACAACACAGTACCAGCAGGGTGAGACCGGCGCCTGGCGTGATGTATGAGCCGGGGCACTCGGTGACACGGGCAGTCCCCGCGCCCAAACTGTTCCACGGCCCACTGAGCTCGGGATGAGGGGGCCGTGAGGAGGGGGTCGGAAGCCCGGGGGGGTGATGGGGGCCTCGGCTGCGGTTTGCACTGGAGGCGAGGCGAGGCGGGACACGCCCAGGGCCCAGTGACCGTGCAGCCCCCGGGCCGCCACTGACCTGGATCCGTTGGTTCAGCGACCCCGTCGGACAGTCCGTCTCTCACAGCGCAGCCCGCCACTGGAAGTCCCGCCTCCACTGCCAGCTCTCATTGGCGCTTTTCCCGTGATTGATGTCGGCGACGAGCCACATTCCCGGTCTCTGGTTGGACGATTCTTGCTGTCAATCATCGCAGTCCCGCCCCCTCCCCGGACCAGCGGCTCGGGGGTCAGGGGTCGCCGGCCGCCCGTGACGTCACCAAAATAAAACCAACACGATCCCTAACTCCCTTTTTTCTTTTTTTGATTCCTGGGCAATAACAAGCTGCCTTTCGGTCAGAGTGAGTTTCCAGCCCTTTTATTTCACGGTTGTAAAGGTGATTTCAAAAAAACGCCTGAGGCCGTAGTTGCCCCCTCGACCCAGTGATGTCAATTGAAAAGCCCAGTGTTGTCGGAGTGAGTTTGTAATTTCCGAGCCCGGTGGCGGAGCCGTGCGGCCTGTGAGGCCTGTGATCCGCGACCCGCCGCCCGCCGCCCGCGGGAGAACCGAGCGTAAAATCGGCGCAAAAACAACAAGACGGTTTGCTGGAGGGGGGGGAGGGGCGCGCAGTGCGCATGTGCGGCGCGCTGTGGTGTGGCGGCGGCGCTCGGCGACTTTTCTCCTTTAACTCGGCGGCGAGCGGGGGACCCGGGACCCGGGGGGGGGGAAACACACGGTGATCACAAGCCGGCTCCGTCAGAAGCAGTGAGGCCCAGAGCGTGGTAAGCTGCATCACCGCCGTGTGTTTAACTCCCCCTGAGGCGGGCTGTGACTAGGCCGCTCGGGCCTGCTGCTGATCCCGGGCCTGGATTCGCGCTCCCCCGCCCCCCTCCCCCCTCATACCGGACAGCGGCTGAGCTCAAACTGCACGCTACCCAGGCGGGATCGGTGGTCAGCGGCTGGTGGTTGTGTACAGGGTGGGAACGAGAGGTGTTGAACCCCCCCCCCCCCCCCCTTTCCCCAGCCCTGGGAGCACCGCAGCCGGCCCGCCTGGGCAACGTATCCCTGTAACAGGCAGGCCACCTGCAGATGTAATCAATGTTCGGATTGTATTTACATCGCACACAAAAGAATTAGAAAGGAAACTGGTCCGTCGGCATCTGCAAAGGAAGAGGTTTTAATATTTTGGAATATGGAACTCTGATCAAAGGACTAGATCTGGAATGTTAAGCTGTCTTTCTCGGATCTGTCTGCTGTGTATTTCTAGCTGTTTGTTTATTTGTTGGGTGTCTTGTTAGCAGACCTCCAGGGATGTCATTTTGTGAGAGTCCTGGCATTTTTCAAAACATCCTAAAAGGAGCAGCATCTCTGCTGCAGGGTTTGTTAGTGATCATCTCGGGCTAGATGTGACTGCCCCAGATGTGCTGCTGATGTGACTGCCCCAGATGTGCTGCTGATGTGACTGCCCCAGGATCTATGTGTGTGTGTGTGTGTGTGTGTGGTGTATGTCCCCGTCTGAGCCCACAAAAGCTATCTGGTCGGATTTGCGGGAATGTAATATTAGTCATAGTGGACTAAAGTTGTTGTTCCATCCTGTTGTCTAGTGTGTACTTTAAAGAGTGCAGCACCTCATTCAATAAAGAACTTGCTGGGGAAATGCAATATTAATAGGAATTACAATGTAGAGAAGGCTATTTTACCCATTACCGCTAAATTGGCTATTTTACCCATTGTTGCTATATTTTCCTATTTCTTTTTGGACAATATTCTATTATATTCCTACTTATTTAATTCCCTTTTAACTGATTGTTTTGATAGATGTTCACTGTTTCCCCACATTACAACTGTGACTACATTTCAAAAGTACTTCATTGGCTGTAAAGTGGGGTGTCCTTAAGGATGTGAAAGACACTATATAAATGCAAGTTCTTTTTTTTTAAGAACAATTATTAATATGCTACTGGAAGTACCAGGGACCATAAATACCTGAAAAGATGGCTTAATATTTTGTCAGATCAGGTTTCCTGTTTTGTATTTTTGATTTACAGTTTAAAAAAAATCTTAATTCCTTTCAGTTGGCCAGGAAAATTCATAGGGGCTTTTTTTTTGCCAATTGTTCTAAAGAATAGTTTTTTGGTGGCAATTTGTAAAATTTTTGTGAAGTCTGCACTGACCTGGAATTCTGGGCAGTTAGAAGTTTACCTCACAGGTTTGGATTGTGCAGTGTGACTGTATCCAGTGATGCTATCGGCTGGAAGGAAGTGGAACTGATCAGAAAAAAAGGGCAGAATACATGCAGGATGCCTTTCTGGCTGCAGCTCTCTGGCAATTGCCTGGTCTGGATGGGATCAATTTGTTGAGCTTGTGCTGTGTTTATAAAGAAGTGATCTGAGTCAGGACTTGCACACTCTGCTGTGTGTGCTAGTACTGAAGACCTGTCTCCATACCTCTCATTATTCCCCCTCTAGCTGTACTTCCCAAGCCAGCTTCAAATTCCCTGTGTCTTTTTTCAGAGATATGCTTGTGGTGGTTATGTCAGGGAGAGAGGGAAAGGTTCTTGCTGGCCTTGGCATGCCCTTGACGCTACAAAATATTACTGAGTTCAGACGTTGGTCCTGAATCTGGAGGTCGAAGTAGTAGTCGTACTGGACAAGGTGAAATTTGTCAGGCACCTGATGGACATTCTGGTCCTTCTCTCTCATTCAGCCATTACTGGAAGGCTCAGCCCAATATTTGCTAGGCCTGTCCATAGGAGCTCTTGCTGCAATAAGGTGCATTCCCTACCCCCCACTTCAGTGGAGTGCAGCAGCCCCCACAACAAATATGTAACTGAAGCAAGTAAGGGACATATCCCACTCTGAAGAACTGGTATTTGGCTTGCCTTAGGACCTGTGGAGATACCAAACAGCCTGAAGCCCATTCTTGGTCCCTTATTTGGCAGCACCACATCCACTACGCCCCACACAAAGCACCCAACCCCTCCTTTAGGAGGAGAAATCAGACAATAACGACCACCCACCAATAAATGGGCAAGGACAGCAATCCCAACCAGCAGGGTCACTAATAGGCAGGACCCTCTTATTTCCCAACCCAACTGAACTCTGAGAATCAACAACAAATTACTTGAACCCACATTGCTGCTAGCCAAGAAACCTTACTGTATTAGTCCTTAATGTATTAGTGTACGGCCCCTGCAAGCGCTATTAAAATGTAGAATGGCTTCATAAAATATATTGTGACTGTTCATTTTAGCTGTATGATATTCTTTGTATCACTGATTATGCAGATTATATGCTTGTTCAACTGAACTGCCAGCTGTCCTGTTCAAGGCAGTCTTCCTTCAGACCTGTGCACCTAATTGATGGTCAGATATCCTGCAGGCTGCTAACTTGACCACATTGAATAGTTTGGCTCTCCGTAGATCTGCATTCTGCTGGGCAGCCCTTATATAATCTCTGACCCTGTTAGTATAGTTATACCTTTTTTGAGGTGACATTTTCTTTTTGACTTCCCCTTTTTAATCCAGTTGATGAATCCTGGTGTTTTCTCCAGTGTCACTTGTTTTATGTTTACACAGCTAAACAATGAATTGGAATAAAGGAGGCAGTGGAGCAAAGAGGGGATTTGGTTTTGGCGGCTTTGCCATTGCACCTGGGAAGAAGGAAGACCCAAAGCTGTCGAAGGCAGCGCACTCTGTATTCGGTCCGCTGGGTCCGCCGGGAGGTTACGGGAAAACGCAGCCTGCTCAGACACCCTGCTTCTATAAAGTGGGATCTAAGCGGCCGAACTTCGATGAAGAAAATGCGTGAGTATTGTATAATGAGCTGTGTGCAGATTATGAAGCCTTTAGGCTCACTAATCGGAGGGGAAAATATAAAGAAAGTAACGTCACCGCTTGTAGGAACAGGAGGACACCATTCAGCCCTTCGCGCCTGTTCCGTTCAATTAGGTCATGGCTGATCGGTATCTTAACTCCATCCACCTGCCTTGGTTCCGTATCTCTTAATATCCTTGCTTAACAAAAATCGATCAATCTCCGTTATGAAATTTCCAATTGACCTGGCCTCATTGACTTGGGTTAAATTTCTCTTTTACTCACTCTGCTGTGCATTGAAACTCACCAGTTGATTTTGTGCTGTTGTTCGGAGAAAAAACTTTTAAAAACAAAAAATTGGAATTGAGTATATCTCAGCCGCAGATATTTCTGACTGTGGCTTCTCAAAGACTGAGTCCCAGGCCTTTAACTTGGTTAAAGTTCCAGTTCCAATTTTAAAATGATTGGGAGTTATTTCAACTTAACATGTTAAATTTTCAATTTTGATGAAAGTGTAGTGTTTGCTTTCTGTCCGTCTTGTGGAATGTGATTCTCCAATCTCATTGATCACTGCAAGCCTTAGGATTAATAATACCTGTTCTCGAGGACCAATCAAAAACCAAGCTGGAACCCTGCATTCATATATTCAAACATTCGTACAAACTAAAAGCCTGTTATGTGTAATATTTTTAATACATTAAGAATCTTTTGTCTGGTGCACTTTGCTGCTGATACAAAACGGGAGGGTCCTGAAACAATAGGGAACAACCAAACCAAATCCAGAGGGATTTGGATAGATTGTGGGTTGAGACTGACAAGTGGCAAATGCTTTTTAATGTGAGATACAAGGAGATAAGACTGGAAAAGGGGAATAAGCAGTGGGAATATAAAGAGAATGGTGGCAGACTACAGGATACAACGTGGGAGAGGGATGTGGGGTGTAGGTTGAAGCCATCAGTGCAATGAGCAACAATGCTAAAGAAAGCAAACCAGATATCGTATATCTGGTTCGGTCCCACGGTGTCCAAATAACAGGCAGCTTGCCAGCCCTGGACAGTCAGCCCACAAAGCCCAGGCAACTGGTGTTTGTTTGCATTCAGATTTCATACTTGTTGGTTTGCCCTGTTTGAATTTATGTGGCCTGGAGGTTTGGAAAGGGCAGTTATTCGCACTGTTGCCTCATTGGTGAATAAATCCTAGTCCATAGCACAAAGATGTATATCAGCAGCTTGAGGCATTGAATGGGGACAGGTGCACCTACATGTACTGCGAATACAAAAAGCTTGGACACTCCTGGTGAACAGCCAGAGATAGGGCAGAAGTCTAAAGGGGCAACAGTGAACTTGTATAGAGCACTGGCTCAGTCCCACCTGGAGTACTGTCTACAGTTACAGTCATTATTGCATTGGGCACTTCCTGGCTTTGGAGAGGGCACAGAGGATGGCAACTGAACTGATGCAGTGGATTAAGCATTGAATTCAGAAAATTGGGAATGTTTACATTGGAGTTTTCAAGATCCCAGAGATATTGATAATGAACTGAGGCCTAATTGTGTGGCAAATGCTTAACCGGGGGGCATGGACTGGAGCTCGGAAGAAGCAAGGTCAACAGAAAGTTTCGATTTAACTGCTTCACGTACAAGATGGTAAGCATGTGAAATTAACAGTGGAGGTGAATTGTGTCAGCGAGTTCAAGTGGGATAGTGTTTTGGATAAATGAAGTGATTGAAAGATTTAAGAGATGGAGTATTGTATGCGATTGTTTGAAGTACATGAGAGATGTAATATTATACGCGATTGTTTGAAGGACATGAAAGATTATGATACTGGATTGTTTGAAGGATAGGAGAGATGGAGTAGTATATGGGATTGTTTAAAGGATAGGAGAGATTGATTGTTTGAAATGTGTGACCAGTCAGATGGACTGCCATGGTCTTTTGAGATCCTGTATACTCCCATTGCTCTGTGAACACTTCGTTTGTGCTTACATTTCACGTCCTTATAATTCTGGCACACAGATCAATGAAGAATTTACAATTTCGGTGGTACGTAGGTGTTGAACTAACTTATGGCAATAATTATTGCATTCCAGGGATGCATTAAATAAACATAGAAATTGATTTTTATCCAAATTTTGTTCAACTCTTACTAAGCACACCAAGAGACTTTATTTTGAGTAAAGTGTTTGCGACATGGACATTAACCATTGGATGTGAAATAATGGATAAACCGGCCACAGTATTGTGTATTTAGTTCAACATTTTACAAGATTTGCCATATTACTGCTTCACCGCCACAACCACTGAACTGTTTACCTAGCTAAAATGTTTTAAACCTATGATGAGCTGCTTTTATATTGGGTTATCCTACAGCTGTAAGATTGCTTCTGCTACCTACCTCATGCATCCAGTAGGTTTAATTTGGTGTTGTCACTGACTGCACAAAAGCCATGCATTGGAAGCTGGCGGCACTAGCAATGTGAAACAGCTTTAGAGAAAGATCTAAAAACCGTCAGAATATACATTAGAGTTTTATTTTGCATTGCAAACCTGGGTATGTTTTTTAACACTGGTTCTTTAATAGATAAGGTGTCACAAAGCAAGTAATTCCCTGGCAAGCAGGGAGCCTTTTCAATCTTAAATAAATTGGTTTGACAGAATGCTCTCCTAATGGCATATTACTATGCTTGTGTTCACTTATCAAGTCTTCTTCAGGCTAACTGCTAGCTATCAGTAAAGGACATCTAGTATGCAGAACCAGCTGGGTCACTATCTCTGACAGACATCTGCAATATTTTTTTTAAATGTCCCACTGCTTAAAGAGACTAAAAGAAATTTGCCACATCCTGATGGCTTGCTGGATAAATGTGCAGAGCAGCAGAGTTCTGGGTTCAATCACTGCTCTGCGCAGTTAGTCAATGTCAGATGGGGTAACAGTTGGTGCTGCTATTCTCCCTGACGAGCAGTGGTATATGGGCAGTTGCAGAAGTATTCAATTACCACAGTGTTCAATTACCACAGTGTATTTCATGTATGGCATTTATTTTATGGGAAAGCATTGGGCTGCATTAGTTTTAGAAGTTTCTTTTGGATAGGCCATTGTCTTGTATTAAACTGTTTCCCTGCTAAACATACATAATAGCAAGTCGATGCTGTGTGGTGAGTGTTCTGGGGATTGAATTAGGACCTCCATTTCACTGATTTATCAGAGCTTGGAGTTTTATTAGGAACAAATAAATCCCATAAAATAAATGCCATACATGAAATACACTGTGGTAATTGAATACTTCTGCAACTGCCCATATTCCACTGCTCTTCAGAGGTGTCAGAGAGAATCGTAGCACCAACTGTTACCCCATCTGACATTTCAGTTTAATTTCAAGATCTGCTTAGATGTCCAAACTTTGTGTTTTAATTGAAAACTTTGCTAAATTCTATTCTTTTCAGTAGAAAAACCTCCTGCTTGGATTACACTGTATATTGTGCTGCTTAAAACCTCCTCCTCGGATTACACAGTATATTGTGCTGCTTTTTTTTTTGTTCATGGGATGTGGGCGTCGCTGGCGAGGCCGGCATTTATTGCCCATCCCGAATTGCCCTTGAGAAGGTGGTGGGGAGCCGCCTTCTTGAACCGCTGCAGTCCGTGTGGTGAAGGTTCTCCCACAGTGCTGTTGGGAAGGGAGTTCCAGGATTTTGACCCAGCGGCGATATATTTCCAAGTCTGGATGGTGTGTGACTTGGAGGGGGCCGTGTGGGTGGTGTTGTTCCTATGTGCCTGCTGCCCTTGTCCTTCTAGGTGGTAGAGATCGCAGGTTTGGGAGGTGCTGTCGAAGAAGCCTTGTCGAGTCGCTGCAGTGCATCCTGTGGATGGGCCACAGTGCACCGGTGGTGAAGGGAGGGAATGTTTAGGGTGGTGGATGGGGTGCCAATCAAGCGGGCTGCTTTGTCCTGGATGGTGTCGAGCTTCTTGAGTGTTGTTGGAGCTGCACTCATCCAGGCAAGTGGAGAGTATTCCATCAAACTCCTGACTTGTGCCTTGTAGTTGGTGGAAAGGCTTTGGGGAGTCAGGAGGTGAATCACTCGCCGCAGAATACCCAGCTTCTGACCTGCTCTTGTAGCCACGGTATTTATATGGCTGGTCCAGTTAAATTTCTGGTCAATGGTGACCCCCAGGATGTTGATGGTGGGGGATTCGACGATTGTGATGCCGTTGAATGTCAAGGGGAGGTGGTTAGACTCTCTCTTGTTAGAGATGGTCATTGCCTGGCACTTGTCTGGCTTAAAACCTCCTACTCAGATTACACTGTATATTGTGCTGCTAAAATGTAATCAGTTGAGGGTAAGGAGTATTGCATTTTCAGATTAAATCCTACAAAACTAAATCCATTTTTCAAGCTTACAGAATGCCATGATGTTCCCCTGATTTAATGTTAATAGTTAACAATTAAAAATAGTCACAAAAATTAATTCTTTCTCCTGTGAGGACTCTGCTGTGTAGTGTTTCTTTTTTAAAAAAACCTTGAATGGGAAAATATTCTGTCAAGTTTATACCCGCTTCTTTTTAAACCATGTACTGTCATTGGTGCTGCTTGTATCCATGCATAAATGTTCATATTACTGAGTTGGGTTTTCTAGGTACTTTGAAGATGACGATGAAGATGACAATTCAGCCAACGTCGACTTGCCTTACATCCCTGCAGAAAATTCTCCGACCAGACAGCAGTTCTCCTCTAAAGCTGAGGACTCTGAAGACAGTGAGGAAGACCCTTTGGACGCATACATGGCTGAAGTGGAGGTGATCTTTAACCCCCAAGTTAACTTGTTTTCCTTTTTATTTTGTGCTGATTTAAGATGAAGGATGTTAGTGATGTTGGATGGAACACTTTCCATTTCAGGCACTAAATGTCAACATCAAGCACACCCAGAGATTCTTAAATGCTTTTGCAATCTCCGATTTAAAGGACAGATTCCAACAATGTTCAGCATATCAAGCATCTGCACTTGAAGGATTAGAAAGAGAGTGTAGCCTTTAGGCAAGCCAGAATTCCCCATTAGATTACATAGATGCAGAGTGAAGCTCCTTCTACAGAACCTCAGACTCACCACTTCTGAGTGAGAGTGCTGATTTAAGGTGTGATTCAATGTTAGGCTGCAAATCACACCCCCGGTACCATAGTTTTCAGAACATGGATGTTCCTGTCCGACTGGTAAATGTTACATGTTTTCTGAGTGTGAGCAGGAGCATTTCAAAACATTTTTAAAATAAAACTCTGCTTCAGTTATAATGTGCCCCTCAGGGGTCTCTCACCCAGCTGCATTTCTGAGTCAGATCAGAATCGGACTTTGGATTTAACTGGAGCTGCACCCTTACTCCCAAATTAGGTTCAGTTTTATTCTCTGTGCCTGTACCCACTAGGAGCTGGATCAAGACTGCCTAACCTTATCTCATGCAGAAACCTTACACTTGACAGGCGGTGGAGACTTTCACCCAATCAGTTAGCACTGGATTTGAACCTAGGACCCAGAGGTGAATTCCCACTGGATAAGCCGCTACACCACCCAGTCCCTCTTTGCTCACTTTAACAGGGTTTAAACGTTCCTTCGTTCTATGTTCTTGTTAGATGGGAACTCAGAAATCCAAGTACCCCCTTCTCTCAAATTTTCATTATATTAAAATCTTACTCTTCCACCACCCCCCCACCAACTGCAGTAATACACACTGCTAAACTTGCAATGTATCAAAGATGTCCTAATGCTGCAAAAAATGTTTTAAAAATAATGAGAGCACTAAAATCCCACAGTGTATTTTGTGCCACATCCCACTCTGGGTAAAATTTTCTCAAGATTACATCCTTTATAGTTTTTCAGTGAGTGCTTGATCAGTGTGTTTAATAGTAAAACCAAACCGATTTATGCAACTCCATTTGGCACTCACTTAAAATGTTTAAATGTGTTCTCAAGAAACCAAGGTTTATTTCCTTCTGCTGACTTTGTATAGCATTACCTTTTTACATATCACCGAGGAGGAGAAGACTTTGTGAGCATGGTTATTATTTTGGGTCCTCAGATGTTAGTAGAATTGCCCCTTTAGTTTTAATTTAGTACCTTGAAGTAGGCACAAAAAATGGAATGATGAGTAACAAAGTGGACTAGAGCAAATGGATAGGAAGCTTCTCGGAGGGCAAGGTTGGGAACAGCCTTACAAATCAGCAGTGTCAGTAAAAGTGACCGTGAAGCTGTTGAATTGTTGTTAAAATCTAACTAGTTCACTAATGTCCTTTTTCGGGAAGGAAACCTGCCGTCCTTTCCCGGTGGGCCTATATGTAACTCCGGGCCTATATGTGTCTCCAGTCCCACACCAAAGTGGCTGACTCTTAACTGCCTCTGAAGTGGCATAGCAAGCCTCTTAGTTGTATCACCACCTTCTCAGGGCAAGTGGGGATGGGCAATAAATGCAGGCCTTGCCGGCGATTTCCCACATCCCAAGAATGAATTTTTAAAAAGGTCACATTGTGTTCAGTTTCTCTTTGCTGAGTTAAGTGATCTCAGTTGGCCTCAATATTCCATAGTGTTCTTGCCCGTGATCACTATCCTCCGCTGGAAAGTGTATATGTGTGGAGATGGAGTGAAAACAGGGCAAGGCTGTAATGTTCCCGTGGTTAAATAGCTGCCAACTTAGCATAACCACTTAGATAGGTACCAGGTGGTGACCAACATTCATGGGACTATAACCAACCAAGGAGTGGTTAAGACCTCCTGTGGGGGGGGGGGGGGGGGGGGTGTAGAGGAGAAATTTTGTCAAAATAATTGGGTAACAACAGAAATTTGATACGGGTACAGTTTTGTTCAAGCTGAATAAAACTCATTGATATAACGGTCACATAATGCACCAGATATTTCAGCTCGATAGAGCTGCTCACTGCCAAGGTTATGATTTTCATTGTGTAACCTTGTTTTCTTTTCTAGGACCAGGCAGCAAAAGATATAAAAAGACTCGATGAAAAGGAGTGCGAGAAGAAAAATGCAAAGTAAGAACCATTTCTACTCTTTAAGACTTTAATTTCTCACAAGCTCATTTGTAATTGCATTGTTACAGTAAGCTGCACTTTACGATTCACTTATCAATGTACCTTAGCCTTCTTATTGGAAAAAGTAAAACAAAATAAAAATTAGGGTAACCAAACAATGTTCATAAATACATCTTTCATCTTTAAAAACACAATAGCGGCTAAGGGAGTCTTTTTCTGCACCACAGAAATGGTCATCCGTGGAGTGGGAGGTGCCTGAGATCTGGCTTGTTTTGCCCTCGGAATTTTGAATAGTTTTCTCAAAAGCTTGAAAGAGAAAGAAACCAATAGTGATGCAGGTTAATAAGGCCGTAAAAAAAAAGCAAACCAAGTACTAGGCTTCATTTCTAGAGGGATAGAATTGAAACACAGAAAAGTTATGTTAAACTTGTATAGAATATTGGTTAGACCACACTTGAAGTACTGTGAACAGTTCTGGTCTCCATATTATAAAAAGGATATAAGAGGCATTGGAAAGGGTGCAAAAAAGATTCACAAGGATGATATCAGAACTGAAAGGATATTCTTATCAGGAAAGATTGAAAAGGTTGGGGCTTTTTTCTCTAGAAAATAGACGGCTGAGGGGTGACCTGATTAGAAGTCTTTAAGATAATGAAAGGGCTCGATAGGATAGACAGAGGAAATATTTCCACTTGTGGGTGTTCAAAACTAGAGGTCGGAAATATAAGATAGTCGCTAATAAATCCAATCGGGAATTCAGGAGAAACATCTTTACCCAGACAGTGGTGAGAATGTGAAACTTGCTACCACAAGGAGTAGTTGAGGTGAACAGCATGGATGCATTTAAGGGGAAGCTGGATAAGCACATGGGGAGAAAGGAATAGAAGAGTATCCTGATAGGGTGAGATGAAGAATGGTGGGAGGAGGCTCGTGTGGAGCATAAACACTGGCATAGACCAGTTGGGTCAAATGGCCTGTTTCTGTGCTGTAGACTCCATGTAATTCTATATAAAATAGTTGCATTTTTATGGCACCTCAACTTGTTAAAGTTTCAAAGTATTTTACACAATGTGAGCTAAAATAATGCACGGTTTCCTGTCACCGAGAATAGTGAAACATGAGGAGAGACATAGGTAGTAGTCAGCAGGGGGATACAGGTGATCAACATTGACAAATCTGTTCGAGTTCTTTGGGGATGTAACTGAGTTAGTTGATGAGGTGCACTCAGTAGATTGAATATAAGTCTGAATACTGGAATAACTGTGTCTGCAGTCACGCCCTGCTACTCCTATGGAGCCAGTCCAAGATACTCCTGGTTTCAGGCAGCTGAGACAGGAGGGGGGGCCTGACTTGAGGGTGTCCATCCTGGTGTAGTTTTGCAAAAACACCAACGATAACTCGTGAATCTATTTTACTCTGTAAAATGGGAAATACTTTCAATAAAAAGTGCTTCCTGTAGAAATACTCTGTGTTACTGAGCACCTGTTTTCAATCTTCACATAGGGTCTGCAGAGTGGTGGGATCGCTAGGTGGCAGTTAGTTTATACAGGAGTGTCAGGGTGTGCAGAGTGATGTTTAACTGGGTGGCATGGTGAGTTTATACAAGAGTGTCACATTTTCCTTAGCTTCAAGTTGTCCCAAAGGAAAAGGGTTAGCTCCAGCTCATAGGGGTGGTACCTATTCAGTGAACACAGACCCATACCTGTTTTTCTACAATAGCTTAGTGAGCGGCAAACAGTTTCCCACCTAAGGTATTTTTAGCCCTACGGGTGTTCAGTTATTGATGTACTTTACTGTACTTGGAGTCTCTGGTTTTAGTTCAGTAATCATTTTCACTGGGAATTCATATCTGTGGTGTTTAATAGCAGCTAAGAAAAGGAAGGGATAAGTGGAAAGAATTGAAGAAACATACATGTGGGAATAAGCATAAAATAAAAGGGAAATGAAGGAATAGCCAAGAATAGAAGGAAGAATCTAACTGATTTTGAAATTATGAAGATGTGTAATAGTCCGACTTGGCTATTTTCAATGAGAGAATGCAAGAATTGCATGGATTTTACTGGATAAGCACATTGTCTTTTCATCCATGATTTGAATCTTGCCCAGACATAGCGAATGAGTCTCTTCACTCTAATAACTCTCGAGACCTACATGAAATGAGTTTGTGATAGCCTCAACCCGGGTCCAGCTAGATGCAGGTGTGCAGTAGGTAGCTTCCTGTAAATCCCGGCTGGTGTGCAAAATGGAAATGTCATGCTGGCGCAGTGGAAGAGGTACTCGTTTGGGCTGGGGTCAAGGTGTTGGGATAGACTACAGGGAGTTTTTAACCCTCCACATGACTTAGAAGAGCTTGATGTTGATACTTTTGTGCCAGTTGTCCACCTTGATAGCACAAGTATATGAATTGAAGTAACACGGCTATCTGCGTTAAACCATGTCCATGACGGTTTCAGTGCTTCAAGTAATATATTGTTTATACATCAATATTTTCATATCCCTGTTTTCATAAGTTCTCAATTGCACTGGAACCTTTTAGACATTTTTGTCAAATGTTTGTCTACAGGACCACAGGGAAGTATCCCAAGCCCCATTTACAAGAGTTTTAAAGCCTTTCCTATTATTGTGTGGCTGCTTCCTACAGGTAATTAGCAGCCTTGAGTCTGATCTGTGTTCAGGTTTCCTAAGTTGTCCCAATGTAACGGAGGGCCATTTGTTAAAAATTCCCACGTTTTTCCCCTGTTACATGTAGGTTCAACACTAGAAAAAGGCCTATGATGTTCAGTAAATCCGAATAACCTGAATTCTGCATCATTCTTCCAATCCACTTTGTACACTTTTTAAATTTAAAGACCAACCCAAAAGTGCACTGCTTCAAATTGACCACAGACCCAAGTAAGGATGATCAAAGCATTTGTGTCTCATCCTCATGTGAGCAAGATTCTGACCGTTCCATGGGCTGAAGTCAGAAGGCTAAGGCATATTGAAAAGAGTATTAGACCGAGATCAGTGCTTCAATTTTAGCACGATCTATAAATCGTATCTAACGTTCCCTCGACCCTTTCTTCAGTACTTGTGCTGGTTCTTACTATGCTGCAAGGGTAGTTGAGAATATTGATCTAATCTGTTCAGATATATGATAATAAACGTCGATTGAATATTGACGAGAAGTAGAAAGCACATCAGCTCGAATGTGTTCACTTGAAAGAAGCAACATTGAAGTTGCTAAGAACTGCAGTTGACTCAAAACCATTTACTTGAGCAGCACTTCACAGTTGGATTTGTTGCAATTTGAGTGTAATCATGAAATCCAAGATTATCCCTGTGATCTGCGTCTAACCTTTGCAGCAATAAATGCTATTCAGAAATATTATGTATTATTTATGTAGCATGGCATTGCATTAATTAAATAAAATGTAGCCTGCTAAAGTTATTTCGTAGCCTACTGTTTTTTTTAATATAATTAAAATCGGTTTGTCCCTTAAGAAAGATGCTACACAGAAATGCCCATGTTGTTGGAAAATTTGCTGAACAGAAGAATCATTTTGATATTTGTATTTCCCTGATTTTAGAACAGGAGCAAAATGTGTAAAGATTTTCAAGGAACTAGGAACTTCTGGGTGTATTCACACTGTGATCATTTCATGCTTTGCTGCATTCACGCTGGGTCTGTTGAACACTTGTAGGGAGTTGGTTTTTCCCTTTGTTTTTGCAGGGGTATAAGGGATGACATTGAAGAGGAAGATGACCATGTGAGTTCTTGTGCTGTCTTTCTTGCATATACTGAAAAGAACCTGTTAAGCAAATGATGCAGATTGTTGTATATCCACTGTAGCCTTCAGTCTGGATCAATTCTTGGTATACGGCACGACTCCAAGAAGAGCCAAATTCTACCTTGTGGTGTCTTGAGGTTTTTCCATAAGTCAGACCTACATTATGGAAATGAAAAGCAAAATACTGCGGATGCTGCAAATCTGAAATAAAAACAGAAAATGCTAGTAATACCCAGCAAATCAAAGATACAGAGTTAATGTTTCAGATCGATGACCCTTTGTCAGAGCTGGAAGAAGTCAAAGGTTTAACAGTTTTTCAGCAAGTACAGAGCCAAGCAAAGGGGGGAGGAAGACTGGAACACTTTTTGTTCCAGTCCTACTAGGTCCCCTCCCTCACCTCTTTCCGGTATATTGATGACCGTATCGATGCTGTTTCCTGCTTTCGCCCCGAACTGGATAATTTCATCAACTTTGCTTCCAATTTTCACCCTTCCCTATCCTTCACGAGGTCCATCTCCGACTCTTCCCTTCCTCGACTTCTCTATTTCCATTTCTGGGGATAGGCTGTCAACCAATATCTGCAATAAGCCCACCGACTCCCACAGCTACCTTGATTACACTTCCTCCCACCCTGCTTCCTCTAAGGACACTATTCCCTTCTCCCAGTTTCTCTGTCTCCAACACATCTGTTCTGACGATGCCACCTTCCATACCATATGTCTTCCTTTTTCCTCAACTAAGGATTCCCCTCCATTGTGGTTAACGGCCCTCGACCGTGCCCATCCCATTTCCCGCACTTCTGTCCCACCCCTTCCCCTCCCTCCTAGAACCATTGTAAACAATTTTACAACACCAAGTTATAGTCCAGCAATTTTATTTTAAATTCACAAGCTTTCGGAGGCTTCCTCCTTCCTCAGGTGAACGAAATGAAATCCTCGAATTTCGTTCACCTGAGGAAGGAGGAAGCCTCTGAAAGCTTGTGAATTTAAAATAAAATTGCTGGACTATAACTTGGTGTTGTAAAATTGTTTACAATTGTCAACCCCAGTCCATCACCGGCATCTCCACATCCCAGAACCATGATAGTGTCCCCCTTGTCCTCGCCTTCCACACCAGCCTCCACATTCAACGTATCATCCTCTGCCATTTCCGCCACCTCCAGCGTGATGCCACCACTAAACACATCTTCCCCCTCCACTCTTCCATAACCCCAACACCCGCTCTCCTCCCCACGACATCTTCCCGTGCGAGCGCAGGAGATGCAACACCTGTCCTTTCACCTCCTCCCTTCCCGCCATCCAGGGTCCCAAACACTCCTTCCAGGTGAAACAGCGGTTTGCATGTACTTCTTTCAATTTAGTATACTGTATCCGCTGCTCACGGGCGGTCTCCTCTACATTGGAGAAGCAAATTCGGATTGTGTGATCGCTTTGCTGAACACCTCCACTCAGTCCGCGAGCGTGACCCTGACCTGCCAGTCACTCGCCAGTTTAATTCTCCGTCCCACTCCCACTCTGACCTCTCTGTCCTCAGCCTCTTACACTGTTCCAGTGAAGCTCAACATAAGCTTGAGGAACAGCACCTCCTCTTTCGTTTAGGCACTTTATAACCTTCTGGACTCAACAGTAATTTCAGTAACTTCATAGAATCATAGAAAGTTATGGCACAGAAGGAGGCTATTCGGCTCATCATGTCTGTGATGGCTGACAAAGAGCTTATCCAGCTTAATCCCACTTTCCAGCACTTGGTCCGTAGCCCTGTAGGTTACAGCCTTCAGGCGCACGTTCAAGTACTTTTTAAATGAGTTGAGGGTTCCTGCCTCTACCACCCTTTCAGGCAATGAGTTCCAGACCCCCACCACCCTCTGGGTGAAAAGAAATTTTCCTCAGCTCCCTTCTAATCCTTCTGCCAATTACTTTAAATCTATGCCCCCTGGTCACTGACCCCTCTGCTAAGGGAAATAGGTCCTCCCTATCCACTCTATTGAGTCCTGTCATAATATTAGATACCTCAATTAAATCTCCCCTCAGCCCCCTTTGTTCCAGAGAAGACAACCCCAGCCTATCCAATCTTTCCTCAGAGCTAAAATTCTCGATCTGGCAACATCCTCGTAAATCTCCTCTGTACCCTCTCTAGTACAATCACATCTTTCCTGTAATGTGGTGACCAGAACTGCACGCAGTACTCAAGCTGTGGCCTAACCAATGTTTTATACAGTTCTAGCTTTACCTTCCTGCTCTTATATTCTGTGCCTTGACTAATAAAGGAAAGAATCCCATATGTCTTTTTAACCACCTTATCCACCTGTCCTGCTACCTTCAGGGATCTGTGGGCATGCACTCCAAGGTCACCTTTGTTCCTCTACACCTCTCAGTATCCTCCCATTTATTGTCTACTCCCTTGCCTTGTTTGCTCTCCCCAAATGCATTTCCTCACACTTATGTGGTTTGAATTCCATTTGCCACTTTTCTGCCCACCTGACCAGTCCATTGATATCTTCCTGCTGTCTATAGCTTTCCTCCTCACCATCAACCACACGGACAATTTTTGTATCATCTGCAAACTTCTTGATCAAGCCCCCCACATTCAAGTCCAAATCATCATATATACCACAAAAAGCAAGGGACCTACTACGGGGCCCGCGGAACCCCACTGGAAACAGTCTTCCAGTCGCAAAAACTCCCGGCAACCATTACCCTTTGCTTCCTGCCACTGAGCCAATTTTGGATCCAACTTGCCACTTTCCCTTGAATCCCGTGGGCTTTTACTTTTTTGACCAGTCTGACATGTGGGACTTGTCAAAAGCCTTGCTAAAATCCATGTACGCTACATCAAATGCACTACCCTCATCGACCCTCTTTGTTACCTCCTCAAAAAATTAAATTAAATTAATCAGACACGACCTTCCCTTAACAAATTCATGCTGACTGTCCTTGATTAACCTGTGATGATTAAATGACGATTTATGCAGATCATAACCACTGCTCCCATTTTTTCATACAGCAGGTGCTGGTAATGGTTCTGCTGTTGCCATTTACAGCTCCTCTAGACCATCTTTTATTTCTTTACTTGCCTTGCACCATCATCCCTTTTGCCATTTAATCACTCCTGCCCACCACCGTATCAGAGACCTTTCCTTTTGTTCTTTCCTTCCCCCTGCCTGCCTCTGTACTTGCTGAAAAACTGTTAAACCTTTAATTTCTTCCAGTTCTGATGAAAGGTCATCGACCTGAAACGTTAACTTTCTTTCTCCACAGATGCCACCTGACTTGCTGAGTATTACAGCATTTTCTGTTCTTATTATGGAAGTGAATTCTGCTTTCCTGCTCTGTCTGGATGATTTTTGCAGGATTAATGCTGTGCAGCAGGAACTCCTAGTGGGGGGCAGGGTCCAGAATCCAGTGTCCAGTTGCTAATGGTGCCCTAAATCGACAACCCCAGCAGAGTTTGCCCGTGGTTCAGATGATTGTCACAATGCCCTGCAACAGCTGTGGTTGTCGCTGTACCATCTCCCCTTGCCAGATGTTTTGACTGGGTTTTCACTTGTCATAGGACTTTATTGACTTATGAAAAATGCTCAACATATCAACTTAGAACCGTATCAGTGACTTGGTGCTAACTCGAGGCTGCAGTGTAAGAATTCTCTGTTTAAATGGCTGAAATTTTTTTGTGGTAATTCAGAACTCCAACAAATTTATTTACAAAAGTAGTGTTCTTAGTGATTTTTGTTTCATTTTAGCAACACCCACTGTTTTCAAAGAGTAAAAAGAATGTGAGCTAACCTAAACTATTTCCCTCGTATCTTGAAGGGTTTTGTTAATGCAAGTTCTTTGCATTTTTCCCCTGTCTGCTACTTCTCAAGTTTACCGAATAAACGGTAGATCTCTGTGTTAATGGACGTTTATCTTGATTTGCCTTCTGGTGATCTATTTAACTGTAGATGGAGCTAGGTCAAGAGGTACACTTGATTCGTGCTGAATATAATTTCTAAGATCATATTTTTGGCACAGGCCCTGTGATGTTTTTAATCAAAAATTCTCAAAGGGCAGGAGTGATGGGAATTCTTCCTGATTGACTGGAGCTTTGAGAGCGGGGGTGGGGGAGGGAGAGACGGGGGAGGGGGAGGGAGAGACGGGGGGGGGGGCGGGGGGAGGGAGAGACGGGGGGGGGGCGGGGGGAGGGAGAGACGGGGGGGGGCGGGGGGAGGGAGAGACGGGGGCGGGGGGAGGGAGAGACGGGGGCGGGGGGAGGGAGAGACGGGGGCGGGGGGAGGGAGAGACGGGGGCGGGGGGAGGGAGAGACGGGGGCGGGGGGAGGGAGAGACGGGGGCGGGGGGAGGGGGAGGGAGAGACGGGGGGCGGGGGGGCGGGGGGAGGGAGAGACGGGGGGAGGGGGGAGGGAGAGACGGGGGCGGGGGGAGGGAGAGACGGGGGCGGGGGGAGGGAGAGACGGGACGGGGGGGAGGGAGAGAGGGGGACGGGGACAGGGAGAGAGGGGGACGGGGGGAGGGAGAGAGGGGGACGGGGGGGAGGGAGAGAGGGGGACGGGGGGGAGGGAGACGGGAGGACGGGGAGGGGGAGGGAGGGAGGGGGGAGGGGAGGGAGGTGAGGGGGACTGGGGAGGGGGCGGGGGGAAGGAGGGGGAGGGGGCGGGGGAGAGAGAGGGGAGAGGGCGGGGGGTGGGGGGGGTGGAGAGAGAGGGGTGGGGGGGGTGGAGAGAGAGGGGTGGGGGGGTGGAGAGAGAGGGGTGGGGGGGTGGAGAGAGAGGGGTGGGGGGGTGGAGAGAGAGGGGTGGGAGAGAGGGGGGGGGTGGAGAGAGGGGGGGGGTGGAGAGAGGGGGGGGTGGAGAGAGAGGGGTGGGGTGGGGGGGTGGAGAGAGAGGGGTGGGGTGGGGGGGGGGGTGGAGCGAGGGGTGGGGGGGGTGGAGCGAGGGGTGGGGGGTGGAGAGAGGGGGCGGGGGTAGGGGTTGCGGGGGAGAGGGGTGTGGGGGGAGGGCGGGGGGGAGAGAAGTGGGTAGAGATGGGGGGAGGGGGACGGGGGTAGAGATGATGGGGGGATGGGGACGGGGGAGAGGGGATGGGACGGGGGTAGAGGAGGGTGTGGGGGGAGAGAGGGGGACGGAGGGGGAGGAGGAGGTGGGGGGGAGAGAGGGTGACGGGGGGAGGAAGAGGAGCAAGGGGAGAGTTGGGGGTGGGGAGAGAGGGGGATTGGGGGATGGTATTGTGGGGGAGAGAGGGGGTGGGGGACGGGGAAGAGAGCGGAGGTGGGGAGAGGGGGGGGACAGGAGAAAGGGGGGGTTTGATGGGTGGTGTGTTGTGGGGTTTGTGTTGTGGGGGAGGGCGGGTGTGGGTTGTGGTGGGGGGGGGGAGAGGTGGGTGTAGTTTGGGGGGGGAGGAGAGGTGGGTGTGGTTTCGGGGGGGAGGAGAGGTGGGTCTGGTGTGGGGGGGGTGGAGAGGTGGGTGTGGTGTGGGGGGGGAGAGAGAAAGAGAGAGAGAGAGACGGATGGTGTTGGGGGTGGGGGTGGGGGGAGAGACAATCTGGGGGGATGGGGGAGGCTGAATGGGACTGGGGGGTGGGAAACAGAGAAAGGGACTGACTGGACTGGAGTTGGGAGAGAGAGAGACTGGACAGGAGGGAGGGAAAGAGAGAGGCACATGAAGAAGTGTCTGAGAAATGTGAGTGAAGTAAGAGAGGGAGACAGAGAGATGGGTGTGGAGGGAGGAGCGATAAATATGCTGAGGGAAAGGGGCAGGGAGAAGTTGAGATGAAGGTGGGACGATATGGAGATAGGCTTATGTAGGAAAGAAGGGGAGAGTGTAGCTGAAGTGAAAGGGGGAGTCGGGAACAATTAAACAAAATAAAGGTAAAAGAAAAAATGTGAAATAAAAGGAGAAAATGCTGGAAGGTCCAGCATCGTCTGAAACAGACAGGTTAATGTTCCAGGAGGAGCCCTTTGTCAGAACTGACGGTGATTTAAGTTACCACAAAACGTTACTTTCTATGACTCCCATTTCCCAAAAATTGACCTTGACACAATTACAGCCCTAATAATTAGGATAAGTATAAACTAATATAATTGTTTGGGTTTTATTATAAACCAAATGAGATTTGTCATGTGTTGCGTTTTTACAGCTTATTGAATAGCTGCAAGGTACATCTCGAGTTCATTGTTTCACAAACCTGTTAATTGCAATGCTGTCAGAACTTAGGTTCTGTGTTAAGTTTCCAGTGTTTTTTTAGCTGAGCAGCATTGTTGATACAGTAGTTGATTTCTAGGTGTTTTTACATTGGCCTTTTTAGCTCGGATCATGGGAGAGTGACGCCTGTCAGCATCCTGAAAGAGTGGGTGTATGGTCTGTCACCGAGACCGTGTGAATGCAGGGAACTGACACAACGATGCTGCTCCCTGTGACCCGAACTAAACAAGCTCCTTGTGTTCTTGCATTCCACCCTGCTGCATACATGCAATAATTTGCTGATCCCCAAATTGACATAGGAGGAAGGAGGGGAGGGAGGGCGAACACAATGCTAGCCAGTGCAAAAACTAGAAGAAGCAGATAGCCAGGAGGGGATTGAAGTAGAGAGAAGATGGAAGCAAGGGTCATGAGCAATAAAATGCCTGAAAAGATGTCTTTAAAAGGAGAATGGGAGAAACTAATTAATAGTGTGGATGAGAACGAATTGCAGGAAAAAGAGAGTTCAAAACTACACAAACAACAAAAGGAAGGAAAGTACGCACAGAGCGTACACACGATCACGTAAGCATTAAGAGGAAGGTTGTGTGTGTGTGTGCGCGTGTGTTCTGCATTTAGAAAGCACAGGTTGATCGTTTTGTTACGCACAATTCATGAAAAATCTTCCCCTCAATAATCAACGAACTTGGCCTTTCAGTGCGAGTCCCCTTTCAAATTCCTTTTGCCCTGTTTATAGTTTTTTTTTCTTTGTTGGATATTCTCAATCAAATTGATCCATTTAATGAATACTGCTTGAAAGTATTGAATTTTCTCGGGGATTGATGTAGATATGGGAAGCGTTCAGTGTACTGAGCAGACGCTACGTTCTCTCTCCAGTTTGACTTGTGGATTACGTTTATGTGCAGGAAGCCTATTTTCGGTACATGGCTGAAAACCCTAATGCCGGTGTGGTTCAGGAGGAGGAGGATGATATCGAATATGACAGTGATGGCAATCCTATACCTCCACAAAAGAAAGTGATTGATCCATTACCTCCTATTGACCACTCGGAGGTAAGCAGCGATCTGAACAGGTTCCAAGCTCTGCAGTGTCTGGCCATTGGGTCTTCTTAAATATGAGCCTTTCGGATTGGGGACTCTGCTGTATATGCTGTTTAATTGTACTCTGCTGATAGGGTAGCTTGAACCTCGGGTTTCTCCCGGATAGTTTAACTCGTCCCAATGGATTGTTTATAGCTGGGCACGAGGAAATGTGACTGTGGGGAGGGACAGCTAGTCTCACAGTGCGTCTCCTGGTGAGATGACCAGGGGGTGCCATTTGTTGTCCATGTAAATCTCTGTGGGTTTGCCTGCCTTGTGGCTCTACCTATATTAAGACCCGGTCTTTCTGACAAAGAGGTTGGGGGGTGGGGGGGGAAGAGAAAAATTTACTTTTTTTTTGAAAGGGAGTGTTTTCCACATCCATTCGCCTTTTATAGAGCATTGTTAGTATTGAATTATGAGTCGTTTTGTGTTATTGCATCCACTGAGAACTGAATTGAGATTGCCCAAACTCACTAAGTCTTAAACATATGTTCAAGAGTAGAGTCTTAAATAGGGACTGAACTCATCCCAGCATCCAGCGGTGAAAGCTCAGTGCTGTAACTAGCTATCCAGTCCTTGATGCATATATATTTGTTTTAAAACATATTTGGATTTGGAGGGTTTTGCTTCAGACAGTGTAATAAAGATGTCTTCTGAGAATGCTCAATCTTGCTGACCTTCCATAGGGCTTCCAGTAATTTGAAGAATCTGAGCCCTTTCCCAATGTAGGGAATGTGTAAAATCATTGAACATTATTATAGAACTGCATGCCATCAAGGGAAGAGAAGCAAACAATTTTTACAGAAGATAAATATATCTCTGATTTTGGTCATTCTTTTTTAATATGCTGTTGAAATGAGCCTGTTGGGGCCAGCATTGTTGAAGCCTGCCTCATAACATATGAATTCTTTTAGATCGAGTACCAGCCATTTGAGAAGAATTTCTACATTGAACATGAAGAATTGGCGAAACTTTCACTCATACCATCAGCTGAACTCCGGCAGAAGCTGAACTTGAGAGTAAGTTTAGAATTTCCTCTACTAATACTCTGCTTTATAATGTTGACAGGCAGTTGGTGAAATTCAGCAGTGAGTTTTTTATTGAAAATTTCAGCTAGGTCTCCCTAGAGAATTGATTGCCTAATCTTAAAACTCGAGTAGCAGTTTGGGCGATGCTAATCAAACTGCTGAAAGTTTGTTTGCTCTGACCAGTTTACAACCTCATCTGAATGATCATGTTGTGCAAAGGACCTGTTAACATGCAGTGAAATGAAAGCTGCCATCAGTGCATTTCAGATCCTGCGTTTCGATCATGAGCCTTCTGGTTGTATTTCACCACCAGGAACGATGCTTCTGGTGAAACCGAACTTGCCAAGCAGATTAAACCTCCCCACAATCTCCACCTGTAATAAAGAGCAATGCAAGCTGGAGTATTTGAAAGAGGCAGTCCATCTCCAGCTTCAGATTATATTGCTGTACGAATCCAACTTAGTTGTCACAGCTTGACGTCATTCCTACTCCTGTTTTACAACGCATTCCACTCTGGGTTTAATGAAACCCAATCTTAGTTTCTTTTGGTAACATTCTCCTTGTGTGTGTCATGAAGAGGGATGTCAATGCTGAAGAATTGGAGCATTTTCTATGTTCAGGCAACCGATGCCTGTGTCAAGCGCTCCGAGGTCAGGTATAACATGGTTAGATTCTTCCTGAAGGTCAGCTGTAGTTTAGAAACCTGCTCAGGTTGATATAAAAAAAAATCTTATCACCATTAATTGGACACTTTGAACAAATGAACTCTTCAAAAAACAGATTTAGTTTTTTAACAAGATAAAGTTGATTACGAGCCGAAAAAGTTGGCTATTTGATGGGGTGCAGTTCCACACTCCAGTACACTACCCAATTGCCCATTCTTCATGTGAGTCTTGACAGTGAGTGTTGAAACAGCACCCTCATGGCTATGGTACTGGACTAGCAACCCAGAGGTCATGAGTTCAAATCCCACCATGGCAAGTTGTGAAACTGAATTCAGTAAATCTGGCACCAGAACTCTGCTCTATTGTCATAAAAATGCAACTAGTTCATTAACATCCAAGGAATCTGACCCATGTGTGACTCTAGGCTTACACTATGTGGTTGTTTCTTAATGCCCTCAGGGCAGCTAGACATTGCCTTGCCAGTGTCACCCACGTCCCAAGAACAAATATGCAAAATTTAGTTATGGAGGCATCACCCCTGAGCCCAGTCCTGTCCTCACCTGTTGATTGCACGTGTGCAGACAGGAGCCATTGGATTGTGATCAGTGGTGGGAACCCTGGGCTGATTTTCTTCCCCTCCCTAACCCAAGAAAGCCGAGGGCCAGCTGAAATCTGTTGTCTCAGCACAGACCAGGGATTGAATTTTGACTCAACTGCTCACTTGGCCCATCAGTTACCTTTTTTATTTTTGAATTGTTACAGTACCATTCTGATTTGATTTCAAATGATGGTTTGTGTCTGGAAAGCTGGCCACCAAACTGAATGTGTTGTTCTTCAACTACTGCGAGCTCATTGCCCGCTCATGTCCTGTTTTTAGATGCCTTCTATTGGCAGAAATAGTGTCTCAAACTTCGGAAGGTCATACTACCAGTTATGGCAGTATTCCAGCGACATGACTGACTTGGTGTTGGGTATGAGCACCAGTGTAGTAGAAGAGAGAATAAATAGAGCACATTATGGAAATGGTCCAGTGTGGAAAGGGAAGTGAGCACTCTGTGTGGTTTGATTTTTCTGTTTCAGAAGCACTTTCCAATTTAACGAGAGCTCTCAATCCTGATTAGCAGACCCTGTCAGCACAGTGCTGTTCAGTTTATGTTGATATGAAGTGGTTTTGGCTGTCACCTAATTCAGGTGTAAAGTCACCTGAGATGTATTTGGACACGGTGCGAGAGACCACCATCAGGTGTGTTCAGGCTTCGCACTCGCTGCAGTATAACTGCACCACAGTGTGGAACCCATGTTTGAATCTTTTAAAACGTAATTAATATTGTTAGCAGAGAGATGATGGCTCTGCCTGTATAACTCAGGTCTGGCCTATGTCGCTCTGTGTAGGGTCCTGTTTGCAGTAATACCTTTACAATGCTAATTAATTGCATTGAATGTTGTTTGTCTTTTTTTGCTGTAATTGCTATTTCAATTTTTGGGTGTACAATTGTTACAGCTTATGTAAATGTAACGTGATCACAAAAATCTAAATGAGGGAAAAGTCAACAAGATTTAAAGAAAAGTTTTATTTGCTTTAATATAGTTTACATTAATTTGTTTACAATAGAAGGTAATTTTGAGCAGCGTTTAAAATAATGAATGGGGCGTCTCCCTCCGCAGGTCTCCGGTGCTGACCCTCCCAAACCTTGCAGCAGCTTTGCTCACTTCGGCTTTGATGAGCAGCTAATGCACCAGATCCGAAAATCGGAATACACACAGCCAACACCGATACAGTGCCAGGTAAGGGTGGGCTTTTCACGCACATCATCCTCCTTCCGTGCAGGACTGCAGAAATATCTCAGCTTACAAATACTATAGACTGCTCTCATTTCCATTTTCATATTGGTAGTTACATTTATCTTATTAATCAGGTCTCGGAGACCTTAAGGACAAAAATGAAGTGAAGCATCAGGTGGGTTGATGAGATACAAGCATTGCGTGACCATTGGGATGTCTTGTTGAAGTTGTACAAGACATTAGTAAGGCCACACTTGGAATACTGTGTACAGTTCTGGTCACCCTATTATAGAAAGGATATTATTAAACTAGAAAGAGTGCAGAAAAGATTTACTAGGATGCTACCGGGACTTGATGGTTTGACTTATAGGGAGAGGTTGGATAGACTGAGACTTTTTTCCCTGGAGAGTAGGAGGTTTAGGGGTGATCTTACAGAAGTCTATAAAATAATGAGGGGCATAGATAAGGTAGACAGTAAAAATCTTTTCCCAAAGGTAGGGGAGTCGATAACGAGGGGGCATAGATTTAAGGTGAGAGGGAAGAGATACAAAAGGGTCCAGAGGGGCAATTTTTTCACTCAAAGGGTGGTGAGTGTCTGGAACGAGCTGCCAGAGGCAGTAGTAGAGGCGGGTACAATTTTGTCTTTTAAAAAGCATTTGGACAGTTACATGGGTAAGATGGGTATAGAGGGATATGGGCCAAGTGCAGGCAATTGGGACTAGCTTAGTGGTATAAACTGTGCGACATGGACATGTTGGGCCGAAGGGCCTGTTTCCATGTTGTAAACGTCTATGATTCTATGACCTAGTTGGAGCAGCTTTGGGAAAAGCATGGACTTTGGATGCAGGGGCTGAAGATTTCACCTTGCTGGGTCTTGGTGTGGCTAAGAGATTTTCCTGAGAACCAAGAACATTTGACTGGCTTTTAGTTAATTCTGCTTATTGATATATCATTTGCACTTTAACAAAATAAATAAATCACTATTTCATGTTAATAGTATAGTGATGTCAATACTGTTGACCGGAGGTCACCAGTTACAGTTATTGGCTTAGTACAAAGAGGAGACGAGTCAATTCTCTCTTAATTCTCAATTCGCTTTATTGACGTTGTTAGATCATGTACATATAGCTTATACGTCTGGTTAGATATAGGCATGCAGTTTACAGCAGGTTATATAGTTTTATACCCAAACTAGGATTTAAACGCACACCCACTAGGTTTCTCTGACACTCCCTGAGTGGTCACAGAATAGAAAGGATATTATATTACCCAGAAAGGAGAGCTGACGCTGGCCAGGCGTTCCGTTCTCTCTCTCTTGCCGTCGTCTCCACGTCCCTGACGTAGGGTCTTCCACTTCCGCGATGGTTAGTCTCCGGAGTCTCGCACACTCTGGCACCAAGCCTGCAATTCTTCATTCTTATTCCCAAGTCTTAACTCTTCAAGTGGTGTTGTCTTTCTCCTGTTGGCTTAGATTTGCTCGAGTGGTCGGTGTCATCCCCTGATTGGCTCTGTTCCAAGGGGTTAGGTAGCATCACCTCATTACTCCTTTTCTAAATAAGGACTGGAGTCTCATCACATCTCCTTTGTCTCTTAGAAGCGTAGCTAATTCAAACCGGGCCAGCCCAGACCAGACCAGTGACTGAACTCCAGGTCACTTCAGTTCAAAAGTTACTTTTGCCTGAGTGTTAGCAATTCGGAATAAACTCAGTAGTTTTTTTGCAGCCCCTGGCCAACAATACCTAATTTTCTTATTCCATCAAGCTGTTTAAAAGAAAAACTTTGCTAAACATTAAGCTCAAACCAAGTTCATTGACGGAATCCCACCATACAACTCGTGTTCTCCTGGTCTGCTCTCCAGGATGACATTACATCTTAGCAGCCTCATTCAGATTGACCTCGTTGATGACTGTATGGACTCTACCAATCGGTGCCAGTCAGCGTCTAGTCCTACACTCCTGCTTGGACTCCATTGATCCTCATTGAGGCTGACTAATGCCATCTGTTCATGAGCTCCACTTCAACTTACCAATCAGCTCCGGTGAAATTTTAACTGGAAGCACCCACTGGTACTATGTAGCACCAGTGATGCTTCACTCTGTCCAAGGCATTAGGAGCACTCTGGACGATTAGTGGTTTCAATTCACCATGTATAATCTGGGAGCTTTATCGATGCCAGCCAGCACCATGGGTCCCTGAAGCTGCTGCTTCCTAGAGTTGGGGTGCCAAGCACCCAGGGAAGCGGGGCGGCTTGCTCAGGCAATCTGTTTGCCACCCCAACTTCCTGAGGATCTTTAGGCCCCTCCTCCTCCTCCTTTTCATTTCCTGATTCTGTTGGAATGTATAAAGAAAGAAAAGGACTTGCATTTCTATGGCGCCTTTCATGACAGGACATTCCAAAGCGCTTTACAGCCAATGAAGTATTTTTGAAGTGTAGTGACTGTTGTAAAGTAGGAAACTCGGCAGCCAATTTGCACACAACAAAATCCCACAAACAGCAATGACACAAATGACCAAATTTCTTCTGTTGCTTGAAGGATAAAAATTGGCCAGAACACCAGGAGAACTCCCCTGCCCTTCGAAATAGTGCCATGGGATCTTTTACATCCACCTAAGAGGGCCGGCTTGGTTTAAAGTCTCATCCAAAAGACAGCACCTCTGGTGCAGCACTTCCTCAGTACAGCTCTAAAGTGCCAGTCTAGATTATGTACTCAAGTCTCTGGAGTGGAGCTTGAATCCACAACCTTCTGACTCAGAGGTGAGAGTGCTGCCCACTGAGTTAGCTTGATGGAATCTCCTCCACCCCATATGATCCAGTCGACGTCCTGACTGGAGGAAGCTTATGACCCTAGGATTTCCTGTTGGGAGGCATTGTCAACAATACTCTAATCAGTGTTTTGTATAAATGTATCATTACTTCTTTACTCTTGTATCCTATGCCCCTATTTTTAAAAAAAACCCAAAATACTATTATTTATCAAAGCACTTTACAACCTTCCGAACCCAACACTGATTTCAATAACTTCAGATCATAACCACTGCTCCCATTTTTTCGGACAGCGGTGCTGGTAATGGTTCTGCTGTCGCTATTTACAGCTACTACTGATCAATCTTTTGTTTCTTAACTTGTCCCATTCCCACCCTCCTTGCCTTGCACCATCATCCCTTTTTGTCATTTAATCACTCGTGTCCTCCACCCTATCAGAGAACTTCCCTTTTGTTCTCCCCTCCCAGCCATCAGAGAGAGTGCAGTTTAAAAGTGGAGTTTAAGTGGCGCTCCAGGGTTGGCCTATCTTCGTGAGGAGTTTGCATGGGAATCTGGCTTGGTCAGAGGGGAGGTCCTCAGTGTCCTCTTGAGTTAGACGTTCCCAATGACTTCTCCTACCATGCCTTCCGCATGTGTAACTCCACAGTAGCCCACAGCTCGAATGTTGTCATTGCTCTGAATCCCCCAAAAGTCAGGGAGAGAGCACCTTTCTGCCAGCGTGTCCCTTTGCTGTCAGTAACCAAGTCAGCTAAACTTTCATGGCTTCTTCTGGATGCCATGTTTGTGGGTTTGAAGTTGTGGAAATCAGGAACTAAACAGCAAGGAGAGGAGGAGAAAAAAACCACCTCCATCAGGTCTCACCAGCCTGTCGTTTCCAGACTATCTTTATACCTCTCCTTATGAACTGGCATCACATTTCCCCTTCAATCTTCAGGCAACATTTCTATTTGCAGTGATCCTCCAATACAGCTACCAGGATGTGACTGATTTCCTTAGCCATATCCTTAAGTGTGCAGTCCACCCAGCCGGAGTGCCTTCTCCCATTTTAGTACCTTGGCCTGTCTATAGTCTGTTTGTAATTTCTAACCTTTTAAGTATTTCCTTGTGTTGCCCTGGATATTCTACCTCTTGGGAAAACAGCCCATGGTTTCCTTCGTCAACATGGAAACAATGAAATCTTTCAGATATCTTCCATCCCTTTCACACTCAGTATCTCATCACTCTTGAGATCATTCAGGAGTTCAACTGTTCCTTGATTACCTGTTTGCTTTGTATATTTATTTATAGAAATATTTTAAAAATCTTTTGACACTGCTTTATAATCTCATTTTCTATTTTAGCTTTTGCTTTCATTTAACTTCCTTTACCTATTTTCATATCCGTTTCTATCCTCTGCTTTACCTATAGATTTATACTTGAGGTAGGTTTCACATAACTGCCACATCACATCCCTTGTTCCCTTCCTCTGTTCCCTTCCTCTGTTCCTCCCTTCCAGCAATAAGTTCCTGTCCATCCCTCTCTGTTCCTTTCCCATCACCTTAAAATCCAACTCCAAAAAATTGAAATCCCTCCTTTTTTATTGTGAGCTTGGCTTTAAACTCAACTGTATTGTGACTGCTGGTTCCAAGATGCTAATTAACTGTAACCTCCTCTACCATCCCTTGGCTATTTTTCCATAGTAACAGGTTCTCTTCCTCCCCTTCCCCATGGAGGTTCCTTGGGGTCAATTTTGGGATGGCCGAGCAGATGCGTTCGTGGCGGGGGGGGGTTCGTAAAATTGGGGAATCCTGGAGTGGGTCCTGAGCCAGGCTCCAATCCGCCCACTTCTGGGTTCCCCAATGACGCGAATCGGTGCGCGCGCAGCCCCCGCATGCGGGACTCCCACCGGCAATTAAAGCCGGCAGGATGACAGTTTTTAGTTAGGGAGGTACTTGAGGTTGTTGACCGACCTCAATGGGAAGAGATTTTTAGCAGGGATGTGATTTTGGACTCTTCTCAGCGTGTTTCCCATGTTGTGGGAAACACTCCCTGTTTGTCAGCAGCCATTGGGAAATGCAGAGGATTCCTTGACCGTTGGGGGGAATACCTCATTCATTGCAGCAGGGCACTCTGTCACCTCAGATAGAGTTTTGCCTGCCACACCGTTGCGTCCACACTCAAAATTATTACATCATACCCTAAACTCTGCTATCCAAACACATTTACCTACTTTGCGGACCCCCTCACACTCACACCGTCAGGATGAGGTGGTGGGGGGTGGTTCCATAACTGCATTCATCACTCCATTGGAGGATGAGCCACATCACCAGCCTCGCCAGGCACGCCGTCCACCTCCGCCAAGTGGAGCTCCACAACACAGTGCTGCGCAACAGGCACCTGCTCAAAGTAGTCGTGCAACTACACATACACCCACTGTAGGGTGACCCAATGGGTGGCATCAAGGGTGTTCATGGAGAACCTCATGAAAGGGCCTTATTGCACGAGCCAGTCAAGAACGGCCAAGACATGGCAGTAGTGGTGACAATATAATATGTAATGTGAGTTGACCAGAAATCAAATATAAGTTTAAAAACCATGACAAACCCTCAAACACCCTTGTGCATCCGCTTCATGCTCACGACACGTTTGCCTTACGCTTCCTACTGCACATATGTGATGCATGCCCTGTGGCTGCAGCACAGGTAGTAGCAGGTTGGGTGAGGCTGACCGTGAAAGAGATGCATGAGAGGGTGAGTATGAGACAGAGCCATGAGATTGTATGAGGATTGGGTTGAGTGGTAGTGGCGGGATGAGTACTGGCGAGGTGAGGAAGTGCAGGTAAGATGAGGATGAGGGCTCAGTGGATGTGAGGAGTGATGTGATAGAGTAGTGTTGGCAGTGCAGAAGGAGATATGGGGTGGGGGCGGTGATGTGGCAGATGGAGTGTAGGGGAATAAGTAAGAGTACTCACTTCGGCTGACCTGGTTAGGTCATTGAAGCGCCTCCTGCACTGTATGCGGGTGCGTGATATGTTGGTGGTGCTGCCACCTCGAGCCAGGCCTTCGTGGTGGCAGAGGCAGGCCACTTCCTCCCGTCCGCCAGGTGGAAGATCTCCCTCCTCCTCCTCCTCACCCCATCCAGTAAGACCTGGAGTGAGGTATCATGAAACCAGGGAACAGCCTTTCCCCTAGGCTGCTCCATGCTGTAATTTTGCCTATTTTCTGCAGCATCAGTCAGTAGAGGACTGCCCCTTTAAATAGGGCTCCTCCAGCTGACAGCCTATGTTGCGGGTGCGCAGACCGCCCGCTGCGCAGCTTTCCAGCGCGAAACCCGGAAGCGAAGGTAAGTGGCTTCAATTTACTTACGATCACGTGCCAAACCCACCGATTTCACTGGGCGCGTTACTCACGCGCCCAGTCGACCCCCCCCCCCGCCGGCTGCCAACCTGTCTCCCTCCTAATATCGGGCCTCTTAGCATTTGGGTCAGTCCAGTATTTTGTTCAGAAACATTTCTTTACTATCATTTTAAGCCTTCTGATCTTTCCTTGGTTTAGAGTATAGTAAACACTGATAACATTATTTAGTTGGGAAGGTTCCCTTTGCTTTTGGTTGGACTTTTTTTGCTTATGTTGAGCTGCTTCTAGTTTGATTGGACTGTATGTTTCCTTCTTGTATTAGTGGCACCCTAAAAGGGGCATTTGCCCCACTGTCCTTATTGGTCCATCAAAATAGGCCCAGTAAGATAAACTCAGCTAAAAAGCTGCTTCTAATTTTGGCACTAATTGGAACTAAGTGAGCGGTCTCACTGAGGCCACAGGGTGGCTGGTGTCGGAAGTAGTGCAGTAAGTGCACGTTTAAGTTTGGATTGAGGCATATTGTTGACAAGAGTAGAGGAAACTTTGCTCTGCGTCTAACTATGTTTTACCTGGCCAGGGAGTGCTTGATGCCAACACTTCATGCCTGATATAGAAAGCGTTCCATTTCCCAGCACCCGGATAAACACAAAAATATATAAAGCCCTGAATTGCTTGAGTTGCTGTAAAGTGAGATTGTTATCAAAAGACTAACAGCACAGTGGTCATGGTGTATGTTTGTTCAAATGCAGGGTGTCGCCATTGCACTGAGTGGCAGAGACATGATCGGGATCGCCAAAACTGGGAGTGGTAAAACCGCAGCCTTTATCTGGCCAATGTTAGTTCACATCATGGACCAGAAGGAGCTGGAACCTGGGGATGGACCTATTGGTGTGATCGTCTGCCCAACCAGAGAACTCTGTCAGCAGGTACGGCCAAAGATAGTAATCCAAGAAAGAAGCTGGGACCCGCAGGCTGATTAGAAACCGAACAAATGATGGTGCCTTTGGAGCCTGCGGCTTCTCAAAGTTAAATTTTAAGATATTTTATTTGAATAAATGTTTGCTGCTTAGACTTTAAAGTTCTGCTTTTGAATGTTAAGACCGGGGTGTTAATAAAAAAAAAAATTATTCCCTCCTATATACGAATCTGCAGCAGAATTCCTGAAGGAAACGATCACTCCCAGTAAAAAGCAAACCTTGTGAATACTGGAAATCTAAAACAAAAACAGAAAATGCTGGAAGAACCCAGCAGGTCTGTCACATCTGTGGAGAGGACAGGCAAGTTAGCATCCATTCTGATGAAGGTCTATTCTCTCCTCAGATGCTAGCTGTCCCAGTAAATCTGTACACACTTTATTTATTATTTAGTAGCAGATATGCTGCATGAATTTTAAGAAGGGAACATTTATTTAGATTAACGTGTACACAAGGTGCAAAAAAAATCTACCCCCAATTCTTCCAGGGCTGGGAAACAAGTTACATGGGGACAGTTTTTGTGATGAATCTGTTCCTTGGCTGATTGATTTGGGGAGTCTAAATGGTGGTTGTTGCACATGCTCCTTTGCGTATGGAATTAACTGCAATGAAAGGAAAGTTGGGGCAGCCGGACTGTTAGAGACTGCGTCAATCAACATGCAAGGTAATGGTTAAAACAGTCGCTGACGTTCCATGAGAAATGCCGTTGAGTTTGCAGTGTCTTATTTTCTTTTCTTCCGTTGTCTCCCTTTTTTCTCTTCTCCTGAAGGTGACAGCTCATTGGAGGAGTACAGTCCCTGTCAGCACCTGCCTAATGGCCATTCTTCACAGCTGGGCTTGGATGTATTGGCTGCTCAATCATGGGGCCTCACCACTGAGGTTGACCCTGTCTTTGCCTCACAATCACCTGTACAGCAGGGTTCACCGGAGAGTGATCAGGAGGTGTAACTAATTACCTGGCTATCTCAACATTTAACACTGAAGCCAGTTGCTGTAGCCCCACTTGCTGAGATTGGCTAACTCAGCATAGAGCTGGTCTCTATCAGCACACACCTATAGAGCAGATTGGCACACTGAGCCATCAGGGGCTTACCGAGCTCGCATTGGTGGGGATGATCCTTTGCGCTGCTCCCCTGTCGTGACTAGTGGTAAAGTGACGTAGATGTTGATTTAATTATCCATGTGGGTTAATCCAGTGGCACATTCGTGGTCTGTTTACATTGTACTGAATCTGAATTGGTCCCAACATGAAGCCTTCCTCTTCGGTCTGTTTTGCTTTCTGTACTGTGTCAGACCTCAGACTGCTCTCATTGGTAATGTAAAGAAGGGCAGTTATTGTCACAGCCATTCCCCAGTACCTCATCACTAGTACACACTATTTTCATGATATAATCACTGCAGGTCTCTGTGTATTGCCATTAAATTAGCTTATTTCCTTTGATATACAGATTCATTCCGAGTGTCGGAAGTTTGGAAAAGCCTACAACCTGAGGTCAGTGGCTGTGTATGGTGGAGGCAGCATGTGGGAACAGGCAAAGGCTCTACAAGAAGGGGCAGAGATCGTCGTGTGCACACCGGTCAGTATTAAAAAATGGAGAACCAGAAGTGACTTACTAACAATGTTTTCCATAGTAGCAGATCAAAGGGGTAAATATTAGAACTGCTGCTACTATTAAAATTCATGCAGTTGTACAGTGCAGCCATTTGAAAAATGTCTGCTAGCTTTTGGGACTAGAAAGAACTTGCATTTATTTCTATAGCACCTTTCTTGACATCCCAAAATGCTTCATAATCAGTGAAGTACTTTTGAAATGTAGTCAGTGATGTATTGTAGACAATCAGCAGCAAATTTGTGCACAGCAAGGTCCCACAAACAGCATTGAGGTAAATGTCCAGATGATCTGCTTTAGTGATGTTGGTTGAGGGATAAATGTTGGCCAGGACATCGGGAGAACTTCTTCGAATAGTGCCGTGGGAATGACTACACAACCTCCTGACTCAGACAAGAGTGCTTCCACCGAGCTGGACTGGCAAATGTTTCATTAATAAGGCAGTATATCTAGTCACTGAGGGTCAGCTATTCAGATCTTTTATTTATGCAAAACAATATTAATTTTCTCTTTTTTAAAGTTAGTCTTAAAAACTAGATTTTCAAACTACACTTTTGTTGTCCCACATTGAGTAAGTAACCACACTGACTGTCTTTCTGTACTGAATTGAGAGTTCTTTTGACTATTTTCCTTCCACATCGTGGTGTCTGTCAAGTGTTTACGTGCTGGGGTTGTTCAGAAGGTATTCAAGACATTTTTTTAATCTGTTTGAATGTCAGTCGTATACAATTAATTATAAAATAGCTTTTTAAAGTTTGCTATATTTTGCTATTTGAAATCCCAACTATATTAACATTCCAGAGATAGAAATTGCCATTAAACATTTGGCAGAGATTCCACTTGCTTTTGCTGAATGTAAAATTTTCTTTGAATGGTGAATATAAGTGCTTGGAGTCCATAACAACCTGTTGTATGTAACATTCAGGCTGCCCATTTCTTACTTTATTCCCCTTTCCCCCCAGGGTCGGTTGATAGATCACGTGAAAAAGAAAGCCACCAATCTCCAGAGAGTCACCTACTTGGTGTTTGATGAAGCTGACAGAATGTTTGATATGGGTTTTGGTACGTAGACATGATGTGGAGATGCCGGTGATGGACTGGGGTGAACAAATGTAAGAAGTCTTGCGTGCATAGCACCAGGGTGACGTACTAGTATGTGTGGGTCCGTCACTGGTGGAGGAAGCAGGAGGAGAAATTTGGGCAGATGAATTAAGAATATAACACAAGTGTATTGGCTTAACATGAAAGCATATTGCAAGCATTTAGATCAAAGTATTCCACAGGACAATGGCACCAACATGCTAAATTAGTCTAGTCAACCAATACACAATCAACAGTTTTAGTGTTAACATGTTGATCTCACTGCCTCTACGTACCAATGTAAGGAGTCTTACAATACCAGGTTATAGTCCAACAGTTTTATTTGAAATCACAAGCTTTTGGAGGCTTCCTTCTTCGTCCGAAAGCTTGTGATTTCAAACAAAACTGCTGGACTTTAACCTGGTATTGTAAGACTCCTTACATTGGTACGTAGAGGCAGTGAGATCAACGTGTTAACACTAAAACTGTTGATTGTGTATTGGTTGACTAGACTAATTTAGCATGTTGGTGCCATTGTCCTGTGGAATACTTTGATCTAAATGCTTGCAATATGCTTTCATGTTAAGCCAATACACTTGTGTTATATTCTTAATTCATCTGCCCAAATTTCTCCTCCTGCTTCCTCCACCAGTGACGGACCCACACATACTAGTACGTCACCCTGGTGCTATGCACGTTCGCTCCAGACAAGTCTTAGTAGCAACAATAAAATGTACATTTGTGTTGGGTGCTTTCATCTTAAGTGGACATTATACAAAAGTGTCATATACACAGACTGTTACTGGAGTATTGAGTGACGGCACTGTGATGAGTACATGTCACGGTGTAGTATCTTCAATGGTGATTTCTTTAACTTTTGCAGAGTATCAGGTCCGATCACTGGCTAATCATGTCCGTCCAGACAGACAGAGTAAGTGTTGATGTTTTATTGTATTCCTTGTTTCATAAACTTTTATTGAACTCACACTGGTTAATGTTTCGAACAGTCATTGTACTGAAGAGAGGAGGGTAATTATGTATCCAGAGCCATGAAATAGTTTCTTTCAGCTCTTTTATGGGAAGAGGGGTAAATTCAAAATTAATCTCTGGAAACAATATTTGAATGAGCGAGTAGTCAATCTATGGAACGGGCACCCAAGGGAGTCAATGGAAGCAGTTAGTATTGATTCATTCTAATTGCAAATTAGATTTCTTTCAGAAAATAACATTTTGGGATACAGTATATGAGTAATTTGAGGCAAGTGTAGTATGCTTTGGAGGAACAGGTGACTGGAGCTATTATATAGCATTTAAAGCACAGGAACAGTTCATTCGGCCAAACTGGGTCTCTGCTGGCGTTTATGCGCCACACAAGCTTACTCCCATCCTTCATCGAACCCTAAGAGCATATCCTTCTATTCCCTTCTCCCTTATGTACTTCTCTAGATTCCCCATAAATGCATCAACTAGTCACCTCAACTACTCCTTGTGGTAGCAAGTTCCACATTCTCACCACTCTCTGGGTAAAGAAGTATCTCCTGAATTCTTTATTGGATTTATTAGTGACTATCTTATATTTATGAACCCTAATTTTGAACTCCCCCACAAGTAGAAATATCTTCTCCACATCTGCCCTGTCAAACCCCTTCATAATTTTAAAGACTTTTAATTTTAAATTAGGTCATCACTCAGCCATCTCTTTTCTAGAGCAAAGAGCCCCAGCCTATTCAGTCTTTCCTGATCGTTGTAACCTCTAAGTTTTGATATCACCCATATAAATCTTTTTTGCACCTTCTCCATATCCCCTCTATCCTTTTTGTAAGATGGACCAGAACTGTGTACAGTACTCTATTGTGGTCTAATCAAGGTTCTATATCAGTTTAACATAACTTCTCAGCTTTCAATTCTATTCCTCTGGAAATGAACCCGAGTGCTTAGTTTGTAATTGTTTTTGGTTTTGTTAACCTATGTTGCTACTTTTTAATGACTTGTGAATCTGTACCCCTAGATCCCTTTCCTTCTCTACCCCATTTAGACTCTTACTTACCATGGTATATGTGGCCTCCTTATTCTTCCAACCAAAATGTACCACTTCACACTTACCTAGATTAAAATTCATTTGCCATTTACATGCATTAAATTCTGAAAGTTTATTAATGTCATCTTGTATTTTGTCACAGTCTTCCTCGGTAATAACTACACCTTTCCACTCGCACATAAAATTTGGTGTCATCCGCAAATTTTGAACTTGTACTTATGATTCCTGAGTCCAAATCGTTTATGTAAATTGTGAACAACTATTCTATGCCTCGGCTAATAAAGGAAAGTATCCCGTATGCCTTATCTACCTATCCTGCTACCTTCAGGGATCTGTGGACATGCACTCCAAGGTCCCTTTGTTCCTCTACACCTCTCAGTATCCTCCCATTTATTGTTTATTCCCTTGCCTTGTTTGACCTCCCCAAGTGCATTACCTCACACTTCTCCAGATTGAATTCCATTTGCCACTTTTCTGCCCACCTGACAAGTCCATTGATATCTTCCATCAGTCTACAACTTTCCTCCTCACTATCAACCATACTGCCAATTTTGGTATCATCTGCAAACTTCTTAATCGTGCCCCTATACTTAAGTCTAAATCATTGATATATACCGCAAAAAGCAAGTACTGAGCCCTGCAAAACAGCCTTCCAGTCACAAAAACACCCGTCGACCATTACCCTTTGCTTCCTGCCACAGAGCCAATTTTGGATCCAACTTGCCACTCTCCCTTGGATCCCATGGGCTTTTACTTTTTTGATCAGTCTGCCATGTGGGACCTTGTCAAAAGCCTTGCTAAAATCCATGTGGGCTACATCAAATGCACTACCCTCATCGACCCTCCTTGTTACCTCCTCAAAAAATTCAATCAAGTTAGTCAGGCACGACCTTCCCTTAACAAATCCATGTTGACTGTCCTTGATTAACCCATGCCTTTCTAAGTGACGGTTTATGCTGTCCCTCAGAATTGATTCCAATAATTTTCCCACCACTGAGGTTAGACTGACTGGCCTGTAATTACTCGGTCTATCTCTTTCTCCCTTTTTAAACAACTGAACAACGTTAGCAGTCCTTCGGTCCTCTGGCACCACGCCTGTAGCCAGGGAGGATTGGGAAATGATGGCCAGAAACTCCGCTATTTCCTCCCTTACTTCTCTTAATAGCCTGAGATACATTTCATTTGGGCCTTGTCGATTTATCTACTTTCAAAGTTGCAAAGGTTACATCTACTGCATTACCCTTGTCTACTCTTTGCTTCCCAAAGCTCTCCACTACTGGGGGTTTTCCTTGCCTCATGTCTGGGTCTGTTGTAGACTGATTAATAGAGATTGATTGCTATGATTAGTCAACAGCTCCGTTATCATTGTACCATGAGACTACCAGGATGATAGAAGGCGAACTAAATGGACCTTGGTCTTTTTCCGTCTAGCAATTCCTATGTTCCAGTGTGTTGCCAGGCTATACAGCTGTGTTACTTCTTTTTAATATTTGTTCTTCAGACGTGGGCAACACTGGCAAAGGCCGGCATTTATTGCCCATCCCGAGACCTGAGAAGGTGATATTGGTGGGCCTTCTCCTTGAATGGCTTCAGTCCTTATTTTGGTGCTCCCATAATGGTTTTAGTAGGGAATTCCAGGATGCTAATCCAGCAACGATGAAGAGATAATGATACATGCCCAGGTCAGGATGGGATGTGATTTGAAGGTGATGGTGTTCCCATGACATTGCTACTCTTGCCCTTCTCAGTGGTAGAAGTTGCAGGGAAAGGCAGTGCTTTCGAAGTAACCTTGGCGAGTTGCTGCAGTGAAAGCTGGACAGTATACACACTGCAGACACAGTGCGCCGGTGGTGGAGGGGTTAGATATTGAGTCCTCACAGCTGGTCCAGTTATAATCATGAAGCAGCGTGACGTAAAATGTCACATTGCACAGGGTCACACAGCAGAATGCAGCGACTGTAGTGTGGCTAGTAACGGCAGGTGATGAACTGTGTTTAAACACCAGCTGGAAAACTCCAGAAAAGGATTAAGATAAATTAAAACTATTTGCAGCAGAGGTTCAGAACTCACCCAAACGTGAGTTCAGTCCCACACCAACGTGGTTGATTCTTCACTGCCCTCTGAAGTGACCCAGCAAGCCCCTCAGTTCTAGCAAAATTGCTTGTAGCGGTTCAAGAAGGAGGCCCAACAGCACCTTGGGGGATGGGCGGTTTGGGGGATGGGCGGTAAATGATGATCTTGCCAGTAATGTCCACATTCCGAGAATGAATTTAAAAATTGATCCTGAGATGCTGCATCCAGCAACCTCAACACCCAGATAGGACTTAGTGCACACGCAGCAGAGGTGGGCGTGAGGGTGATGTTTGAGAACAGAAGGTTGTGTTTTCAATATCAAAGGGCTAGATGTACTAAACTATAATGTTATAATTTTACTGTACATATGAAACTTAAAAAGCCAATGAAGATCTGAATTAATGACGAGCTGATCAGTCCACTAGGTCCTGCCATTACAAAAATACGTACAGATGAGGGAGGCTGTTTGGCTCACCCTTCCATAGAAACCCACAGTCGCCCCCATCATAGCGTCCTACTGCCCCTTGAATGACTCGAGTATTTCTCTTCAGTACCCCACGCAGAGACCATTCAAGGTACTGATCACTCTCTGCACATCAGTCATGAACTTACCTTTCATCAGTTTGTGGCTGTGTCTTTGTCCTGCAGTTGTGGTTTAACTTCAAATAGTGTTCAGAATTACCCTTTTCTACTCAACGTAGTATCTCATTTATCTCTAGCTTTGAAAGGAGGTGACCTTAGAGAATTTGTTTTTCTGACCCTTCCTCATAACCCAACACTCTTATACTAAAGATTAAAATGAATGGCGGAGACGGTTCAGTAATCTGCAGCAGATTTCACATCCAGACTGTGTGGTTTGAGTGAAGCATTGCCGGTTGCTGGTATTCTCTTAAATATGGATTCTTTGATTGTGTTATAGCTCTGCTATTCAGTGCTACTTTCCGGAAGAAGATTGAGAGACTGGCTCGAGACATCCTCACTGACCCTATCCGAGTTGTACAGGGAGACATAGGAGAGGTAACGGGTCACCTTACTGTGGCACAGGGCTTGCTTTTATATATTAAACGTGGTAAAGTTTGGGTCCTTCCCAGCTCTAATTACAAGAATGCAAAGGGTGGGCGACGAGTAGTGCATGAGTTTGCATGATGGCATCTTCGGCTAGCTGAGTTCCTAGGCTCAGCTGTACTGCCATGGGGAAGGCATCAGGCGAAGATAGCTGCTTCTTCCCGGGAAGCAAAGGAAGATCAGAGTACATCATCCCTGTGGCTGTGCTTCAAAGCAGACATAGCCCTTCAGTAACATCCTCAACAACTTTAATGTTATTACCTTGTGTTTCGAAAGGAAATTATGTAAACTTATTTTTCCTGGGGATTTTTATTAGTGTGCTCCTGCACTCCTATTTAATGCATAGTATTACTACAGTCCCAAAAGTTTTAATGCTCACTCTAACTATGCTGTGTGTAGCCTCTTTTTTTAAAATTTAACCAGTTATAGTCCTCACTGCACAGACTTGCTGCAGATGCCCAGTTCTCTATTGATGTGACTGTGGAACATGGATAGTTTTGCAGTGTAACCCAATCCCAACATTCAAACCCTCACTCGGACAAAGGGGCCGAGTGTAATGTATCCAAGTTTGCTGACGACACAAAGCTGTGAGGAGGACAAGAAGAGTCTGCAAAGGGATATAGACAGGTTAAGTGAGTGGGCAAGAAGGTGGCAGATGGAGTATAATGTGGGGAAATGTGAGGTTATTCACTTTGGTAGGAAGAATAGAAAAGCAGAATATTTCTTAAATGGTGAGAAACTATTAAATGTTGGTGTTCAGAGACTTGGGTGTCCTGGTACAAGAAACATAAAAAGTTAGTATGCAGGCAATTAGGAAGACAAATGGCATGTTGGTGTTTATTGCAAGGGGGTTGGCGTACAAGAGTAAGGAAGTTTTACTACAGTTGTACAAGGCTGTGATGAGACCTCACCTGGAGTACTGCGTACAGTTTTGGTCTCCTTATCTAAGGAAGGATATATTTGCCTTAGAGGTGGTGCAACGAAGCTTCGCTAGATTAATTCCTGGGATGAGAGGGTTGTCCTATGAGGAGAGGTTGAGTAGAATGGGCTTATAGTCTCTGGAGTTTAGAAGAATGAGAGGTGATCTCATTGAAACATGAGATTCTGAGCGGGCTTGACAGAGTAGATGCTGAGAGGTTGTTTCCCCTGGCTGGAGAGTCTAGAACTAGGGGGTGTAGTCGCAGAATAAGGAGTCGGCCATTTAAGACTGAGATGAAGAGGAATTCCTTCACTCAGAGGGTTGTGAATCTTTGGAATTCTCCTACCCCAGAGGTCTGTGAATGCTGAATCATTGAGTATATTCAAGGCTGAGATGGATAGATTTTTGGATTCTAGGGGAATCGAGGGATATGGGAATCGGGAGGGAAAGTGGAGTTGAGGTTGAAGATCAGCCATGATCTGATTGAATGGCGGAGCAGGCTCGAGGGGCCGTATGGCCTATTCCTGTTTCTTAAGTTCTTATGTTCTCATTTCAGGGGCATGCTGACAGTGGGCATTTTTCTACCAAGCTTAATGCAAAGTGCTACATCCAGTGGCATTTCAGTGATCTATTTGTGTTCATGTGTGGTCCATTTTGCAATAAGTTAGGCTTGAATTGGAGCAGAACGCTCCTGTGTATGAGCATTTGGTACTAGTATCACCTTCAATCGGATACAGAGGTGAATCAGGTCAGGATGTGGGATATTTGGGAAAATTCCACAACAATCGGGGAAATTCAGGGATGACCAGGGCCTTTCGGATAATAACCTACCAGTTTCCACCTCTTGTTGTCTTTCCTAACCTTCCCCCAAACTAGTGTTTTTCCAAATGTCTCCATCTTTTTATTCTAAGTTTAGTGATGCCTGGGATTCCCACTCTGGGAGTGCCAGCACTCTAACATTAACGCTATTAGGCTGCTGACAGCGTATTTTAACAACGCTCACCCTCAACTAACAGTTTCCTTTGTTTTAGGCAAACGAGGATATTACTCAGATCGTGGAGATTCTCGTAGCCGGTCCCGATAAGTGGAACTGGCTCACGAGGAGGCTGGTCGAGCTGACTTCTAGAGGCAGTGTTCTCATCTTTGTGACCAAGAAAGCTAACAGCGACGAGCTGGCTGCCAATCTGAACCAGGAGGGTTACACTGTTGGGCTGTTGCACGGCGATATGGATCAGAGTGAAAGAAACAAAGTAATCTCTGACTTCAAGAAAAAGTCAATTCCTATTCTAGTGGCTACAGATGTAGCAGGTGAGTGTTCCTATGTACCATTACGGGGTTAGTCATGGCCATGAGTGTAGTCTACCTCTGATTTTACATTTTTCCCACTGTATGTACACAGCTGTTTAGAAGCGAGAGTGCAAAATGCACACCGCAGTCTTGGGCTTTTTTGGTACGTTTACTGTACTAATAAGTGAATCCCTGAATATCAGTAATGAAGTGCAAATAAGTGGCTTGCAAAGCAACAATTACTTTGCATACGAAGGGCACAAAGTACAGAAGGAGGAAAGGCCATTAATTATATCCTGTGTTTTTAATTTATAGTCCCCACCGCTTATAGTGGGCCTGTTGGAGCTAACGCGATTTGCCCGCTATACACGTTGGACAGTTTACAGGATCAAAAAGTTCTGACACTAATTAAACCTTGAAATGGTTAAAACCAATTCCTTCAAGAGAACCTGTGCATAGTGCCATCGGTACTTTGCATGGAAAAGGCACGCTCTGATTTTCTTGTTCGCTGTAAGTTTCTTCTCTCTCAATGATTGCCTGAGTAAGAACAGCGGAGGAACTTGAACGCTGCACTGCAGCATGTGGGAGTTTGTGGAGAGCAGCATTATCCCTGGCAACCATATCTGCAGTAAGTGTCTGCGGCTCGAGGAACTTCAGCTCAGAGTTGTTGAGCTAGAGTCCGATCTGCAGACGTTGCGATGCATCAGGGAGGAGGAGAGTTACCTGGACATTTGGATCCAGGAGGCGGTCACACCGCTTAGATTAGGTAGTGGTTTAGATTCGTTCAGTGTTCAGGGACAGAAGGGTGTGACTGCGAGTCAGGCAGGTAAGGATCTAGTGATGGAGGAGCCTCAGCCCTTGACCTTTTCCAACAGGTACGAGGTACTTGCTACCTGGTAGGGATGAGAGCAAAGTCTGCAGGGAGGATGGGCAAACTGACCATGGCACCTTGGTACAGGGGGCCATTCAAGTGGGTGGAGTAAAAAGGAATGTGGTAGTGTTAGGGGGTAGTATAGTCAGGGGGATAGACACTGTTCTCTGCAGCCGCGACAGAGTCCCGAAGGCTGTGTTGTCTGTCCGGTGCCAGGGTTAAGGACATCTCATGGCTGGAAAAGAACTTGGATCATGAGGGGGAGGATCCAGTTGTCGTTGTCCACGTAGGAACCAACAACATAGGTAGAACTAGGAATGGGGTTCTGCTGCGACAGTTTGAGGCGCTAGGGTCTAAATTAATAAGCAGAACCTCAAAAGTAATAATCTCTGGATTACTACCTGAGTCATGTGCAAATTGGCATCGAGACAAACAGATCAGAGAGTTAAATGTGTGGCTCAAAGAGTGGTGTGGGGGACAGGGGTTTCGATTCATGGGGCACTGGCACCAGTACTGGGGAAAGAGGGAGTTGTTCCATTGGGACGGGCTCCTCTTAAACCGGGCTGGGACCAGTGTCCTGGCAAATCGAATAACTAGGGCTGTGGATAGGGGTTTAAACTAAAAAGGGTGGGGAGGGGTCAGGTGAGGGGAAATTTAGAAATCTAATGAGAAAAGTCAAGGCAACAGAGCAGTGTCGCGATTCGAGTTAAGATCAGCAGAGTGTGGCAGGAAGGGACAGAGAGTTTACCAATAATAGAGCATCAACAAGTAAGGTCAAAGCAGGAAAAATTGGTAAAAAGTCAAAATTAAAGACTCTTGATCTGAATGCACGGAGCATTCGTAACAAGATAGATGAATTAATTGCATAAATAGAGATAAATGGGTTTGACCTGATAACCATATCTCTGTAATGGCTGCAAAGTGACCAAGATTGGGAACTAAATATTCCAGGGTACATGACATTTAGAAAAGACAGGCAGAATGGAAAAGGGTGGGGGGTGGGTGTAGCCCTAATAATAAAGGATGACATGAGGACAGTGGTGAGAAAGGACCTTGGCTCAGAGGATCAGGAAGTGGAATCAGTCTGGGTGGAGATAAGAATTAAGGGGCAGAAAACACTGGTAGGAGCAGTTTATAGGCCCCCTAATAGTAGCTATACCATTGGACAGAGTATTAATCATAAAATAATAGGAGCTTGTAACAAAGGTAATGCAGTAATCACGGGGGACTTGAATCTTCAAACTACCTTTGCCAATTTGATTTGCCCATTCTATGTGGAGGACGAATTCATGGAATGTATTTGAGACGATTTCCTAGAGCAATACATCATGGAACCAACCAGGCAACAGGCAATTTTAGATCTTGTATTGTGTAACGAGACAGGATTAATTAATAATCTTACAGTAAAGGATCCTCTGGGGAAGAGTGATCATAATATGATAGATTTTCACATTGAGTTTGAGAGTGACGTACTTGAGTCCGAAACTAGAGTCTTAAACTTAAATAAAGCCAATTATATAGGTATGAGGGGCGAGTCGGCGAAGGTAGATTGGGAAATTAAATTAAAGGGTGCGATGGTTGAAAAGCAATGACAAACATTTAAAGAAATATTTCAATATTCTCAACAAATATACATTCCATTGAGAAATAAAAACTCCATGGGAAAAGTGATCCATCTGTGGCTAACTAAAGAAGTTAAGGATAGTATTAGATCAAAAGAGGCTTATAATGTTGCCAAGAAGAGTAATAAGCCTGAGGATTGGGAGAGTTTTAAAAACCAGCAAAGGACGACCAAAAAATTGATAAAAAGGGAGAAAATAGAATATGAAAGTAAAGTAGCAAGAAATATAGAAATGGATTGTAAGAGCTTCTACAAGTATGTAAAAAGGAAGAGAGTAGCAAAAGTAAACGTTGGTCCCTTAGAGGCTGAGACAGGAGAAATTATAATGGGGAATCAGGAAATCGCAGATGCATTGAACAAATATTTTGTATCTGTCTTCACAGTAGAAGATACAAAAAACATACCAGAAATAATGAGGAACCAAGGGGATAATGAGAGCGAGGAACTTAAAGTAATTATTATCAGTAGAGAAAAAGTACTTGAGAAACTAATGGGACTAAAAGCCGATTAAATCCCCTGGACCTGATGACCTACATCCGAGGGTTCTAAAAGAGGTGGCTGCAGAGATAGTGGATGCATTGGTTATGATCTTCCAAAATTCCCTAGATTCTAGAACGGTCCCAGTGGATTGGAAGGTAGCAAATGTAACACCGCTATTCAAGAAAGGAAGAGAGAAAACAGTCGTCGGGAAAATGCTGGAATCCTTTATAAGGAAGTGGCAACAGGGCACTTAGAACATCATAATATGATTAGGCAGAGTCAGCATGGTTTTATGAAAGGGAAATTGTGTTTGACACATGTATTAGTTTTTTGAGGATGTAACTAACAGGGTAGATTAAGGGGAACCAGTGGATGTAGTATATTTGGATTTTCAAAAGGCATTCAATAAGTTGCCACATAAAAGGTTGTTACGCAAGATAAGGGCTCATGGGTTTGGGGGTAACATACTATGGATAGAGGATTGGTTAACGGACAGAAAACAGAGAGCAGGGATAAATGGGTCATTTTCAGGTTGTCAGGCTGTAACTAGTGGGGTACTGCAAGGATCGCTGGTTGGACCTCAGCTATTTACAATCTATATTAATGATTTGGATGAAGGGACTGAGTGTAATGTATCCAGGTTTGCTGACTATACAAAGCTAGGTGGGGAAGTAAGCTGTGAAGAGGACAGAGTCTGCAAAGGGGTATAGACAGGTTAAGTGCGTGGGTAAGAAGGTGGCAGATGGAGCATAATGTGGGGAAATGTGAGGTTATTCACTTTGATAGGAAGAATAGAAACTATTAAATGTTGCTGTACGGAGAGATTTGGGTGTCCTGGTACAAGAAACACAAAGTTAGCATGCAGGTACAGCAAGCAATTAGGAAGGCAAATGGTATGTTGGCCTTTATTGCAAGGGAGTTGGAGTACAAGAGTAAGGAAGTCTTGCTGCAATTGTACAGGGCTTTTGTGTGACCTCACCTGGAGTAGCGAGTACAGCTTTGGTCTCCTTACCTAAGGAAGGATATACTTGCCTTGGAGGCGGTGCAACGAAGGTTCACTAGATTAATTTCTGGGATGGGAGGGTTATCCTATGAGGAGAGGTTGAGTAGAATGGGTCTATTCTCTCTGGAGTTTAGAAGAATTGTAAGGAATCTTACAACACCGCAACCGAGACTCCAGGATGGTGTGTTGCCTCCCTGGTGCAAGGATCAAGGATGTCTCGGAGCGGCTACAGAACATTTTGGAGGGGGAGGGCGAACAGCCAGCTGTCGTGGTGCACATAGGCACCAACGATATAGGTAAAAAAGGGGATGAGGTCCTAAAAGCAGAATATAGGGAGTTAGGAGGTAAATTAAAAAATAGGACCTCAAAGGTAGTAATCTCAGGATTGCTGCCAGTGCCACGTGCTAGTCAGAGTAGAAATAGGAGGATATTTCAAATGAATACGTGGCTAGAGGAATGGTGCAAGGGGGAGGGATTCAAATTCCTGGGACACTGGAAACGGTTCTGGGGGAGGTGGGACCAGTACAAACCGGATGGTCTGCACCTGGGCAGGGCCGGGACTGCTGTCCTAGGAGGAGTGTTTGCTAGTGCTGTTGGGGAGGGTTTAAACTAAAGTGGCAGGGGGTTGGGAACCTGAGCAGGGAGAGAGAGGAAAGCGTAACAGGAAGGGACAGAAGGTATGGAGTAATAGGTAAAGTGTTAAAAAAGGAAAAAGCAGGAACTAAGCGTCACAAAACAGATTTGAAAGTTCTTTATCTGAATGCACGTAGCATTCGTAATAAAATGGACGAGTTAACGGCACAAAAAACTACGTATGGGTATGATCTTGTGGCCATTACAGAAACATGGCTGCAGGGTGACAACGACTGGGAATTAAATATGCCAGGGTATTTAACAATCAGGAAGGACAGGCAGGAAGGAAGGGGAGGTGGGGTGGCTATGTTAATAAAGGAAGGAATCACTGTAATACAGAGAAATGATATTGGGACAAAGCATCAAGATAATGAAACAGTTTGGGTGGAGATAAGGAATAATAAGGGAAAAAAAACATTAGTGGGCGTAGTATATAGGCCTCCTAATAGTTGCAACTCTGCTGGAAGAAGTATTAATCAGGAGATAGTCGGGGCATGTAATAAGGGAACAGCCATAATTATGGGGGATTTTAATTATCATATTAACTGGACAAATCAAATTGGGCAGAGCAGCCTTGAGGACGAGTTCATTGAGTGCATCAGGGATGGATTTCTTGAGCAGTATGTAACTGATCCTACAAGGGGGCAGGCAACCTTGGACCTGGTCCTGTGTAATGAGTCAGGATTAATTAATAATGTCCTAGTTAAGGATCCCCTTGGAACGAGCGACCACAACATGGTTGAATTCCATATCCAATTAGAGGGTGAGAAGGTTGATTCTCAAACAAGCGTACTGAGCTTGAATAAAGGAGACTATGATGGTATGAGAGCGGAATTGATTAAAGTGGACTGGGAAAATAGATTAAAGGGTAAGACGGTACATGAGCAGTGGTGTTCATTTAGGGAGTTATTTTACAACTTTCAAAATAAATATATTCCACTGAGGAAAAAAGGGTGTAAAAGAAATGACAGCCACCCGTGGCTAAGTAAAGAAATCAAGGATAGTATCCGACTAAAAACAAGGACATATAAGGTAGCCAAACTTAGTGGGAGGATAGAAGATTGGGAATTCTTCAAAAGACAGCAAAAAGTAACTAAAGGATTGATTAAGAAAGGGAAGTTAGATTATGAAAAGAAATTAGCAAAAAATATAAAAACAGATAGCAAGAGTTTCTATAGTTATATAAAAAGAAAAAGGGTGGCTAAGGCAAACATAGGTCCCTTAGAGGATGAGACCGGGAAATTAATGGTGGGAAACATGGAGATGGCAAAAATGCTGAACAAATATTTTGTTTCAGTCTTTACAGTAGAGGACACTAAGAATATCCCAACACTGGACAAACAGGGGACTCTCGGGGGGGAGGAGCTAAATACGATTAAAATCACTCAAGAGATGGTACTCAGTAAAATAATGGGACTCAAGGCGGATAAATCCCCTGGACCTGATGGCTTCCATCCTAGGGTCTTGAGGGAAGTGGCAGTAGGGATTGTGGATGCTTTGGTGATAGTTTTCCAAAATTCCCTGGACTCAGGAGAGGTCCCGGCAGATTGGAAAACTGCTAATGTAACACCGTTATTTAAAAAGGGTAGTAGGCAGAAGGCTGGAAATTATAGGCCAGTTAGCTTAACATCTGTGGTGGGTAAAATTTTGGAGTCTATTATTAAGGAGACAGTAACGGAACATTTAGATAAGCATAATTTAATAGGACAAAGTCAGCATGGCTTTATGAAGGGGAAGTCATGTCTGACAAATTTGCTTGAGTTCTTCGAGGATATAACGTATAGGGTGGATAAAGGGGAACCAGTGGACGTAGTGTATTTAGACTTCCAGAAGGCATTCGACAAGGTGCCACATAAAAGATTATTACTTAAGATAAAAAATCACGGGATTGGGGGTAATATTCTGGCATGGGTGGAGGATTGGTTATCAAACAGGAAGCAGAGAGTTGGGATAAATGGTTCATTTTCGGACTGGCAACCAGTAACCAGTGGTGTTCCACAGGGGTCGGTGCTGGGTCCCCAACTCTTTACAATCTATATTAACGATTTGGAGGAGGGGACCGAGTGCAACATATCAACATTTGCAGATGATACAAAGATGGGAGGGAAAGTAGAGAGTGAGGAGGACATAAAAAACCTACAAGGGGATATAGACAGGCTGGGTGAGTGGGCGGAGATTTGGCAGATGCAATATAATATTGGAAAATGTGAGGTTATGCACTTTGGCAGGAAAAATCAGAGAGCAAGTTATTTTCTTAATGGCGAGAGACTGGAAAGTACTGCAGTACAAAGGGATCTGGGGGTCCTAGTGCAAGAAAATCAAAAAGTTTGTATGCAGGTGCAGCAGGTGATCAAGAAAGCCAACGGAATGTTGGCTTTTATTGCCAGGGGGATAGAATATAAAAACAAGGAGGTATTGCTGCAGTTATATAAGGTATTGGTGAGACCGCACCTGGAATACTGCATACAGTTTTGGTCTCCATACTTAAGAAAAGACATACTTGCTCTCGAGGCAGTACAAAGAAGGTTCACTCGGTTAATCCCGGGGATGAGGGGGCGGACATATGAGGAGAGGTTGAGTAGATTGGGACTCTACTCATTGGAGTTCAGAAGAATGAGAGGCGATCTTATTGAAACATATAAGATTGTGAAGGGTCTTGATCGGGTGGATGCAGTAAGGATGTTCCCAAAGATAGGTGAAACTAGAACTAGGGGGCATAATCTTAGAATAAGGGGCTGCTCTTTCAAAACTGAGATGAGGAGAAACTTCTTCACTCAGAGGGTAGTAGGTCTGTGGAATTTGCTGCCCCAGGAAGCTGTGGAAGCTACATCATTAGATAAATTTAAAACAGAAATAGACAGTTTCCTAGAAGTAAAGGGAATTAGGGGTTATGGGGAGCGGGCAGGAAATTGGACATGAAGCTGAGTTCGGATCGGTCAATGCCCTGTGGGTGGCGGAGAGGGCCCAGGGGCTATGTGGCCGGGTCCTGCTCCGACTTCTTGTGTTCTTTAGATTTGTGGTTGGGATCAGATCAGCCATGATCTTATTGAATGGCGGAGCAGGCTCGAGGGGCCGATTGGCCTACTCCTGCTCCAATTTCTTATGTTCTTATGTTCTATAGTCCAACAAATTTATTTTAAAATCACAAGCTTTCGGAGATTATCTCCTTCGTCATTCATTCATCTGACGAAGGAGATAATCTCCGAAAGCTTGTGATTTTAAAATAAATTTGTTGGACTATAACCTGGTGTTGTAAGATTCCTTACATTTGTCCACCCCAGTCCATCACCGGCATCTCCACATCGAGTTTAGAAGAGTGAGATGTGATCTCATTGAAACATATAAGATTCTGAGGGGGCTTGTCCAGGTACATGATGACAGGTTGTTTCCCCTAGCTGCAGAGTCTAGAACTAGAGGGCATAGTCTCAGGATAAGGGGTCAGCCATTTAAGACTGAGATGAGGATTTTTTTCCCGCAGAGAGTTGTGAATCTTTGGAATTCTCTACCCTGGAGGGCTGTGGATGCTGAGTCATTGAATATATTCAAGACTGTGATTGATAGATTTTTGGACTCTAGGGGAATCAAGGGATATGGGGATCGGGCAGGAAAGTGGAATTGAGATTGAAGATCAGCCATGATCTGATTGAACGGCGGAGCAGTCTCAATGGGCCGTATGGCCTACTCCTGCTCCTATTTCTTATGTCCACTGAAGCTTGGCGGGGGATCAGATGACAAATACCAAAGATAAAAATCTTTTATATCAAAAAGCTGAAATGAAAACAGAAAATGCTGGAAAAAGAAACTCAGGTTATGCAGCATCTGTGGAGAGAGAAACAGAGGTACCGTTTCAGGTCAGTGACCTTTCGTCAGAACTGCTATGTTTTCCAGCATTTTCTGTTTTTATTTCAAAATTCCAGCATCCACAGTATTTTGCTGTAAAACCAATTGGATTAGCTGTACCTGAACTGCTTGGTTGGGTTATTGTCGTGTAATTAACTTAAGTTCATGTTAATGAGGTACGAGCTACTGACTGAACATCTGTTTCTGCCTTGAATAGTTGGTGCGATTAACACCTCATCATTACTGCTTAGCTTTTATATTCTGTACTACTTGATCTAAAACATAGTCTGTTTTTACAGCCTCATATACCTGGGGTGATACCTTTAATGTCCTATGAACCTGTCCCTCCGAATCCCTCTGCTCTTTCACAGCACCGAGCCTACTCCCATTCACAGTATAATTTACTCCTGTTATTTTTGAAACTTTCAAATGCATCACCTCACACTTACTGACATTGAATTCCATCTGCCACATTTTAGCCTATTCCCCCATTTTACATATCCCTTTTGCAGCTTCCTTTAGTCTTCTAAAGAATCAGCTGTGATTCCTATTTTGGTGTCATTAAAACCCTAAGGAACAATTGTTACTGTGTATCTGCTGGCCATTTTGCCTTCATCATGTGTGCCCATGTTAGATTTGACAGAAATGAAACTGCGCTTTGAAGCAATTTACTTCCTAAGTCACATCGCCATCCTGTGACTCTTACTGGGAGGTATCAGTGCATGTACCTCGAGTGAGGACTGGATCGGGCTGCGCTGTGATATCCCCTTGCAAGGGAGTAAAATGTTGGCGCTCACTGGTTTTGTACATTAAGAATAGTAACGCAGGTGAAATACAGAAGGGGAATCAATGCCTGTGAAACTGTAAGCCAGCAAGGGGGGGGGGGGGGGAGAGAATAAAAGTTACCATCTAATGAAATGGAGCTATACGGTACAATCAATTTATTGATCCGAGTGATTTAGACTGTATTGAAGTACAAGTGTTGAAAGAATGGGAGGGGGGGGCTGGAAAGAAAAGGTTTGAAAAGAAAGGTTTGTAACTGCCCCAGGACACGCTGTCTGTTAGCGATGACTCCCAACTGCTGTTGCAGATCTTGGACTAATCGCATTGTTCCATTTATTACAGCACGTGGTTTGGATATTCCATCCATTAAGACAGTGATTAACTATGATGTGGCTCGTGATATTGATACACACACTCACAGGATCGGGCGTACCGGCAGAGCAGGTAAGGGAGGGCTAACCTCACTGCAATTTAATGTCCAGCAAAAGAATAAAAATTCCACAAGCCAGCGTTCTTTCACATTGTGTTGGAATCGTCACAATGGAGAATGTCATTCTCCATCCTCTGGCAGTACAGGCTCGTGGAGATCTCCATGTGGCACAGAATTATGACCAGTGTGAAGGTTTGGTTTCACTGTTTTTCCTTTGGTGCTGGATTGTTTGCTTTACAATTTTTATGCTGAGCGCTTCATGTTTTGTACCACACCGCCTTTTAATCATTCGACTTTAGCTCTGCCTCACTTATGCAGTAAATTCTATACATATTCCATAATTACCAATTAGGAGTAACTATCTCATACTTTCATTGTATCAAAATTAGCAAACCATAGAAATACAGGATCTTTTCCCAACTCATTACAAAAGTCAGCAGAACAGTTTAAGTGAGTAAAAATCTTTACACAAGTTCAAAGTGCAGATGTTAGACTCACACACTCTGTCTTTCCATCTGTTTACTCTGTCATTCTCAATGCCTGTTTTAAAAGGTTTATAATAAGACGTAACACACTTTGGGAAAGGAGATTACTGTTAAATATATTTGATTTAAATGTAGGTAACATGTCACATAGCACATGGTGTAGCAGTTGTGAATTCAACTCTCACCAGGATTGTTGTAAAAACCCAACTGGGTTACTGATGTCCTTCAAGGGAACTTGCCGCCCCTACCTGGTCTGCACTGCACTTGACTGTGGTCCCACGCCACATGATGACTCTTACTGCCCATCGCACAGCAAGATGACAATGACCAGATAATCTGTTTGTGTTGGTTGAGGGATAAATGTTGGCCAGGACACCAGGGAGAGCTCCCCTGCTCCTCTTCAAAATAGTGCCATGGGATCTTTTATGCCCACCTGGGGGCAGACGGGGCCTCTGCTTAACGTCACATCCGAAAGATGGCACTTCCGATAGTGCAGTAGTGCACTGGAGTGTCAGCCTAGATTTTGTGCTCAAGTCTCTGGATAGGACTTGAACCCACAAGCTTTTGACTGAGAAGCGAGAGTGCTACCCATTGAGCCACAGTAGACACCTAGTGCAATGGGTAGGAAAGTTGCCTGACTCTGAAAGCCATGCAGTGGTCTCAGCTTGGCTCAGTGGTAACACACTCGCCTCTCCAAATAGGTTCAAGCCCCACTCAGGACTTGAGCACTTAATCTAGGCTGATATTTCAGTGCAGTGCTGAGGGAGTGCTACACTGCCTTTTGAATGAATGTTGAAACCAAGGCCATGTCTGCCTATTCAAGTGAAAGATCCCAATGACACTTTTGAAGAAGTTTTCCAGACATTTATTCCTCGAGCAATATCACCAAAGCAGATTAACTGGTCATTTATCTCTTGATTGTGGGACTTTGAGCACAAATGGGCTCTTCCATCTGCCAACATAACAATGACTGTACTTCATTGGCTGTGAAGTTTTTTTTATTCGTTCATGGGATGTGGGCGTCGCTGGCAAGGCCAGCATTAATTGCCCATCCCTAATTGCCCTTGAGGAGGTGGTGGTGAGCTGCCTTCCTGAACCGCTGCAGTCCGTGTGGTGAAGGTGTCGGGGGTGGTGGTGTGTGTCTGACTTCTGAGCGGTTTGAATCGCTCCCACTCCCTTGGTTCTAGGCCTTGGACTTATTTGGGGGTTGTGACAAAGTGCAGCAGACAACTGGTTTTGGTGCAAGAAAAACTGGGTTTATTGAAGTCACATATGAACATATAACATTAGGATTACACTGAGATTATACAGACATACAAAGTACACTTAGTTAACAATGGGGAACACACGGCATAACGAGGGAAAATCACACTACTAATCCCCTTACCCTTGTCCCACCTCCAAAACTTAACTAAATTGAACTAGGAGAGGTCAGGGATCATGCTCACCAACAAGGGTTCCTTGATAGTTCGAAATCCAGTCAGGTAAGCCGGTTGCAGTTTTGGGGTACGCTCTTTGTGTCCTTTGGGGCCTGCCGTCCCCATGTGGTCCTGGTCTGTGGAATCTGAAGGTTCTTCAGTTGGGTGGAGTCTGCAGTTGCGGCTTTGTTGTCTTCGGTTGAGCCTGCCACGCCGTGCCCCTCGCTGTGATGTTGCCTGCGGGCCTGCGAACCTCCGGATCTCCTTCCTCTGCTTAGCTCAGCTATCTCTCCCTGCTTAAACTCTGATGTGGAGATGCCGGTGATGGACTGGGGTTGACAATTGTAAACAATTTTACAACACCAAGTTATAGTCCAGCAATTTTATTTTAAATTCACAAGCTTTCGGAGGCTTCCTCCTTCGTCAGGTGAACGATGTGAAAATGAAATCCTCGAAATGAAATCGCATTTATAATTCACAGAACAATGCTTGGTGATTACAGACAGTTTTTTCAACTGCCCGTTGCCAAGGCAATCAGTGTGCAGACAGACAGGTGTTACCTGCCAGGTCTCAGAATATACAAATCACCAAAAAAAACAACAAACAAAAAAAAAACAGAGATAGAGAGGTAGAAACATAGAAAAGACAGCAACTGACCCGTTATATTAAAAACAGATAACATTTGTTCGCTGGTGGGGTAACGTGTAGCGTGACATGAACCCAAGATCCCGGTTGAGGCCGTCCTCATGGGTGCGGAACTTGGCTATCAATTTCTGCTCGACGATTTTGCGTTGTCGTGTGTCTCGAAGGCCGCCTTGGAGAACGCTTACCCGAAGGTCGGTGGATGAATGTCCATGACTGCTGAAGTGTTCCCCGACTGGGAGGGAACCCTCCTGTTTGGCGATTGTTACGCGGTGTCCGTTCATCCGTTGTCGCAGCGTCTGCATGGTCTCGCCAATGTACCATGCTCTGGGGCATCCTTTCCTGCAACGTATGAGGTAGACAACGTTAGCCGAGTCACAGGAGTATGAACCATGCACCTGGTGGGTGGTGTCCTCTCGTGTGATGGTGGTATCCGTGTCGATGATCTGGCATGTCTTGCAGAGGTTACCGTGGCAGGGTTGTGTGGTGTCGTGGACGCTGTTCTCTTGAAAGCTAGGTAATTTGCTGCGAACGATGGTCTGTTTGAGGTTGGGTGGCTGTTTAAAGGCGAGTAGTGGAGGTGTGGGGATGGCCATAGCGAGGTGTTTGTCCTCATTGATGACATGGTGAAGGCTGCGGAGAACATGGCGTAGTTTCTCCGCTCCGGGGAAGTACTGGACGACAAAGGGTACTCTGTTGGTTGCGTCCCGTGTTAGTCTCCTGAGGAGGTCTATGCGATTTTTCGCTGTGGCCCGTCGGAACTGTCGATCGATGAGTCGAGCGTCATATCCCGTTCTTACTAGGGCGTCTTTCAGCGTCTGTAGGTGTCCATCGCATTCCTCCTCGTCTGAGCAGACCCTGTGTATTCGCAGGGCCTGTCCATAGGGGATGGCCTCTGACGTGGTTAGGGTGGAAGCTGGAAAAGTGGAGCATCGTGAGGTTGTCCGTGGGGTTAAACTCTGCTTAAAACCTGCCCCCTTCGTAACTGATGGCCCAGTTATACTGTGTTTCGAATTTCTTATCTGAGCGCCAAATCAAGGTTAGTTCTTTGTCTGATTTAGGTGGGCTTCTTCAGGTGATTATAGTTTTTCACCTTAACTGGTTTTGGGACGGTTGTCTCGTTGTTTTTAATGGGCTTGCATAATGTTTATCGTTGCCTTCCTGCCCCCGTTACTAGTCTTGAACTGAAAGCCATTGTATATTTGAAGTCTTGATGGGCTTGCATAATTGCTCCATTGTTGCCTTCCTGCCTTAGTAGTTAGTAGCGATTATTTATGCAAGCTTTTGATGGGCTATAGTTTCGTGTAAGATGAAGTCTTTCTCTGGGTTGATTGTTTTAAAGGGAAGAATGCGTATTTTGTCACCTCTCTTTGTCTGGGCAACAACCCACACTGCACCCAACAAGCCTGGGCAGGTCAAGTCCCAGGCCCTCATGGGCCTAACCTCCTGTCTGCAGGGTTCCACACTTAACCCAGCAGTTGGGTCCTCTGCCATAAAAGTCCAAAAGTCATATCCTCGTTGATGATATGAAAAATGTGGGAATTTTGAGAACCCTTCAAAGGTTCTCCCACAGTGCTGATAGGAAGGGAGTTCCAGGATTTTGACCCAGCGACAATGAAGGAACGGCGATATATTTCCAAGTCTGGATGGTGTGTGACTTGGAGGGGAACGTGCAGATGGTGTTGTTCCCATGTGCCTGCTGCTCTTGTCCTTGGTGGTAGAGGTCGCGGGTTTGGGAGGTTCTGTCGAAGAAGCCTTGGCGAGTTGCTGCAGTGCATCCTGTGGATGGTACACACTGCAGCCACAGTGCGCCGGTGGTGAAGGGAGTGAATATTTAGGGTGGTGGATGGGGTGCCAATCAAGTGGGCTGCTTTGTCTTGGATGGTGTCGAGCTTCTTGAGTGTTGTTGGAGCTGCACTCATCCAGGCAAGTGGAGAGTATTCCATCACACTCCTGACTTGTGCCTTGTAGATGGTGGAAAGGCTTTGGGGAATCAGGTTGCAAAGTGCTTTGGGATATCCTGAGGACTTGAAAGGTACTATGTAAATACAAGTTTTTTGGTTCTTTCTTTACTGGCCAGGTAATCTGTGTCTGTTGAACTTAAAATGCACTTCTCTCCCCAGATTTCCTGTCCATTTAACCAATGTGATGTAAACCTCGCTCGAGGGAAATTTTAATTCTGCCATGTTTCTCCCTATCCAGGAGAGAAAGGTATGGCGTATACATTGATGACCTGCAAAGACAGCAATTTTGGTGGGGATCTTGTTCGGAATTTGGAAGGAGCCAATCAGTATGTTTCCAAAGAACTATTGGACCTGGCTATGCAGGTATACGCAGGAGGCAACCGATTAATGCTGAACTTTCTCGGCTGAATCTGAAAGATTTAAACTTTAGTGCTTGTATAACTCAATCCACAAGATCTAAGCACATAGGAAAATTCAGTGTGAGCAAAGGCCATTCAGCCCATCGGCCCATTCCGTTCAAAGTCCATGTTCGATTATCTTGGATTCCTCTCCCACACCTCCTTGTTGATCTCCCTATTTTAGGCACCACTAATTATTTCCCCAAATTCTCCGGCGGGGGGGCCACCAGTTTTGTGAAATATCTCTTATCCGCCATCCCCCTTCACAACAGATTTAAACAAATCCAGGGTGCTAACTGACCCTGAATTATCGTTGTTTGGGAGTCTGTTCCACAATCCTGTGGAGGAGGAAAGTTTCCTATAACCTCCGACCTCAGTGGAGGCTTGTGAATTCTGTACTTGTGTCCTCTAGTCCTATACTTGTTCAAGGTAAATTGCTCTTTTTTTTCCAGTCCGTCAAACCTTCCTTGCTTTGAAGTCCTGGACCATGTCTCCCCTCTGTGTATTTTTTCCTCCCGCAAAAATAAATTTATTGCTAAAACCTTTCTTCATAACTTAGCCCCCTAAAGCCTGGAATCATCCTGGTCACTCGTCTTCAAACCCTTGCAAAAGCATCTTTTTAAGGCCGGGTGACCAAAACCACACACCACACTTGAGAACCAGCCTCACTGTTACAATCTGTGCAATGTCAGTATGACTTGTTCTGATTTGTAGTCTGATGTCCTCCAGATGCTCTATAGGATGTGATTTGCCTTATTAATGACTGCCTCACAAGAACAAATGCTTCTAAAGTAACATCATTGCTCACTCCCAAATAATTTTCCTTTTCAGTTTCTGACAATGGAGCCAAGTAGTCATAGAGTTATACAGCACGGATAGAGGCCCTTCGGCCCATCGTGTCCGCGCCGGCCATCAAGCCCTGTCTAATCTAATCCCATATTCCAGCATTTGGTCCGTAGCCTTGTATGCTATGGCATTTCAAGTGCTCATCCAAATGCTTCTTGAATGTTGTGAGGGTTCCTGCCTCCACAACCCTTTCAGGCAGTGAGTTCCAGACTCCAGCCACCCTCTGGGTGAAAAAGTTCTTTCTCAAATCCCCTCTAAACCTCCCGCCTTTTACCTTGAATCTATGCCCCCTTGTTATAGAACCCTCAACGAAGGGAAAAAGCTCCTTAGTATCCATCCTATCTGTGCCCCTCATAATTTTGTACACCTCAATCATGTCCCCCCTCAGCCTCCTCTGCTCCAAGGAAAACAAACCCAATCTTCCCAGTCTCTCATCATAGCTGAAGCGCTCCAGCCCTGTTAACATCCTGGTGAATCTCCTCTGCACCCTCTCCAAAGCGATCACATCTTTCCTGTAGTGTGGCGACCAGAACTGCACACAGTACTCCAGCTGTGGCCTAACCAGTGTTTTATACAGCTCCATCATAACCTCCTTGCTCTTCTATTCTATGCCTCGGCTAATAAAGGCAAGTATCCCATATGCCTTCTTTACCACCTTATCTACCTGTTCCGCCGCCTTCAGGGATCTGTGAACTTGCACACCAAGATCCCTCTGACCCTCTGTCTTGCCTAGGGTCCTCCCATTCATTGTGTATTCCCTTGCCTTGTTAGTCCCTCCAAAGTGCATCACCTCGCACTTTTCCGGGTTAAATTCCATTTGCCACTGTTCCGCCCATCTGACCAACCCATCTATATCGTCCTGCAGACTGAGGCTATCCTCCTCGCTATTTACCACCCTACCAATTTTTGTATCATCAGCGAACTTACTGATCATACCTTTTACATTCATATCCAAGTCGTTAATGTAGACCACAAACAGCAAGGGACCCAGCACCGATCCCTGTGGTACCCCACTGGCCACAGGCTTCCAGTCACAAAAACAACCTTCGACCATCACCCTCTGCCTTCTGCCACTAAGCCAATTTTGTATCCAAAGTGCCAAGGCACCCTGAAGTACACTGGTTTAATTTGTTAAATGCGTTTTAGATAACAGTTTCCCCCAACTTCTATTAACGTGTTAACAGTTCAGACCCTCCCTGAACAATATTGATGGTGTTGCCCCTTTACAGTGAGGTTCCTGTATGAATTTCACTGGGGCTAGGTTCCCCTAGCCCCACAGTTCCACTGGTCTACTAGAAAAACCTGTTTTTTGTTTTTGTGCTTTCCATTACCCTGGACATGTTCTGTGTACAATGTCCAATTTTTCTGATCTTTCTCCTGTTTGTGAGTAAACTTTCTTTTTGCGGAGTTTGTGTCCCTGTCTGCTGCTGTTTATCTGTTCCCCTGTATGCTGCATTCAAGGCATACAGCTTTTGATCTAACCAATTAGAAAACCATAATACCTTGCCCTGGCTTTCAGTGCTGTGCACGTAAACATCTCTGAATCCATGACTCAAAGTTCTTCTTTCCTCCATTCCTGAAGGTGCTCACTGAGGTACAATATCACCTGAGCCTCGTGTGTGAGCCTAGACAGCGAGTGTACCTTAAGCCATTCCCTGTCACAGCCCAGTCTAATCCCATCTTCCCATAAGGTCCACACACATACTTGCCACAAGGGTCACGTAGCAGTGATTGTAAGTAGGAATCCTAGCTGATTTTTCCCTTCCATAACCCTGGTGCTGAGTCCAATTATAGAGCTCAATTGCAGCTTTGGCTCAAATGAGGCAAGTCAGCAGAGCCCAGGGATCGTCTGTTTCCACCACCCCCCCCGCCACCGGCCGTCCCATTTCCCTTTTACGTTCAATTTCCTACACGAACATGAAACCTAGATCATTGTCCAAGTACGTAAAAGCCAGACGTTCAAAAAAAAATTTTCATTTGAGCATCAGGATAAAAATAAGGCCACTCGGCCCATCTGGTTTTGCCAGATCCTTCTGGTCCTCACGCAGGTAGTACTTAAACAGGGTGCATTTACTGCAGAGTCCTAGTCTACATTATAGTGCAAAGAAGTTGCTGCTTACATTTAGCGTGAGGTTAGCCTGTAATTCTGTGTCTTAGTTCTGTCGTGCTCTTCTGTGTTATTACAGCACAGTGAACACTTTAACAGTGACTGCATTTTGAAACAGTTTGTTGTATGTGAAATGCTTTGGGGCTTCCTGGGGGTGCTTAGAAGGTGCTATCTTTCTTATTAAACTCGCTCGGCCTTTTTTCCTAGTCCAGTGATGATACCAAGCTTGACCCTTTCTCTGAATCAAGAATTCAATTTTTTTAATATAAAAACAGTGACCAGCACTAAACACAGTATTCCCAAGCTCTTATGAAGGGTCTACTCCCAAAATATTAATCTGTCTTTTCTCTTTTCAGATACTGACAGGCCTGCTTTTATTTCCAGCATTTTTTGTTTTATTGCAATGTTCCTGAATGTGTCCTCGCTAAACTTTTTCAAGGTGGCCATGTAATCTTGGATTTACACTGTAGCGGATACAAGCAGATTCATAGCATCCTGTTTAGTAATCCCTGCTGTACAACTTGACAATACTTTGAGTTTGGTCAGCTAGCTCACACTAATCCATGACGTACTCGTAACTAAAGTTCGTTATTATGCATTGTACATTACCTTGCATTTCTAAACATTACTTTCACTCACCTGCTCAATTGCTCGGTATCCATAGAGCTTTCTGAATGATATCCCTCCACACCAGGTGCTATCCCACAAAGAGGGAGTGACAAAACATGGTCCACATCATGCACCTCCCCAGCAGTCTGCTTCAGTGATGTTTATCAAGGCCTGGAGATAGATCACCTGCCATCTTAACCGTGGATGGCAAGAGAAATGAGCACAAAGGACCAGATAACTTTAAAAAGATGGAGCTTCTCCTGACAATTTGTGTGTGAAATACCCACACTGTTCACATGGTCTAGCACCAAAATCACTTTTAGATACACGACGCAGTTACAGGATTACCTTCAGGGCGTTGCTGTGTATAACGGCTCTTTAATGCAAGCATTGATTCGCTGGTTTAATACTGTGTATTACTATGAATGTTTAGCAGTAAGTATTTTAATAACTTTTTGTCACTGCCAGAACCCGTGGTTCCGAAAGTCTCGTTACAAAGCTGGGAAAGGGAAAAGACTAAATATCGGAGGAGGAGGGCTCGGTTACAGAGAGCGTCCAGGGCTGGGCTCGGACACCTCAGTAAGTAAATGATGGGTTTGGAACATAAGTAAATATTCTTCAGTTAAAAGTGGTGCGGCCCTAGTATGTCACTCACACTGGAGCACTGTCCTAACTCTCTGTTTATAGGATTGTTCTAGTTCATGTTGGGTGAGCTCCTCCAATCACATTGAAGCCATAAATGGAATGCACTATCCGAAAGATAATGTTCTATTTTTAATCTTTGTTACAATTGAGTTTTACCGCTTTCCTAAATCCTATTGAGGTATACCACTTTTAATAAATCCTACCGAGTGATAAATCCCCAGGACCAGATGGTTTCCATCCCAGGGTTTTAAAGGAAGTAGGTGAGCACATTACAGATGCCCTAACTATAATCTTTCAAAGTTCTCTAGATTCAGGAACTGTCCCTCTAGATTGGAAAATTGCACATGTCACTCCGCTTTTTAAGAAAGGAGAGAGAGGGAAACCAGGGAATTATAGACCAGTTAGCCTAACATCTGTTGTGGTGAAAATGCTGGAATCTATAATTAAGGATAGGGTGACCGAACACCTCGAGAATTTTCAGTTAATCAGAGAGAGCCAGCATGGATTTGTGAAAGGTAGGTCGTGCCTGACAAACCTGATTGAATTTTTTGAAGAGGTGACTAAAGTAGTGGACAGGAGAATGTCAATGGATGTTATTTATATGGACTTCCAGAGGCATTTGATAAGGTCCCACATAAGAGACTATTAGCTAAGATAGAAGCCTATGGAATCGAGGGAAATGTACGGACTTGGTTAGGAAGTTGGCTGAGTGAAAGGCGACAGAGAGTAGGGATAATGGGTAGGTACTCACATTGGCAGGATGTGACGAGTGGAGTCCCACAGGGATCTGTCTTGGGGCCTCAATTATTCACAATATTTATTAACGACTTAGATGAAGGCATAGAAAGTCTCATATCTAAGTTTGCCGATGACACAAAGATTGGTGGCATTGTAGGCAGTGTAGATGAAAACATAAAATTACAAAGGGATATTGATGATTAGGTGAATGGGCAAAACTGTGGTAAATGGAATTCAATGCAGACAAATGTGAGGTCATCCACTTTGGATCAAAAAAGGATAAAACAGGGTACTTTCCAAATGGTAAAAAGTTAAAAACAGTGGATGTCCAAAGGGACTTAGGGGTTCAGGTACATAGATCATTGAAGTGTCATGAACAGGTGCAGAAAATAATCAATAAGGCTAATGGAATGCTGGCCTTTATATCTAGAGGACTAGAGCACAAGGGGGCAGAGGTTATGCTGCAGCTTTACAAAACCCTGGTTAGACCGCACCTGGAGTACTGTGAGCAGTTCTGGGCACCGCACCTTCGGAAGGACATGTTGGCCTTGGAGGGAGTGCAGCATAGGTTTATTAGAATGATACCCGGAACTCAAGGATTAAGTTACGAGGAGAGATTACACAAATTGGGGTTGTATTCTCTGGAGTTTCGAAGGTTGAGGGGTGATCTGATCGAAGTTTATAAGATATTAAGGGGAACAGATAGGGTGGATAGAGAGAAACTATTTCTGCTGGTTGGGGATTCTCGGAGTTAGGGGCACAGTTTAAAAATTAGAGCCAGACCTTTTGAGGAGCGAGATTAGAAAACATTTCTCTGCACAAAGGGTGGTAGAAGTTTGGAACTCTCTTCTGCAAACGGCAATTGATACTAGCTCAATTGCTAAATTTAAATCTATCTGAGATATATAGCTTTTTGGCAATCAAAGGTATTAAGGGATATGGGCCAAAGGCAGGTATATGGATCTAGATCACAGATCGCCATGATCTTACCAAATGGCGGAGCAGGCACGAGGGGCTGAATGGCCTACTCCTGTTCCTATGTTCCTATACCACTTTTGTTAAATCTTATTGAGGTATATTGCTCAGCTAACTCATTAATTTCTGTTGAATGAAGTTTGTGAGGTGAGCTTCTGTGTTGACCTTCAGCCTGCTGCTTGATGCATGGTAACAGTATTGGTTGTGGGTGTTTGTCTTACACAGGATAGATCATCTGGCAACGTGCTGTCTAATTATGAAGCGTACAAGCCATCCACAGGGGCAATGGGAGACAGACTGTCGGCCATGAAGGCAGCATTCCAGGTGAAGATTGTTTGATGAAGCTACGGTTTTAGACTGACTAAGGTTTTGTAAACTATAACTATCTCTGACATATTTTAAAGGAGATTTTCTTTTATTCATTCTTGGGATGTGGGTGTCGCTGGCAAGGCTGGCATTAATTGCCCATCCCTAATTGCCCTTGAGAAGATGGTGGTGAGCCAAAAGGCATCAAGGAGTATGGGGAGAGAATAGGAATGTGGTAATGAGATAGAGGATCAGCCATGATCATATTGAATGGTAGAGCAGGCTCGAAGGGCCGAATGGCCTACTCCTAGTTTCTATGTTGCTGTGCTTCCCCCTCACTTTGCCTGGCCATTGATGTCAGAGTCTTCAAATGCATTGGTCCTACTCTGGAATTCCCTCCATAAACTTCTCCACCTCTGCACTTCTCTCTCCTTTAAAAAATCTCCTCAAGGCCCATCTCTTCAACCTCGTCTGTGGTCACCCTTGTAATCTCTTCTCTCCCAAGATCCCAGATGTGCTCTCATCCTGTGATTCTTGGTGTATTTGCACTTCTGAGCTGCACTGCCCCAACCTCAGTGGGTGCTTTAAATGGCGGATTAAATAGCTGTTCAGCTTCATCTCCCAATGTGCTGCTCAGAAGGTTAGGTTAGTACTTTTATTATGTCCCATTCATTGTTCTTGATGCAAAACAGGCATTCTGAGTGGAGCCATTTAAATGCTCATGAGCATTCAGAGCACTGCTGTCATTGAGTCGTCCTTCAAATCCTTTACAGTCAATCAGTTAAAGACAATTAGCAGCCACTCGTGTTGTTAACCACCTATATGTGAAATCGTGCAAATTAACTATGTTACAACTGAGGCAACAATGGGGAACTGCCACTAAAGTGACCATAGAATCTTGCAGCACAGAAGGAGGCCATTTGGCCCATCGTGCCTGTGCCAGCAATTTTCTCCTCTGAGTATTTATCCAATTCTCTTTTGAAAGTTATTGAACCTGCTTCCCCCTCCCTTTACAGGTAGAGCACTCTGCATTAAAAAAACATTTCTCCTCATCTCACCTCTGGCTCTTTTGCCAATTACCTTAAATCTGTGTCCTCCAATATCCTCCTGCCACTGGAAACAATTTCTCCTTATTTACTCTATCAAAACCCTTCATGATTTTGAACGCCTCTGTTAAATCTCCCCATAACCTTCTCTGCTCTAAGATGAGCAATCCCAGCTTCTCTAGTTTCTCCTCATCCCAGGTATGCCCAAACTGCAAGAATGTAGTATCAGATGGGTTGTGGTTTTGGAAAGCAGATTTTGATCATTATGTGACCAACCACTACAAGCAGTGGTTAGTCTAACAGGGTTCCTCTGGGTAGAAATGCATGATGGTGCAAAATCACTCTCTGGGGATCACAAAATATCCATTCTTGTAACGTTCATGATCAAACCAATAAGTAACTTTTTTTCAAAAGGATTGCATTTAAAATGTTGCATTAATCAGCATTGTTCATGACATTCACCTTTCGTGATTCCAGCAATTTTAATTTTGCCGTTTGTTTTAAGTTCCCTTGATCTAGGTGTTATTCACCATATTGTAAACAATTTTACAACACCAAGTTATAGTCCAGCAATTTTATTTTAAATTCACAAGCTTTCGGAGGCTTCCCCCTTCGTCAGGTGAACGATATGAAATGAAATCCTCGAAATGAAATCGCATTTATAAATCACAGAACAATGCTTGGTGAGTACAGACAGTTTTTTCAACTGCCCGTTGCCAAGGCAATCAGTGTGCAGACAGACAGGTGTTACCTGCCAGGTCTCACAGAATATACAAATCACCAAAAAAAAACAACAAACAAAAAAAACAGAGATAGAGAGGTAGAAACATAGAAAAGACAGCAACTGACCCGTTATATTAAAAACAGATAACATTTGTTCGCTGGTGGGGTAACGTGTAGCGTGACATGAACCCAAGATCCCGGTTGAGGCCGTCCTCATGGGTGCGGAACTTGGCTATCAATTTCTGCTCGACGATTTTGCGTTGTCGTGTGTCTCGAAGGCCGCCTTGGAGAACGCTTACCCGAAGGTCGGTGGATGAATGTCCATGACTGCTGAAGTGTTCCCCGACTGGGAGGGAACCCTCCTGTTTGTCGATTGTTGCGCGGTGTCCGTTCATCCGTTGTCGCAGCGTCTGCATGGTCTCGCCAATGTACCATGCTCTGGGGCATCCTTTCCTGCAACGTATGAGGTAGACAACGTTGGCCGAGTCACAGGAGTATGAACCATGCACCTGGTGGGTGGTGTCCTCTCGTGTGATGGTGGTATCTGTGTCGATGATCTGGCATGTCTTGCAGAGGTTACCGTGGCAGGGTTGTGTGGTGTCGTGGACGCTGTTCTCTTGAAAGCTAGGTAATTTGCTGCGAACGATGGTCTGTTTGAGGTTGGGTGGCTGTTTAAAGGCGAGTAGTGGAGGTGTGGGGATGGCCATAGCGAGGTGTTTGTCCTCATTGATGACATGTTGAAGGCTGCGGAGAACATGGCGTAGTTTCTCCGCTCTGGGGAAGTACTGGACGACAAAGGGTACTCTGTTGGTTGCGTCCCGTGTTAGTCTCCTGAGGAGGTCTATGCGATTTTTTGCTGTGGCCCGTCGGAACTGTCGATCGATGAGTCGAGCGTCATATCCCGTTCTTACTAGGGCGTCTTTCTACCTGGCAGACCTGGCAGGTAACACCTGTCTGTCTGCACACTGATTGCCTTGGCAACGGGCAGTTGAAAAAACTGTCTGTACTCACCAAGCATTGTTCTGTGAATTATAAATGCGATTTCATTTCGAGGATTTCATTTCACATCGTTCACCTGACGAAGGGGGAAGCCTCCGAAAGCTTGTGAATTTAAAATAAAATTGCTGGACTATAACTTGGTGTTGTAAAATTGTTTACAATTGTCAACCCCAGTCCATCACCGGCATCTCCACATTATTCACCATATATTAGCTGGCAAACATTTTGTTTTTTGAGAATACAGTTCTTCATCATGGATGTATTTGTAATCTGTAAGGAAAACTCTGCAGATCTAAATTATCCTGTAATTAATTTAATCTCATTCATATGGTCTTTCATCGTAGTTTTATTCCCTTTCCCATGCCAGAAGGGCTCCCTTCAGTGAGCGATAATGACATTCCACTACCTACTCGTTGAGTATCATCGAAACAGGACGTCCCAGGTTTACCTCCTGGTCCCTGCTGCATTAGTTGGTCTCAGCAGTTGAGTTCAGTGTCAGTCTTTAGGTGGGGTAAAGCCTCCAGATTCCTACCCGACATTGGCTAAGGACGGGATTGAGCTCTAGTCTGATCTCCCCAAACCTCCTCACCTGAGTTTAATAGGTTGCTGATGCTCATTATGCTCACACATGAAGAATATTCGCTGGCACCTCACTTGCATGGCCATTATTCTCAAGCTCATCTGTGGAGGGCATCATCTGGTGTCTGCATGAGCCCATTCCAATGGGAGTCACAAGATGACAATCAGGAAATTTGGCTGATTTTCCCCTCCCTAGCCTTGACCCAATGAACCCAATCGTAGCAGCCCAATTACTGTCCTGGCCGAGATCAGCCAGCTCAGAACCGACTGATTGAACCTGGGCCCTTCTGGCCTGTAAGGCCTGGTGCTCCCCAGTAGCATATCAGGGACTTCAATGAATTCTGAGTGACATCGTAGCTCACAGAATTATCGTCTATTGAGGTTGGATCTGATGTTTTGTGTAACTAGACAGATGGGAAGCAGTGACCCAGGTGTTGTGTCCCTCTGCTCCGTGGCACAGCACGCTGTAGCTCCAACGCACCGTTTAGTTTCCTAAATCCACAGCAAAGGCCTGGTTAATCCTTTTCTGTGAGCACCATCAGGCACCGGCAATTTGCATCGTAATAATTGCTTCCTTGGGACAAGAGAGATCCCACAAAGTGTAAATCATGCATATCCAACAATAACCAATACCTATGAATGCCTGAGGCCATCTGAATCACTTAAAGTAATGTGAAGTAGCAGCACATCGCACCTCAGTCCACAGATGCAGTGTTGCTGCTACAGGTCCAGTTCCTGCAATGCTAAGCTGGAGTTTGGAGCTGTACACCACTGCTTTCTAACATTGTGCTTGTTTTATTCCACCAGTCACAGTACAAATCACACTTTGTTGCAGCCACCGGTAGTGCTCCGAAGATCACAAGCTCTGCCGCTGGTACTAGCAACTGGACTAGTGCTGGGAGTCTCAGCATCATCCCTACATGTCCTCTAGGCAACCCCATCAGCGACCAGCCCCCAGACCCCAGCAGTGACAGCGGAGGTAGTGGACGGAATAAAGACAGCGGCAGTCGTCCTGTTGAGATCAAGATCAGTCGCCCTGTTGATGGTAACCCTAACCGCTCCGAAGGTAGCAGTCGTCATAGTGACGGCTTCGGTCGTCATAGCGACAGCAGCAGCCGTCACAGCGACAGCGGCGGTCGTCACGGCGATTCTAGCAGCCGCCATTCCATCAGCAAGTATAACGATAGGGGCGGCGACAGCAGGCACGCTGACCGGGGCGGTGAGAGGCACGGTGACAGAGGCAGTGACCGGGGCGGTGAGAGGCACGGTGATCGGAGTGACAGGCACGGCGATCGGCGCGGTGACAGCCGGCACAGCGATAGGTACACTGAGAGCCGAAGTAGTGACAGCAGGCACAGCGAGACCAGGAGTGGCAGCGAGACCAGGAGCAGCGGCCAGAATAGGAGTGGCGGTGAGAGCGGGAGCAGCGGGGAGAGCGGGATCCCCGGCGAGACCAGGAATGGAGACAGCAGAAGCAGCAGCCGGACCAGTTCCACCGAGAACGACGGCTTTGCTGTGCCAGAACCGCCTCCCAGAAAGAAGAAGAGTAGATGGGACAATTAAATCCCGACATTTGTGTTCCATACATTCTCTTGCAGACACAAAGATGCTTACACTTTGAATCCCTGTTAGAAATTACAATGCATAGTTTTATCTGCATAACCAACAAAACAAAAGGACACTACAGAACGGATTTTTATTTAGAGTAGTGAACTATGTATCTTGTATGTTAGTGCTGGTATTTGAAATGGAAAATTCTATAAGTTGCAGACATTGGGAGTTTTTCAAATTGTCAGATACTTTGAATATACTGTCTGTTTCACTTGTTGTTTTGCCTTTGCTCTGCTCTCTTTGTGAAACAGTAAAGTCATCTCGAATGTTTCTGAAATGGTCGTGAAACCTGTCTACTTTTTTTTTGCTTGCTTGCGTTGTGAAATCCACCTGGGTTTGGGTTGTCATTGATATTCTGACAAGAGCAGACTGTAAAATGGAAACTTTCTTTTTGCCTTTTCCCCAGGCTGGGGTCAGCAGACACTGCCATATGGTCCAGTCTGAGCTTGCTCACCGAGTTGCTCCCTACTGTGTTTGAGAAGATATCTTTTTAAAAAAAAAAGACACTTCAAATGAAATGTTTATAGAGTGCTCTGATTGAACTGATACGCACGTTGTTAATATGTAAGTTTGCTGGTGTGTGTGGTGTTCTGTTTGTGGTTACTTGCTGAATGAAGGGGAAACATGCAAATCAGACAAATGGTGAGCTGACGTGAGATTTTTTATATCCGTTCATGGGATGTGGGCGTCGCTGGCGAGGCCGGCATTTATTGCCCATCCCTAATTGCCCTTGAGAAGGTGGTGGTGAGCCGCCGCCTTGAGCCGCTGCAGTCCATGTGGTGAAGGTTCTCCCACAGTGCTGTTAGAAGGGAGTTCCAGGATTTTGACCCAGCAACGATGAAGGAACGGCGATATATTTCCAAGTCGGGATGGTGTGTGACTTGGAGGGGAATGTGCAGGTGGTGGTGTTCCCATGTGCCTGCTGCCCTTGTCCTTCTAAGTGGTAGAGGTCGTGGGTTTGGGAAGTGCTGTCGAGGAAGCCTTGGTGAGTTGCTGCAGTGTATCCTGTGGATGGTACACATCGCAGCCACTGTGCGCCGGTGGTGGATGGGGTGCCAATCAAGCGGCTGCTTTGTCCTGGATGGTGTCGAGCTTCTTGAGTGTTGTTGGAGCTGCACTCATCCAGACAAGTGGAGAGTATTCCATCACACTCCTGACTTGTGCCTTGCAGATGGTGGAAAGGCTTTGGGGAGTCAGGAGGTGAGTCACTTGCTGCAGAATACCCAGCCTCTGACCTGCTCTTGTAGCCACAGTATTTATGTGGCTGGTCCAGTTAAGTTTCTGGTCAATGGTGACCCCCAGAATGTGATGGTGGGGGATTCGGCGATGGTAATGCCGTTGAATGTCAAGGGGAGGTGGTTAGACTCTCTCTTGTTGGAGATGGTCATTGCCTGGCACTTGTCTGGCGTGAAGATACTGGGTGGAAAGAATTAGAGCATTGTCCTTGCCCCTACAGAACCTGAGTTCAAATCCTGCTTTTAATACAAGTGTGTGGTGCCCCAACAGCAGGGTGTAGCTGGGCATAACTGACAGAATGGATGGCTCGTAGAATTTACGTTGGGGAGCACGGATAGGACAGGCTATCCTAGTCTGATTTCTCCTGCATGGTCTAATGCATGCTGCAGGATCCTGGTTCAGCAGAGTATGGTTCACTCTGCACTGACGGAACCTCTGATTGAAAGGTCATCGATCTGAACGTTAACTGTTTCTCTCTCCACGGGAGCTGCCTGATCTGAGTGTTTTCTAGCATTTTCAGGTTTTATTTCAGATTTCTGGCATCTGCAGTATTTTGCTTTTATTTTAAGAAATGTTTTTTTGATTGGCCCCCTTGCGTATAGGGACTGGGGAACATGGCCAGAGTCCGGGGGTACCCCTACGTCAATGGAAGGCACAGCGATGTACTTGTATTGGCACAAGTGCCCGCTGCCCTAAGCTAATTAGGTGTCCTCCCACAAACTGGCAGGGTGGGTCAGTGCTGGGGGGCACTGGCAGACGTGATCCCGACGGCTACACCAGGATGGCCTCCCAAGAAAGTTCAGCCCCGTGGTTCGTGTGGAACTTTTGAACTGATGCTGAGATGTGGCTCCAGCAGCTCATGGGTTCCTATCATCAGCACCGGAGACCCAGCAGAATTGGCCACAGCTCAGGTGCAGTGAAAGGATTTGCATTTATATAGTGCCTTTCACCACCTCAGGATGTCCCAAAGTGTTTTGAAGCCAATTAATTACTTTTGAAGTGCAGTCACTTGGAAATGTGGCAGCCAATTTGTGCACAGCAAACTCCCACAAATGACAATGAGATAATGACCAGATAATCTGTTTTAGTGATGACGGTTAAGGGATAAATATTGGACCTGGGGGAACTCCCCTGCTTTTCTTCGAATAGTGGCATGGGATCTTTTACGTCCACCTGAGAGGGTAGACGGGGCTTCAGTTTAACGTCTCACCCGAAAGTGCAGCACTCCCTCAGTACTGCACTGACGGTGTCAGCCGGGATTATGCGCTCAAATCTCTGGAGTGGGACTTGAATGTACAACTCTCTGACTGAGACGAGAGTGGTCGGGGACTGACTGCACTGCCACATCTTTGTTTGTTCCAGTTTTCTCCCTTCCTCTCCTGAAGGTGTGACTTTTGGCGGTGTGGTTTCATGGCTGCCGGTAGCCCTCCAAACCCCAGCCCAAGCCGGTCAGTCCTTGTGTGTTGACCATTAGCAGAGCAGCCACGTCGTCTTGGTGTTGCCAACGGGACCATGGGATTGAGTGGACCATCCTCAATAAGTGCAGTGGCCTGGGTCGTATTGGACAGTACTGAGTTTGGGAGTATCAGGTCAAAGGTCAGCTGGCAGTATGGATCCTACAATTGATACAGTCACCCAAAGAAGCCACAAGAATGACCAATGCAGGAAATGGCAGTGTTCCACTGCCATAGCAGGAGGGTAGGGGTTTGGCACATTATTGGGTAGTATGTATATAAGAAATAGGAGTAGGCCATACAGCCCCACGGGCCTGCTTCGCCATTCAGTAACATCATGGCTGATCTTCTACCTCAACTCCACTTTCCTGTCCGATCCCCATATCCCTTGATTCCCCTAGTGTCCAAATATCCATCCAGTCAACAACTGAGCATGTACAGCCCTCTGAGGTAGAGAATTAGAAAGATTCACAACCCTCTGAGTGAAGAAATTTCTCCATCTCTTGCATGTAGTGAGCTTTACTCGACATCTAAATGGGACTAAACCCAACCTGGAGGTGCTCAATGCTTACACTAGATGGAAAAATGTTCCATCCCCACGGCCACAGAATTTACCTGTCATTTTCTTTTTTTGAATGATAATAGTAGACAATGTCATCTGTAATTGTTACAGCAGTTTGGGGCTCCTGAACCTGAGTTATTTAAACCGGATACCATAGTGCAATCTCAACCTACACAAACTATTGTGGATGCTAGCCATAGTCCCATTTATGTCTCAGCCCATAACAATTATTAATTTTTGTTAGTCCTTTGAGCACTGCCGTGTCCAGAGTGTATTGTCTCTCTCGGGCTCTCTGGTTTTCTGTTACAGCCTCCTTTTAGTTCACTGACCTGTCCGTTTCTGTAAACCCAACTATTTTCCACTGGGTGCTTGCAATGACTGGTGTCAATTAATTGCATTGATTTCTGCTCTCATTTTGACTTGACTAATGTGCAGAAAAACATTCTCACCTGGCAAGCATGGAGCTCTCTGCTCAAATCCTTCAGCAGCAGCCCTGTGTTTAACCTATGCCCTCCCACCAACACTTCAAACCAACACAGATTGTCCTTCAAAGAGTTGCTCAGCCAGCCAGGTCTCCGTCTGTGCATTTGTGTATTTTGTGGCGCTCTCTATCCCTCTCCCTCTGTGTCTCTGTCTCTGTCTCTGTCCCTCCCCCTCTCCATATGTCTCTGTCTCTCTCCGTCTCTGTCCCTCTAAGTGTGTGTGTGTTTCTCTCGGTCTCTATCTCTGACCCCCTCCATCTGTATGTGTCTCTGTCTCTGTCCATCTCCATCTGTGTGTCTGTCTCCGTCTCTGTCCCTCTCCCTCTCTTTGTGCCCCTTTCTGTCTCTGTCCCTCTCCATGTGTCTCTATCTCTGTCCCTCTCCATCCATGTGTGTGTCTCGGTCTCTGTCCCTCTCCCTCCGTGAATCTCTCGTTCTCTGTCTCTCTCCATGTGTCCCTCTCCGTGCGTATGTCTCGGTCTGTGTGTGTGCGTGTGTGTCTGTCTCTCTGTTACTGTCCCTTTCGGTCTCTGTCTCTGTCCTTCTCCATCCATTTTTATTCGTTCATGGGATGTGGGCGTCGCTGGCGAGGCCGGCATTTATTGCCCATCCCTAATTGCCCTTGAGAAGGTGGTGGTGAGCTGCCTTCTTGAACCGCTGCAGTCCGTGGTGACTGTTCTCCCACAGTGCTGTTAGGGAGGGAGTTCCAGGATTTTGACCCAGCGACGATGAAGGAATGGCGATATATTTCCAAGTCGGGATGGTGTGACTTGGAGGGGAACGTGCAGGTGGTGTTGTTCCCATGTGCCTGCTGCTCTTGTCCTTCTAGGTGGTAGAGGTCACTGGTTTGGGAGGTGCTGTCAAAGAAGCCTTGGCGAGTTGCTGCAGTGCATCCTGTGGATGGTACACACTGGAGCCACTGTGCGCCGGTGGTGAAGGGAGTGAATGTTTAGGGTGGTGGATGGGGTGCCAATCAAGCGGGCTGCTTTGTCCTGGATGGTGTCGAGTTTCTTGAGTGTTGTTGGAGCTGCACTCATCCAGGCAAGTGAAGAGTATTCCATCACACTCCTGACTTGTGCCTTGTAGATGGTGGAAAGGCTTTGGTGAGTCAGGAGGTGAGTCACTTGCTGCAGAATACCCAGCCTCTGACCTGCTCTTGTAGCCACAGTATTTATATGGCTGGTCCAGTTAAGTTTCTGGTCAATGGTGACCCCCAGGATATTGATGGTGGGGGATTCGGCGATAGTAATGCCTTTGAATGTCAATTGTAAACAATTTTACAACACCAAGTTATAGTCCAACGATTTTATTTGAAATTTACAAGCTTTCAGAGGGGGAGGTGTCAAGGGGAGGTGGTTAGACTCTCTCTTGTTGGAGATGGTCATTGCCTGGCACTTATCTGGCACGAATGTTACTTGCCGCTTATCAGCACAAGCTCTCTGTCTCTGGCCGTCTCCAAATGGCGGAGGGGCCATGTGGCCTACTCCTGGTCTTATTTCTTATGTTCAATCAGATCATGGCTGATCTTCAACCTCAATTCCACTTTCCTGCCCGATCCCCATATCCGAAAATTCCCCTAGAGTCCAGAAATCTGTCTATCTCAGCCTTGAATGTATTCTGTCCCTGTCTCTCCTTGCCTCTGTCTCTCTCCGTCTCTGTCTTCGTCACTATCCATCTCCGTGTGTCTATCTCTATCTCTGTTACTCTCCGTGCCTCTCTGAGTGCATCTCACAGTTGGAGAAGTGTCACAGAGCCTTTTTAATAGGAAATTGCTCCAGGCAGATTCCATCCAGTACTTCTCCCCCTCTTATTTCTAACAGAACCAAACGCAAGTGAAGTGAGCTTGGAGTACCTGGAAGAGTTGTAAACTCATGTGAATTGAATCACCATGTGCTTCAGTGTTGGAGTTGCTGGGCCTGTGAAAGAAAGCAGCAATTTGACTGTAGCGGGTAACCTTTTTTGGAAGTGGGAGGGGAACCAAGGAGAGGAGAGACAAGGTGCATAAAAACGAGCAGGGACAAAAAGCTGAAGAATAATGTAGAAAGAGCAGGAATTGGAGGAAAAAAGCAAAGCCCACTGGCATAGTGTTGGAGCGCATGTATGTTAATGAGTGTTACAAATAAGGTTGGTGAGCTGCAGGCACGAGTGGCCACATGGGGTTATGATCTAGTGGCTGTAACGGAGACTGGGCTTAAACATGGGCAGGAATGGGAACTAAACATTCCCGGCTACAATGTATTCAGGAGGGATAGGGAAGGAAAAAAGACAGGGTGGGGTGAGGGGGGTTGGGGGGTGGTGGCAGTATTGATCAAGGATAATATTACAGTTCTACAGAGGGACGATATACTAGAGGGTTCAAAGACTGAATCTATTTGGTTAGAGTTAAAGAACAGAAAAGGAGCTGTTACATTGCTGGGTGTTTACTATACATCCCCAAATAGTGAGAAGGAGACAGGAGCAAATCTGTAGGCAAATTTAAGAGAAATGTAAAAATAATAGAGCAGTGATAGAGGATTTCAATTACCTTAATATATACATGCATTCCAACACCATGCTAGTTGGCTTTGTTGAAGTAATGGAGAGGGTTGATGGGGGTAGTGTGGTTGGTGTTGTGTATATGGACTTTCAAAAAGCATTTGATAACATACCACATAATAGACGTGTTAGCAGAATTAAAGCCCATGGGATTAAAGGGACAGTGGCAGCATGGATACAAAATTGGGTAAGGGACAGAAAGCAGAGAGTAGTGGTGAATGGTTGTTTTCAGACTGGAGGGAAGTTTACAGTGGTGTTCCCCAGGGGTCAGTATTAGGACCACTGCTCCTTTTGATATATATTAATGACCTGGACTTGGGTATAGAGGGGATAATTTCAAAGTTTGCAGGTAATATGAAACTTGGAAATGTAGTAAACAATGAGGAGGATAGTAACAGACTTCAAGAGGACATAGACAGACTGATGAAATGGGCAGATATGTGACAGATTAAATTTAACACAAAGAAGTGTGAAGTGATGCATTTTGGTAGGAAGAATGAGTAGAGGCAATAGAAACTAAATGGAACAATTTTAAAGGGAGTGCAGGAACAGAGAGACCTGGGGGTGTACATACACAAATCTTTGAAGGTGGCAGGACAAGTTGAGCAGGCTGTTTTTTTTTTAAAAAAGCTTATGGGACCCTGGGCTTTATTAATAGAGGCATAAAGGGTGATTTTAAACCGCAAGAACGGGTTGGTTGGGGGCGGGTGGGAGTTGAAAATAGTTGTTCTTTTGGGTCGCAACTGCAACCCGGCTTTATTTCCGAGTTTAACTTCGGCGCCCCCACTGGGAATGCAAAGTCTGAAAATTTTGTGGTTGAGACCCAAAAAGAACAACTATTTTCTACTCCTACCTGCCCTCAACCCACCAGTTCTTTGGGTTTAAAAGCAAGGAAGTTATGCTAAATCTTTATAAAACACTGGTTAGGCTGCAGCTGGGGTATTGTGCCAACACTTTAGGAAGGATGTCAAGGCCTCAGAAAGGGTGCAGAAGAGATTTACTAAAATGGTACCAGGGATGAGAGACTTCTGTTATGTGGAGAGACTAGAGAATCTAGGGTTGTTCTCCTTAGAACAGAGAAGGTTAGGGGGAGATTTGATAGAGATATTCAAAATACCTTGAAGGGAAAAAATTTGCCATGGGGAAAGAGCGGGGCAATGGGACTAACTGAATTGCTCTGACGAAGAGCCAGCATAGGCTCAGTGGGCTCAATGGCTGCCTCCTGTGCTGTAATCATTACATGATTCCATGAAAATTGAGGGGTTTTGATAGAGCAAGTAGGTAGGAACTGTTTCTGGCAAGTGGGTCGGTAGCCAGAGGTCATAGCTGGAGCACACTCCTGGAAAGGGTAGTGGAAGCAGATTCCATAGGAACTTTCAAAAGGCGATTGGACATGTACTTAAAAAGGACTAATTTGCTGGGTTATGGGGAAAAAGCTGGGGTGTGGGATTACATTGGACAGCTCTTTCAAAGAGCCAGCACAGGCACGACGGGCCGAATGGCCTCCTGTGCTGTAAAATTCTACGATTCTAACCTTGAAATTTGGTAGGTATGCTGGGTATTGACATTAATAAGTTCCACCAGACCAATGTTCTCTCCTTCCCTAAGGCCGGCCACATGAGGGTGATTGTCTTCAGATTATCTTTTTTATATATACTAGTGAATCTGCCATGGGGTTTCTCACAGTGATGTCCAACACTGAGAGGCGGGGCTATGACTAGTTCAAGGAAATGGAGTGGGCCACATATATAATGTAAGGGCAGAGGAACAGGGAGCTGCTGCGCTGTGCTGTCTGTGGGGGGGGTGGGGGTGGCAGGTAGTACTGGAGGAGTGTTACCCTGCCTGGGGTTGGGGCAGTACTGGGGTAGCGCTGCGCTGTGCTGCCTGGGGTTGGGGCAGTACTGGGGGAGTGCTGTGCTGTCCGGGAGGGGGCAGTATTGGGGGAGCGCTGTCCTTCGTGTCGTGTGTGTCCTGTTACAGACCATTCCTGCGTGATCTTTGAGAATCTCTTAACCGAGTCTGTGATTTGATGTTGTGCACACTCCAATATTTAGTTATTGTCTCAAATTTATATAAACATGTTGAGCAATCAAAGCCCATCGCTCCAGTACCAGACCTAGAACACCCTAAAGAACTGGAGCAAAATACTGCAGACGCTGCCAATCTAAAACAGAAAATGCTGGGAACACACAGCAGGTCAGGCAGCCTCTAGGGAGAGACAGAGGAGTTGATGTTTCAGGCATAGACCCTTTGTCACAACTGGAGGATATTATGGATGAACAGCATTTAATAGGACAAGCACTAACAAGAAATGTAATGACCTGTAAAGTACTCACGTCAGGAGATGATAACCTGAGACAGAAGGCAGCATGATGGAAGAAATCAAAGAATTGGAATTATAGAATGATATAGCACAGACAGAGGCCATTCGGCCCATTGTGCCTATGCTGGCTCTTTGAAAGTGCTATCCAATTAGTCACAATCCCTTCTCTTTCCCCGTAGCCATGTTTCTTCCTTTTCAAGTATTTATCCAATTTCGTTTTGGAAGTTATTATTGAATCTGCTTCAGGCAGCGCATTCCAGATCACGACAACTCACTGCGTAAAAACTTGGAGCAACCGAATGCAGATTAGGTGGCCTCCATTCTGTTTGGAAGGAGTTTAGAGTTTAGAAGAATGAGGGGTGATCTCATTGAAGGATACAAGATTCTGAGAGGGTTTGACAGGGTAGATGCTGAGAGGCTGTTTCCCCTGGCTGGAGAGTCTAGAACTAGGGGGCATAGTCTCAGGATAAAGGGTCGGCCATTTAAGACTGAGATGAGGAGAAATTTCTTCACTCAGAGGATTGTGAATCTTTGGAATTCTCTACCCCAGAGGGCTGTGGATGCTCAGTCATTGAGTTTATTCAAGGCTGAGATCGATAGATTTTTGGACTTTAGGTGAATCAAGGGATATGGGGATCGGACGGGAAAGTGGAGTTGGGGTGGAAGATCAGCCATGATCTGATTGAATGGCAGAGCAGGCTCGAGGGCCCCTCTGGTCTACTCCTGCTCCTATTTCTTATAATGTGAGACCCCGAATCCCCGGTCACTCGTTACTTCAATTCGCCACTCCCACTCTGATCTCCTGCCTTTGGCCTCCTCCGGAAGCTGGAGGAACAGCACCTCATCTCCCTACTGCGCACTCTGCAGCACTGTTCTTAATATGGCTCAGACTTTCGAGCAACGGCAGGACCGGCAACCTAGACCTTAAATTCTGCTGTCTCGGGCGCAGAATCTCACCCTTGGTTTTCTAATTAGAATATGCGGCAGTGGGCATAGCGGCAAATTGAAAGTGGCACAGCCAATGGCCAATGAATGACCATGTTCGCAGGCTGTCTGAGCCGCTTTGGTCAATTTTCCGTCAGTTTCAAATACAACCAAATGGGAGCGGCAGCGTTGTGTGAGAAGAGTGTTATATCTGAAAAGCTGCAATAAATAAACTAAACCTAGTGCCTAAAAAAATATATATTTACCTTCATTTGTTTTTAACGTACCGGCACCAGGCACGACTCCAGTAACAAACGATTGGGAACAGGAGGCCAGTCTAATCAGGTCATGGCTGATCTGTAGCTCAACTCCATTTACCTGCCTTACCTCCATATCCTTTGATACCCTTACCTAACAAAAATCTATCGATCTCAGTCTTGAAAGCTCCAATTGTCCCCCAGCAACCATAGTCTTTTGGGGAGAGAGTTCCAGATTTCTACTATCTTGTGTGAAAAAGTGCTTCCTGCTTTCGCTCCTGAACAGCCCAGCTCTAATTTTAAGCTTATATCATGATATAAGAATATCATTTTGGTCTTTAATAGGCTATATGATCACAATTTTAAATCCAACTGATAATGGGAAGCCAAGGAAGCTATGAAGGACCAGAAATTGCTGCAATGGCGGGTTTGGCAGTGAACGACGTTAATTGGACTTTCTTGTTCACCATTGACATTGCACTATATGATAATCCAATAATGGCACGACGATGTCAATATCATATCTGGGACCTCGTGAGGGTCGTGCCCAATGGTTTATCTCCCTGTCCAATGATAGAGAAAGAAATAGAGCGAATCACAGAGAAGGAAAAAGGGTGAATTAGAGTCAAATGAAATACAAAGGCAGAAAGAGGAATAAAGAAATTGGATTAAGAGAGAGAAAAAAAAGGGACAGAAAGGAAAAGTAAGAAAAAAAATAGAAAAGGATCAGCAGAAGAAGAGGACTCTGTAACCCAGATGAGTTTGGGAATGCTGTGTTGGTCCTTGAGAAGTTAATAAGTGAATGGCAGGGTAGGTGTGTGAAATGTGCAAACATTCTTGACCCATGAAGTTTAGAACCAGCGGCCCCGTCCAGCATGATCAGTAACAGTGGAATACCCAGTGGGTACGTCACTGCGCTCCTTTCATAGGAACACAGGAATTGCTGGACGTAGAAAGACCAAGGTCCATCTAGTTCGCCATCTACCCTCCTGGTCGTCACATGATACAACGACAATGGAGTTGTTGACTAATTATAGCAATCAATCTCCATCAATTAGTCTACAACAGACCCAGACATGAGGAAAACCCCAGAGGTGGAGCTTTGGGAACCATAAGTCCAAAGCAACCTTGGGATGCTATTTACCCTGAGGTGAACTTCCGACCTCAGATCCTCTCCATCACCAAGACCGCCTACTTCCACCACCGTAATATCGCCCATCTCCGGCCCTGCTGCTGAAACCTTCATGCCTTTGTTATCTCTAGATTCAACTATTCCAATGCTCTCTTGGATGGCCTCCTACATTGCAGCCTCTGTAAACTTGAGTTCATCCAAAACTCTGCTGCCTGTATCGCACCAAGCCCCGTTCACCTGTGCTCGCTGACCTACATTGGAGCCCAGTCCAGTAATTCTGAGACTCCAGAACTTCCCAGCAATTTCTGGCCCGATAATAACCTGCTCCCTGTTCTCCAAAAGTGCCAGAGAAATATGGAGTGCCATAATTAATAGTGCAAATCATAATTATGGAGTAATCCGTAATTTCCTCTTTCTTTAGTGCCGTTCAAGGGTCCTTACGTCCAGGAAAATCTGCGTCATTGACTTTAATCTGGGCCATTAACTATAGCTTCCACTTTCTCTTCGTCACGAGATGTGGAATGGGTGTATGGACGTTTCTGGGACTGGGGGGAGGAAGGAAACAATGTGTCCTTAGAGTAGGGGGACCCTCCATCGGGACACTGTACTGGCCGGGCCCTCTGCACCCCAAGTGTGGGCCTGTTTTTATCTTCTCCCTGGGCCTGTGGAGCCTGTTCTATATGGTCTGATCTTCACACCTCCATTTCCACCTTCATCATCCTCCTCCACCTCCGGAGCTATTCCCACGTTCTCTGTGTCTCATAAATGCCTTTGATTTCTTTCATTATGCCTCCTGTGGTATTATCTCCACCTTAAGCACTTCACAGATCATCCCATTTCTTTTATTTAGATTCCTTTCTTGGTTTCCCTCTGCCAATGCAATCTCACTCACTGTATAGTTACGCACACCATAGCTGAACATTATTGTATCCCTCACCAGTCACATCCTGCACCTGGGGTCACACGGGGAGAGGGCCGCACCTGGGTCACACGGGGAGAGGGCCGCACCTGGGTCACACGGCGAGAGGGCCGTACCTGGGTCACACGGGGAGAAGGCCGCACCTGGGTCACACGGGGAGAGGGCCGTACCTGGGTCACACGGGGAGAGGGCCGTACCTGGGTCACACGGGGAGACTGCCGTACCTGGGTCACACGGCGAGAGGGCCGTACCTGGGTCACACGGGGAGAGGGCCGTACCTGGGTCACACGGGGAGAGGGCCGTACCTGGGTCACACGGGGAGAGGGCCGTACCTGGGTCACACGGGGAGAGGGCCGCACCTGGGTCACACGGGGAGAGGGCCGTACCTGGGTCACACGGGGAGAGGGCCGTACCTGGGTCACACGGGGAGAGGGCCGCACCTGGGTCACACGGGGAGAAGGCCGTACCTGGGTCACACGGCGAGAGGGCCGTACCTGGGTCACACGGGGAGAAGGCCGTACCTGGGTCACATGGTGAGAGGGCCGTACCTAGGTCACATGGTGAGAAGGCCGCACCTGGGTCACAAGGTCGAGAGGGCCGTACCTGGGTCACACGGTGAGAGGGCCGTACCTGGGTCACACGGCGAGAGGGCCGCACCTGGGTCACACGGCGAGAGGGCCGCACCTGGGTCACACGGGGAGAGGGCCGTACCTGGGTCACACGGGGAGAGGGCCGCACCTGGGTCACACGGGGAGAGGGCCGCACCTGGGTCACACGGGGAGAGGGCCGTACCTGGGTCACACGGGGAGAGGGCCGTACCTGGGTCACACGGGGAGAGGGCCGTACCTGGGTCACACGGGGAGAGGGCCGTACCTGGGTCACACGGGGAGAGGGCCGTACCTGGGTCACACGGGGAGAGGGCCGTACCTGGGTCACAGGGGGAGAGGGCCGTACCTGGGTCACACGGGGAGAGGGCCGTACCTGGGTCACAGGGGGAGAGGGCCGTACCTGGGTCACACGGGGAGAGGGCCGTACCTGGGTCACACGGGGAGAGGGCCGTACCTGGGTCACACGGGGAGAGGGCCGTACCTGGGTCACAGGGGGAGAGGGCCGTACCTGGGTCACACGGGGAGAGGGCCGTACCTGGGTCACAGGGGGAGAGGGCCGTACCTGGGTCACACGGGGAGAGGGCCGTACCTGGGTCACACGGGGAGAGGGCCGTACCTGGGTCACACGGGGAGAGGGCCGTACCTGGGTCACATGGTTTTGAACCGTCCATCATAAAGCAACGGTAGGTGAGTGGCCAAAATGGGACTTCTCTTAACTTTCACTCATGCCCCAATGGGTAAAAATCCTGTAGAGATGGGACATCATGGGAGTTCCTTTACTGCAGTCGGTGCAGCCTAATGAAGCTTCCCCTAAGAAGAAACTTCAAGAGCTATGAGAGAGCTGACCACCCTAACTGCCTTGATGCTGAGATCGTTGGTATTTAGGTTTGTGTGTATTGCTTGATTTGCTTCATGCTTGTGTGAATTGTTTAAATCTTTAAATAATCACTTTGATTAATGAAACTAATGCATACATGTGACTTTCTTTGATTGACTATTGTCCAGGTTCACGAATCACTGGACCATCTGTATCACCGGAACATCTGGAACCCGACACCATTCATCACCAGACCTGGCTGGACCACATCAAACACTATCGGTCCCTGCTCTACTCTGACAAAACTGAGGTAGGGTTGCCAACTCTGGTTGGGTGCATTCCTGGAGGTTTCATCACATGACCTCCTAACTCTGACCACCTCACCCGGTCAAACAGCCTTTTCTCTAATCTCCCATATTTTTATTACTAATAGAACCATAGAACCATAGAAAAGATACAGCACAGGAGGGGGCCATTCAGCCCATCGTGTCCGCCCTGGCTCGAAGAACAACCAGGTGCCCATTCTAATTCCCACCTTCCAGCACCCGGTCCGTAGCCCTGCAGCTTACAGCACTTTTGGTGCAGGTCCAGGTACTTTTTAAAAAGAGTTGAGGGTCTCTGCCTCTACCACCAATTCGGGCAGCGAATTCCAAACACCCACCACCCTCTGGGTAAAAAAGTTTTCCTCATGTCCCCCCTAATCCTTCCGCCAATCAGCTTAAATCTATGTCCTCTAGTTCTTGAACTCTCCGCTAGGGGAAACAGGTACTTCCTGTCTACTCTATCTGGGCCCCTCATAATTTTATACACCTCAATCAAGTCTCCCCTCAGCCTCCTCTGCTCCAAGGAAAACAACCCCAGCCTATCCAATCTCTCCTCGTAGCTGCAATTTTCAAGCCCTGGCAACATTCTTGTAATTCTTCTCTGCACTCTCTCCAGAGCAATTACATCCTTCCTGTAATTGGTAGCAGAGGATGGTTTTGATCCATCGATCTCTGGGTTATGGGCCCATAATAAAATCGTTCAAAGAAAATGAAAAAAACACACCATGTTTGTAATGCCCCTACGATCTTCCTCCCAGGTGTTGCTCGCAGCAGTGTCCAGGAGATTAATCTTTCAATCCTGGAGGGTTGGCAACCCCACTCCAGGATCATCCTGGAGAGCAAAGGTAACTCCCGGCTTCTTTTCTCACAACCAACCACCTCCTTAAACCCCTCTCCACTGCTCCCTCCACCCTCACCTCCAACAACAAGCGCGATGAGATCACAAAGATTGAGACCATCCATTTAGCTGCCTCTGCTGCAACCCCTCCTCCCTGAGCCCACCAAGCCAAACTTCCACTAAGGTTCCTACCTGTCCTAGCCCTAAACTCACATCATTCTCTTGTTTTGGACTGGAGGGAGGTGTACAGTGGTGTTCCCCAGGGGTCAGTACTAGGACCACTGCTTTTCTTGACATATTAATGACTTGGACTTGGGTATCATAGGAACATAGGAACAGGAGTAGGCCATTCAGCCCCTCATGCCTGCTCCAACATTTGATAAGATCATGGCTGATCTGTGATCTAACTCCATATACCCGCCTTTGGCCCATATCCCTTAATACCTTTGGTTGCAAAAAAGCTATCTATCTCAGATTTAAATTCAGCAATTGAGCTAGTATCAATTGCCGTTTGCGGAAGAGAGTTCCAAACGTCTACCACCCTTTGTGTGTAGAAATGTTTTCTAATCTCACTCCTGAAAGGTCTGGCTGTAATTTTTAGACTGTGCCGCCTATCCCAGAATCCCCAACCAGCGGAAATAGTTTCTCTCTATCCACCCTATCTGTTCCCCTTAATATCTTATAAACTTCGATCAGATCACCCCTTAACCTTCTAAATTCCAGAGAATACAACCCTAATTTGTGGAATCTCTCCTCGTAACTTAACCCTTGAAGTCCGGGTATCATTCTAGTAAACCTACGCTGCACTCCCTCCAAGGCCAATATGTCCTTCCGAAGGTGCGGTGCCCAGAACTGTTCACAGTACTCCAGGTGCGGTCTAACCAGGGTTTTGTATAGCTGCAGCATAACTTCTGCCCCCTTGTACTCCAGTCCTCCAGATATAAAGGCCAGCATTCCATTAGCCTTATTGATTATTTTCTGCACCTGTTCATGACACTTCAATGATCCATGTACCTGAACCCCTAAGTCCCTTTGGACATCCACTGTTTTTAACTTTTTACCATTTAGAAAGTACCCTGTTCTATCCTTTTTTGATCCAAAGTGGATGACCTCACATTTGTCTACATTGAATTCCATTTGCCACAGTTTTGCCCATTCACCTAATCTATCAATATCGCTTTGTAATTTTATGTTTTCATCTACACTGCTTACAATGCCACCAATCTTTGTGTCATCGGCAAACTTAGATATGAGACTTTCTATGCCTTCATCTAAGTCGTTAATAAATATTGTGAATAATTGAGGCCCCAAGACAGATCCCTGCAGGACTCCACTAGTCACATCCTGCCAATGTGAGTACCTTCCCATTATCCCTACTCTCTGTCGCCTTTCACTCAGCCAACTTCCTAACCAAGTCCGTACTTTTCCCTCGATTCCATGGGCTTCTATCTTAGCTAACAGTCTCTTATGTGGGACCTTATCAAATGCCTTCTGGAAGTCCATATAAATAACATCCATTGACATTCCCCTGTCCACTACTTTAGTCACCTCTTCAAAAAATTCAATCAGGTTTGTCAGGCACGACCTACCTTTCACAATTTCAAAATTTGCAGATGACACAAAACTTGGGAGTGTAATGAGGAGGATAGTGATAGATTTCAAGAGGATATAGATAGGCTGGTGGCATGGGCGGACACATGGCAGATTAAATTTATCACAGAAAAATGCAAAGTGATACATTTCGGTAGGAAGAATGAGGAGAGGCAATATAAACTAGAGGGCACAATTCTAAAAGGGGTACAGGAACAGAGAGATCTGGGAGTATATTTACACAAATCTTTAAAGGTGGCAGGGCAGGTTGAGGAAGCAGTTAAGAAAGCATAGTGGATCCTGGGCTTTAATAATAGAGGCATAGAGTACAAAAGCAAGGAAGTCATGATGAACCTTTATAAAACACTGGTTCGACCACAACTGGAGTATTGTGTCCAGTTCTGGGCACCGCACTTTAGGAAAGATGTGAAGGCCTTAGAGAGGGTGCAGAAGAGATTTACTAGAATGATTCCAGGGATGAGAGACTTTGGTTATGTGGAAAGGCTGAAGAAGCTGGGGTTGTTCTCCTTGGAACAGAGAAGGTTGAGAGGAGATTTGATAGAGGTATTTAAAACCATGACGAGTCTAGACAGAATGGATAGAGAGAAACTGTTCCCATTGGCGGTAGGGGCAAGAACCAGAGGACATAGATTTAAGGAGATTGGCAAAAGAAGCAAAGGCAACATGAGGAAAAACTTTTTTACGCAGCGAGTGGTTAGGATCTGGAATGCACTGCCCGAGGGGGTGGTTGAGGCAGATTCAATCATGGCCTTCAAAAGGGAACTGGATAAGTATTGAAAGGAAAAAATTTGCAGGGCTACAGGGATAGGGTGGAGGAGTGGGACTAGCTAGATTGCTCTTGCATAGAGCTGGCACGGACTCGATGGGGCGAATGGCCTCCTTCTGTGCTGTAACCTTTCTATAATTCAGTAATTCTCTCCTATCTCCCCTCATGCCCTCTCTGAGCTCATCTTGACCATGAGACCCACCTCCTGTTCTCTCAACCCTATTCCCTGTTGTCCACCCAACTTCCCTTCCTGGCCCCCATGTTAGCTGATATTCTTAACGGTTCCCTTTCCTCGGGTACTGTCTCCCTCCCCTTCAAATCTGCCGTCACCACCCTCCCTCCTCAAAAAATTCGGCCTTGATCCCTCTGTCCTTGCAAACTACCGCCCCAACTCCAACCACCTCCCTTTCCTCTCCAAAGTCCTTGAACATGTTGTCACCTCCCAAATCCGTGCCCATCTTTCCCGCAACTCCATCTTTGAACCCCTCCAATCAGATTTCTGCCCCTACCACAGTACTGAAACGGTCCTTATCAAAGTCACAAATGACATCCTATGTGACTGTGACGATGGTAAACTATCCCTCCTCATCCTTCTCCACCTGTCTGCAGCCTTTGACATGGTTGACCACACCATCCTCCTCCAATGCCTCTCCTCCGTTGTCCAGCTGGGTGGGACTGCCCTCACCTGGCTCCATTCTTATCTATCCAGTCGTAGTCAGAGAATCACCTGCAATGGCTTCTCTTCCCGCTCCTGTACCGTTACCTCTGGAGTCCCCCAAGGGTCTATCCTTGGCCCCCTCCTTTTTCTCATCTGCATGTTGCCCCTTGGCAACATCATCTGAAAACACATCAGGTTCCACATGTACGCTGACCACACCCAGATCTACCTCACCCCCACCTCCCTCAACTCCTCCACTGTCTCTGATTTGTCAAACTGCTTGCCTGACATCCAGTACTGGATGAGCAAAAATTTCCTCTAATTAAATATTGGGAAGACTGAAGCCATTGTCTTTGGTCCCCGCCACAAACTCCATTCCCCACCCACCCATCCCTGCCCCTGCCTCAGCTCATCTGTTGCTGAAACCTTCATCCGAACCTTTGTCACCTCCAGACTTGACAATTCCAATGCTCTCCTGGCCGGCCTCCCGTCCTCCACCCTCCATAAACTGAAGCCCATCTAAAACTTTGCTGCCCATACCCTAACTGGCAGCAAGTCCCATTCACCCATCACCCCTGTGCTCGCTGACCTACATTGGCTCCCAGTCCAGCAATGCCTCAATTTAAAATTCTCATCCTCATGTTCTAATAACTCCATGGCCTCGCCCCTCCATCTCTCTGTAACCTCCCCCAACCCTACAACACTCCCTGAACTCGACGTTCCTCTAATGTTGGCCCCTTGTTCATCCCCGATTTCCTTCACCGTACCATTGGCGGCCGTGCCTTCAGTTCCCTTGGCCCTAATCCCTCTCCGGCTCTCTACCTCCCTCGCCTCTTTTAAGTCGCTCCTTTAAATTCTACCTCTTTGACCAAGCTTCTGGTCACCCAGTTTTAATATTTCATGTGGCTCGGTGCCGATGTTTGTCCGATTACACTCCTGTGAAGCTCCTTGGGACGTTTAACTACATTAAAGGCGCCATATAAATGAAGTTGTAGTTGTTTATGCACAGCATTAAATTTTACTGTGGAGATGAAAAGAAAAACCAGGAATGATGGAAATTTGAAATAAAAACATAATTCTGGAATACAGACGTGAAAGATCTGCGTCCGTCTTTTCTCTCCCGTCTATTTCTAATATTTTCTGGGGGGTTTTTTGTTCCAGTTTTTGTCTTGTTTAAAATTCCAAGCTTAATTACAGATGAAATCAAGGACCAGGAGACTGGCAGTGTAGCAAATTGAACTTTACGTGCACAGACTGTGCCTGCAATCAAACTCAATTTTGTCTCGGGCGCGATGGATCTCATCTACCAGCTGGAGAGCGGAACGAAAGACCTGTGATGGAGAATGTCAAAAGATTAGCGCTGCCCAGGCTTATATATTTCAGTTCTGATTGAGCACAAGAACAGATCTATATCCCTGCAAATAGATGCTTTATTTATAGCCTTGTGCCGTTATCTGCAGTTGAATTATGAGTTAGATTTCCTTTTTGTCTGTGGTTCAATATTGGTGGAATAGAGTTTTAATATAAAATTGGTGCAAAGTGAAATTGTTAATTTTGAACTGAATATACTGAATTGTAATATTGTAATAATGCTATACTCCTGCATGATATAAATTCTAATATCGTTGCAATTCTGATCACATGTCCAGTGGCACTTCAATGTGTTTCAACCAGGGACTGGGTGGGGGACGGTGGTCTATTTGACACTCAGTCCTTGGGTTCGAATTCAGCCCCAGACTGATGGGTTGACGTTACATCAAACAAATGGCAGCTTGAAGCCAATGCCTACTGCAGCACGGACCACAACACAGAGAAACTGCCCCTAAATTGACAATATCAAAGGAGGTGAGGGATGGCTGGCCCAGCAGATGGTAAAATGCCACCCTGGTGCTTTCAGTGGTACTATCTTTCCCTCACCTTAGTAAGCTGTAGCCAGGCCCTTGAGGCCCAGAGCTGCTCCAGGTCACCCACCACAGCCATCTGAAGGGTCCTCAATGGAAGCTCAGCAGCCTCCACCTCCCGAACATAGACAGTGGGGAAACGTCTCATCGGAGCACCAGGAGAGTGAAACAGGCGCAGAACACAGGCCGTAACGGCTGGTACAAGGGGGATTCTTAATTATTCCTGTTGGTGTATTGGGGATGGGAGGGATGGTTTATTGAAACCCTCTTCGATAAACTGCTCCCTGAGAGCTCCGGCAGCTAGAGGCACTGGTGGTCGATGTCGCTGCTCCTCCTCCTCCTCCTCTTCACGCTCCTCCCCCTCCCCCTGCTGCCCTTCTTGCGGCCCAGGTGGTGGTCAGGCTGGTCCCTCATGATGGTGAATCATAGAATCATAGAAATTTACGGCACAGAAGGAGGCTATTCGGCCCATCATGTCTGTGCCGGCCAAAAAAGAGCTATCCAGCCTAATCCCACTTTTCAGCACTTGGTCTGTAGGTTACAGCACTTCAAGTGCACATCTAACCACCTTTTAATTGAGTTGAGGGTTTCTGCCTCTACCACCCTTTCAGGCAGTGAGTTCCAGACCCCCACCACCCTCTGGGTGAAAAAATTTCACCTCAGCTCCCCTCTAATCCTTCTACCAATTACTTTGAATCTATGCCCCCTGGCTATTGACCTCTATGCCAAGGGAAATAGGTCCTCCCTATCCACTCTATCTGGGCCCCTCATAATTTTGTACACCTCAATTAAATCTCCCCTCAGTCTCCTCTGTTCCAAAGAGAACAACCCCAGCCTATCCAATCTTTCCTCATAGCTAAAATTCTCCAGTCCTGGCAACATCCCCATAAATCTCCTCTGTACCCTCTCTAGTGCAATTATATCCTTCCTGTAATGTGGTGACCAGAACTGTACACAGTACTCAAGCTGTGGTCTAACCAATGTTTTATACAGTTCTAGCATAACCTCCCTGCTCTTATATTCTATGCCTCGGCTAATAAAGGAAAGTATCCCGTATGCCTTTTTAACCACCTTATTTACCTGTCCTGCTACCTTCAGGGATCTGTGGACATGTGCTCCAAGTTCCCTCTGTTCCTCTACACCTCTCAGTATCCTCCCATTTATTGTGTATTCCCTTGCCTTGTTTGCCCTCCACAAATGCATTACCTCACACTCCTCTGGATTGAATTCCATTTGCCACTTTTCTGCCCACCTGACCAGTCCATTGATATTTTTTACTGCAGTCTACAGCTTTCCTCCTCACTATCCATCAATTTTTGTATCATCTGCAAACTTCTTAATCATGCCCCTACATTTAAGTCCAAATCATTAATATATATCACAAAACGCCAGGGACCTAGTACTGAGCCCTGCGGAACCCCACTGGAAACAGCCTTCCAGTCACGAAAACACCCGTCGACCATTACCCTTTGCTTCCTGCCACTGAGCCAATTTTGGATCTAATTTGCCACTTTCCCTTGGATCCCCTTGGGCTTTTATTTTTTTGACTAGTCTGCCATGTGGGACCTTGTCAAAAGCCTTGCTAAAATCCATGTAGATTAAATCAAATGCGCTACGCTCATCGACCCTCCTTATTAGCTCCTCAAAAAATTCAATCAAGTCAGTCAGACATGACCTTCCCTTAACAAATCCATGTTGACTGTCCTTGATTAACCTGTGCCTTTCTAAGTGACGGTTTATCCTGTCCCTCAGAATCATTTCCAATAATTTTCCCACCACTGAGGTTAGGCTGACTGGCCTATAATTACTCGGTCTATCCCTCGCTTCCTTTTTAAACAACGGTACAATGTTAGCAGTCCTCCAATCCTCCGGCACTGCACCTGCATCCAGTGAGGATTGGATAATGATGGTCAGAGCCTCCGGTATTTCCTCCCTTGCTTCTTTTAACAGCCTGGGATACATTTCATCCGGGCCTGGCGATTTATCTACTTTCAAAGATGCTAAACCCCTTAATACTTCCTCTCTCACTATGTTTATCCCATCCAATATTTCACACTCCTCCTCCTTAACTATAATCTCTGCATCGTCCCCCTCTTTTGTGAAGACAGATGCAAAGTATTCATTAAGAACCGTACCCACATCTTCCACCTCCACACATAGTTTACCTTTTTGGTCTCTAATTGGCCCAACTCTTTCCTTAGTTATCCTCTTGCTCTTGATGTATTTATAAAACATCTTTGGGTTTTCCTTAATTTTACTTGCCAGTATTTTTTCATGCCCTCTCTTTGCTTTCCTAATTTCCTTTTTAATTTAACCCCTGCACTTTCTATACTCCTCTAGGCTTTCTGTAGTATTGAGCTCTCGGTGTTTGATATAAGCTTCCCTTTTCTGCCTTATCTTACCCTGTATGCTCCTTGACATCCAGAGGGCTCTAGATTTGGGAGTCCCACCCTTTTTCTTTGTGGGAATATGTTTGGTCTGAAGTTGTGCAGTTTTGGATCATGCAGCAGACGACCACAGATCTGGATCCCCGCCCAGGGGTTTACTGCAAAGCTCCTTCGGGACGGTCCGGGTAGTGCAAGCGTTGCTTGAGGACGCTGATTGTTTCTCGATGATGTTCCTGGTGACAGCATGGCTCTTGTTGTAGGCCTGCTGTGCAGTTGTGCCTGGGTTCCTGACAGGAGTCGTGAGCCATATCCAGAGGGGATATCGCGTGTCCCCCATTAGCCAGACTGTGACCTGACGGCCTGATTGGAATAAAGACAGTACAGGATGAATGAGTCGTGACTGTTGCCAGGATAACGGGCACGGTCCTGCCTGATACGCTGCCTGTGGCCACAAACCAGCTGTATGTTGAGAGAGGGGAATCCCTATCGATTGATAAAGATGGGGAGCATTAGGGCAATGTGGATGCAGTCTATGGCACTCTGCACCTGGGGAAGCAAGCCATGAGGGCAAAGCCTATTGCTCTCTCGTCCTGCGTCACCCTGTCCGTGGGGAAAGTGATGTAGGTGTTCCTCCTGGTGTAGAGCGCTCACTGACCTCCCCGACACACTGGTGGACTGTGAACTGGGATATATCGCTGATGTCACCTTTAAGGAGCCCGCGACATAAAAGTTAAGGCCCTGGTGACCTTGCTAGCCACAGGCAGTGCTGTCCGTGCCCTGGTGCGAGGCTGGAGTTGTGGCTGCAGCAGGTGACAGAGCTCGGTGACCGTCTCCATGGTGAAGTGAAGGCGCCTCAGACATCGCTCATCAATGAAGTTAATCGAACAGAAGTACTCCCCGAAGACCCGCTGTGGCCTCCTGCGCACTGCCCTCCTCCTCCCTCATGTCCCAGCTGCTCCTGCTCTCTGCTTCCCCTTGTCCTCCAGCCCTGAAGGCAGCCCCACCAGACCTCCCATGACTGTAGTACAATTGTTTAGAAGGCAGCTTAAAAACAGTGCAACACCAGCAAAACCTTCTCCTCAAAATCAAAATTAAGTTTTTACAGTCAGAAAACAGGCCAAAAAATGCCCAGAAGTTACCAGCAGCCTGAAATCACAAACCAGCAACTAAGTGGTGGATGATCCCTTTAAATGGAACTGCTGAAGGGCCCTTGCTGCCTGTTAGTGCCACGAGTTGCTGGGCAGGTTTATCAGAGGGCGCTGGGGCAGACCAGTGTCACAAAAAGGTCCTACAAGAAGCATACGATCCTAATTTGAATATTTTATTCATCGTTTGCCATAGTTTGTGCGTCTGCCCTGGACACCGATGGAGCAGCCCAATTCAATATGGCGGGCCGTGCACTTCTGGCTCATAATGAGTGCGCAGGGCCTGCCTGCCATATTGGATGCCTAGACACCCATTTTGCGCCTGAAAAATGGGCGCGGCACCATCAAATTTCTAGGGCACATAGCTGATGGGATTTGATTGGGACACCACACTCCCCACTCTCACACAGTAAAAATGGAATTACCACCAGATAACCACACAGACACTGACACACTGCACATGGACACTCAGCCCATCTGTGTAGTATATAGAATAGGCTGTATGGATTAGGTGAATGCTAAATGCCACACAATATGTAAGAAACGTATCAAAAATGTTAATATATGGCCTACATTAATTAAGCAGTGTGAAATGAAATCTTCCCCACCCCATTCCTAACACGTACAGTCAGAACATTGGATTGGAGGTTACCCTTTATACCTTGGGTTTTACTGACGATGCCTAATTCATCTCACTTTGGGTGCCCCACATATCCCAGTCCAAGCCAATCACAACAGGACAAAAGTTTGACACTGAGTGAAGTGAAGTTAACTGCTACCGACCTGAACCATCAGACCTTGGGCTGGATTAACTATCCGTACTTTATTTAACAACCTGTACAACACGATTAACACCATCCAATGATTATGTATTGATGTTTACAGTAATTGGATATCAACATCAACCAACAGGATTGACAGTAGTAATTTAAGTGTATCACAGTATCTCAGCATTTGCTGGCTTAGCTTAGTGACCTGTTCAACAGAGTTGTGCTCAATATCAAGATTGCAGCATGGCTTAACAACGTTAGATTTACGATCTATTCAACATATCATTGGTATGTTGCCAGTATGAAGTCTGTTCTTCTATCACATATGTATAAGAGAGTCAATAAGTGGCAAGTAATATTCGCGCCAGACAAGTGCCAGGGAATGACCATCTCCAACAAGAGAGAGTCTAACCACCTCCCCTTGACATTCAACGGCATTACCATCGCCGAATCCCCCACCATCAACATCCTGGGGGTCACCATTGACCAGAAGCTTAACTGGACCAGCCATATAAATACTGTGGCTACAAGAGCAGGTCAGAGGCTGGGTATTCTGCGGTGAGTGACTCCCCAAAGCCTTTCCACCATCTACAAGGCACAAGTCAGGAGTGTGATGGAATACTCTCCACTTGTCTGGATGAGTGCAGCTCCAACAACACTCAAGAAGCTCGACACCATCCAGGACAAAGCAGCCCGCTTGATTGGCACCCCATCCACCACCCTAAACATTCACTCCCTTCACCACCGGTGTATCGTAGCTGCAGTGTGTACCATCCACAGGATGCACTGGTCCTGTTATTATTCCCTTCCCCTTCTGGGGAAGTGCCTGGTCGATACTGAGACAGCAGCATGATGGGCCAGACATTCCCGGCGAGGAGAATTTCCAATGTGTAGACAGGTTTACGATATTGTTACAGAAAGCACAGATGATCCCACCATCCCCTCTTCCCACTCCCATGTGGTGTATCGCCTCATCACTCGGTGGGACAAAGTGACGGAACATTCCTGAGAATGGTGCCTCGAGCGAGACATTAGCAGGGATCGTGGCCCTTGATTAAATGGCTGTAAATCTATAAACACCCTTTGATGTAACACTTCATCCAGCCCAGCAGCAGGAGTGGGGAAGGGGAGAGCGAATAAAACTGGCTGCTGTTGACAATCGCATGTTCTGAAGGTTGGCATGGTAACAGGCTTCAGGGAAATGAAGCAGAAAGATTCAGGATTGAGGTCCTCACCTTCTAATCCATCAGCTTCCCACCTGCTCTGCGTATCTCCCACGTATTGATGACAAGTCCTTTGGAAACATTTTCTGTCGCGTCGACCCTTCAGTGATTGGAATTTACATTCCTCTCCCCTTCCGAGTAACCCGTTTCTTCCACTGCTTTTACATCCAGCAAATCGAGCTCTGGGCTGTGTCCGTGAGGAAGACCCCTTTGGGCAGGTCGTTACATTGATTGGTTGTGGAGTGGAGGAACTGGCCGAATGAGTTGGGGGGGTCGGGCTGGATGAGTTGGTGGGGTTCGGGCTGGATGTGATGTGGGGTTCGGGCTGGATGAGTTGGTGGGGGTCGGGCTGGATGTGATGTGGGGTTCGGGCTGGATGAGTTGGTGGGGTTCGGGCTGGATGAGTTGGTGGGGTTCGGGCTGGATGTGATGTGGGGGTCGGGCTGGATGAGTTGGTGGGGTTCGGGCTGGATGAGTTGGTGGGGTTCGGGCTGGATGTGATGTGGGGGTCGGGCTGGATGAGTTGGTCGGGGTCAGGCTGGATGAGATGGGGGAGTTGGGCTGGATGAGATTGGTGGGGGTCGGGCTGGATGAGATTGGTGGGGGTCGGGCTGGATGTGATGTGGGGGTCGGGCTGGATGAGTTGGTCGGGGTCAGGCTGGATGAGATGGGGGAGTTGGGCTGGATGAGATTGGTGGGGGTCGGGCTGGATGAGATCAGGGGGTTGGGTTGGATGAGACCAAGGGGGGGTGGGTTGGGCTGGATGAGATTGGGGGGGTCAGGCTGGATGAGTCGGGGGGGTCGGCTGGATGAGACTGGGGGGTCGGGCTGGATGAGATTGGAGGTTTGGGCTGGATGAGATTGGGGGGGTCGGCTGGATGAGTCGGGGGGGTCGGCTGGATGAGACTGGGGGGTCGGGCTGGATGAGTCGGGGGGGTCGGCTGGATGAGATTGGGGGGTCGGGCTGGATGAGTCGGGGGGGGTCGGGCTGGATGAGACTGGGGGGTCGGGCTGGATGAGATTGGGGGGTCGGGCTGGATGAGATTGGGGGGTCGGGCTGGATGAGTCGGGGGGGTCGGCTGGATGAGTCGGGGGGGGTCGGGCTGGATGAGTCGGGGGGGTCGGGCTGGATGAGTCGGGGGGGTCGGGCTGGATGAGTCGGGGGGGTCGGGCTGGATGAGTCGGGGGGGTCGGGCTGGATGGGTCGGGGGGGTTGGGCTGGATGGGTCGGGGGGGTCGGGCTGGATGAGTCGGGGGGTCGGGCTGGATGAGTTGGGGGGTTGGGCTGGATGAGTCAGGGGGGGTCGCTCCACTCTCATTGGGTTCAGAGTACCCGCTAGATGTGAACCCAGTATTCAGTGTCCGGAGCTCCCGTCTCCTGCTCACTCGGGTGGAATCTCCATTAACGGGTGAAAATTCACAGCTTTGTTGCAGGTCTTGTCTGTGACTCTTGAGCCCAATGTGTCCTCATGCAGTTATGGCATGAATCAACACAGCAACATTTAAAATGAAGTACTTTTACTTTAAAGAATTATTGTTGCTCTGATTTTCCGCCTTCCTGGAGGCCCTGCCTCTCCCTGGGGCTTAGTTTAACAGGCCCTGCCTCTCCCTGGGGCTCAGTTTAACAGGCCCTGCCTCTCCCTGGGGCTCAGTTTAACAGGCCCTGCCTCTCCCTGGGGCTCAGTTTAACAGGCCCTGCCTCTCCCTGGGGCTCAGTTTAACAGGCCCTGCCTCTCCCTGGGGCTCAGTTTAACAGGCCCTGCCTCTCCCTGGGGCTCAGTTTAACAGGCCCTGCCTCTCCCTGGGGCTCAGTTTAACAGGCCCTGCCTCTCCCTGGGGCTCAGTTTAACAGGCCCTGCCTCTCCCTGGGGCTCAGTTTAACAGGCCCTGCCTCTCCCTGGGGCTCAGTTTAACAGGCTCTGCCTCTCTGGAACTCCGGAACCTCACCCAAGCAGCCAGCCAGTATTGGCAGGATGTTCAATTGTTGGGCCTATTCAGACCCTGCCCTCACCCCATTCCCACACACAAGCACTTCCCAGCAGGAGTCAGTGGATGGCAGTAAGAGATTCAAGTTTAGCCAGGGGTCCTGAGGCCAACTTAACACCCCTGCTGGCATCTGAGTGAGTTCAGCTAACGTAGCACAGAGAGGGAATGGAAACTTGCACCGGCTGCTCGAGAGGCTCAACGCCCCCTGGTACATCACAGACAGAAATTGTGAAAGAAATTCTCATCCTTAAAATGGAAGGTGGAATCCATGTTAGGATTCTCTGCTGATCAAGAACAGAGACATTATCTGACCAACTTTACAATGTCAGACCTGGTCTGGGGCTTGTCATTCTTCCCACATTCTGTTTGTGCTGCGCATTGACATTATTATTGAGCTGTCGATCTGTTTACTTGTTATTATTGACTAATTCCACTAGTATAGGACCGTGTACACGTGTTACCGTCTCTGACTAATTCCACTAGTATAGGACCGTGTACAAGTGTTACCGTCTCTGACTAGTTCCACCAGTATAGGACCGTGTACAAGTGTTACCGTCTCTGACTAGTTCCACCAGTATAGGACCGTGTACACGTGTTACCGTCTCTGACTAGTTCCACTTGTATAGGACGGTGTACACGTGTTACCGTCTCTGACTAATTCCACCAGTATAGGACCGTGTACACGTGTTACCGTCTCTGACTAGTTCCACCAGTATAGGGCCGTGTACACGTGTTCCCGTCTCTGACTAATTCCACCAGTATAGGACCGTGTACACGTGTTCCCGTCTCTGACTAGTTCCACCAGTATAGGACCGTGTACACGTGTTCCCGTCTCTGACTAGTTCCACCAGTATAGGACCGTGTACAAGTGTTACCGTCTCTGACTAATTCCACCAGTATAGGACCGTGTACACGTGTTACCGTCTCTGACTAATTCCACCAGTATAGGACCGTGTACACGTGTTACCGTCTCTGACTAGTTCCACTAGTATAGGACCGTGTACACGTGTTACCGTCTCTGACTAGTTCCACTAGTATAGGACCGTGTACATGTGTTACCGTCTCTGACTAATTCCACCAGTATAGGACCGTGTACACGTGTTATCATCTCTGACTAGTTCCACTTGTATAGGACCGTGTACAAGTGTTACCGTCTCTGACTAATTCCACCAGTATAGGACCGTGTACAAGTGTTACCGTCTCTGACTAGTTCCACTAGTATAGGAACGTGTACATGTGTTACCGTCTCTGACTAATTCCACCAGTATAGGACCCTGTACAAGTGTTCCCGTCTCTGACTAATTCCACCAGTATAGGACCGTGTACACGTGTTATCATCTCTGACTAGTTCCACTTGTATAGGACCGTGTACAAGTGTTACCGTCTCTGACTAATTCCACCAGTATAGGACCGTGTACAAGTGTTACCGTCTCTGACTAGTTCCACTAGTATAGGAACGTGTACATGTGTTACCGTCTCTGACTAATTCCACCAGTATAGGACCCTGTACAAGTGTTCCCGTCTCTGACTAATTCCACCAGTATAGGACCGTGTACACGTGTTCCCGTCTCTGACTAGTTCCACCAGTATAGGACCGTGTACACGTGTTCCCGTCTCTGACTAGTTCCACCAGTATAGGACCGTGTACACGTGTTACCGTCTCTGACTAGTTCCACCAGTATAGGACCCTGTACAAGTGTTACCGTCTCTGACTAGTTCCACCAGTATAGGACGGTGTACACGTGTTGCCGTCACTGGCCAGTTCCACTAGGATAGTATTGGTCAGCCAGCTCCGAGTGAGCCCCTTTTCCCTGTGTGTTGTTCTAACCTTCAGTGAATTGTCACCCGTCCCTTAGACATGTCCAACATGTACAGAAAGCTGAAACAGGTACATTGTCGAGACACACCGTCCCAGGGTGGGGATATATGGTCAAGTCCCACCTGGTTGGTAATTTAACCCTTAAAACACTACTCGCCAACACTGCTTTGCTCATCATACAATGTTCCTGTTTATTCCGCAAAAAAAAGTTTAAAGCTGTAATACAATTCATGTTTTTCATAGGACAGTTTCCCATTTATCGTGGAGAGGAGTTTTGGGTTTCTCCTGCTCCTGATTTGTAGAGTGGTCCTTGGTTTCTATCTTCCTCTTGATGCTCTCCAGGGTCGGAGAGGGCAGGGAGTTTTCCGACTGGGATGCACTTGCGATATAGCCGGGCAGGTTGCTGAAGGAGTGGAGCGTCAGTACGCAGTGTTTGGGATTGCCGTGCAGTGTGGACGCTCCTCTGGTGGCCATGGTGGTGCTGATACTGTTGGTGGCGTGAGAGGTCACTGCTCCATAGGGGCAGCTGCTGCCAGCCCGTGCCTTCTGCTTAAAGTTCAGAGTTACGTTCCTCCTGAACCAGGATTTCTTTATCTCAGCCTGGACCTAGACAGAGCACAAAATAAAACTCACAGTTATACAAGCAGTGAGTTTTGTTTTAATATTAATTTGTGGGATGTGGGTATTGCTGGCAAGGCTGGCATTTATTGCCTATCTCTAGTTGCCCTTGGGAAGGTGGTGGTTGTAAGGATTTTGGGCATTGGGTCAAACCCCATTTTACTTTTCTGAACTACTGGACGATTCAACATAAAGAGTTAACCAGCCCCTTTAAGGATTTGGACATTCACTTGGGTCGTCCATTTGCAGTACATTTGAAAGCAAGCGATAACTTGCCCTGGATATTACAGTATAAATGCATAATTGCAAAACAGCAAAGTGCAGACAGTTTAAACTGGACAGTTGGACATCAGTTTAACACTGTAGGAGCAATACAGTACAGAAACTGTAAACAGGCTGCGATTTTCAATAACAATTGATAAGGAGAAGCTTCCAGAAGGTTTGCGATGTCAACAACAACTGCGAAAGACAAAGATAAGAGGACACCTGGCTTCATGTAGAGAGGAGGATATAAAGGGTTCATACAGTCCATGAGAGGTCCAACCAGCCGTCCATCTTAATGTTACGGACAAATTGGGCCTTCTCGCAACTTGGTTCACACCTATTTGCTCAGAAGCATAGAAAGGTAAGACATCATAGCAGTCAAAACAACAGACAACAGACAACATCAGAGAAGCTGGAAGAAGCTTCAAGAGTTAATGACTGCAGCCTGAGTTCCTCCAATGAGACTTTCTTCCTGAACTTGGAAAAAAGACTTTGATTCTGAGCTTTGACCAAACCACTTTGCCTCTAAACTTTACTAAAAAGACAAACCTTGACGAGAAAAACTTCAACACACCCGTAGAACTCCCTTCCCCAGAGAGCGGGGGAGGCAGGGTCACTGAATATTTTTAAGGCTGAGTTAGATAGATTTCTGATTAACAAGGGAGTCAAAGGTTATAGTAGGTAGACGGGAAAGTAGGGTTGAGGTCACAATCAGATCAGCCATGATCTTATCAAATGGCAGAGCAGGCTCGAGGGGCCGAATGGCCTACTCCTGCTCTTAATTCGAATGTTCGTATCACCTGTTACCACAATAATCAACTCCCTACTGTTGGACCTAACCCTGATTTGACCCAGACGACTGTTTTGATGCATCGGGTTGTATCCGTTACTTGCTCACTTTACTTCATGCCTGCTCACATGGTCTTTTAAATCATTAAGTAAGGAAAGTTACGAACCCCCACTTGTATTATCGGGTGGAGTAATCCTTGTATTAATTGAGTTGCTTCATGTTTGCTATTTGCTCTTTTTAAATTAATAAATAAAGAATCACTTTGATTCACAAAACTACCCCATCAGGTGGCTTTCTTTGCCTGAACTATCGTCCCGATCCATGAACCTCTGGGAAAGACCTACATGGTATAGCGGTGTGATACAGCTGAGTGGCTTCCTAGGCCACTTCAGAGGACAGTCAAGAGTTAACCAAGTCGGTGTGGGACTGGAGTCACATATAGGCCCAGACCGAGTAAGGACGGCAGGTTTCCTTCCCTAAAGCCCATTAGTGAACCAGTTGGGTTTTTACGACAATCTGATAGCTTCACGGCCACTCTTAATCATACCAGCATTTTATTTCCAGGTTTTTTTTCCAGGTTTTTTTTAACTGAAGTACAATATTTTACAACATATGGTACACTGGGAAAAGTCTAAAATATCTAAAGTACTCTTAGCCAAAGCACTGCCCTTGAATGGATGTTTGATCTAATTTTGGATTAATCGCTTAAAAACTCAGCCACATCGAGTGGGGGAAATCACTCAACTGAGTCCTAATCTCTTCAATTCCAAATTGTGAAAGTGTGATTGAGGATATGATGTCACAGTGAAGGTGTGATTGGGGTTATGATGTCATTGTGAAGGAGTGATTGGGGTTATGATGTCATGGTGAAAGTGTGATTGAGGATATGATGTCATTGGGAGATGTGATTGGGGTTATGATGTCATTATGAAAGTGTAATGGGGATATGATGTCATTGTGAACATGTTGGAGTTATGATGTCATTGGGAAGATATGACTGTGGCTATGGTGTCATTGGAGCGGTGTGATGGGGGAGTTGATGTCACTGTGAAGGTGTGATTGGGTTTATGATGTCACTGTGAAGGTGTGATTGGGGATATGATGTCATTGTGAAAGTGTTATGGGGTTATGATGTTGTTGTGCAGGTGATATTGGGATTATGATGTAATTGTGAAGGCATAATTGGGGATTATGATGTCATTGGAAGGTGTGATTGGGGTTATGATGTCATCAGTATGTTTTGATTGGATTTATGATGTCATTGAGAAGCTGTGATTTGGTTATGATGTCATTGTGAAGGTGTATTGAGGTTATGATGTCATTGAGTGGCTACTTTTATCCTTTCAGCTCCTCAGAGTAAGATAACTTTACTCAGTTGGTATCAAGCATTCTTGATACTAAGTAATTAGGTCAGAAGGTCGTGGGTTGGGGCCCCACTCCAAGAATTGAGCACAGAACCCCGAGTGACTGCTCAGGGAGTGTCGGGGATTCCATTCTTCGCTGGGGTTAAACCAAGGCCTCATCTGTTACTTCTGGTGGTACAGGTGGAGTTCCTCAGGGCAGTGTCCTAGACCCAACTATCTCCAGCTGCTTCATCAATGACCTTCCCTCCATCATAAGTTCAGAAGTGGGGCTGTTCACTGATGATTGCACAGTGTTCAGTTCCACTCCTAATTCCTCAGATAATGAAGCAGTCCGTGCCAGCATGCAGCATGACCCGGACAACATCCAGGCTTGGGCTGATAAATGGCAAATAATATTCGCGCCAGACAAGTGCCAGGCAATGGCCATCTCCAACAGTCTAAACCACCCACTCTTAACATTTAATGGCATTACCATCATTGAATCCACCAACGTCAATGTGCTGAGGATCACCATTGACCAGAAACTAACTGGACCAGCCATATAAATGCCACAGTTACTAGAGCAGGTCAGAGGCTGGGTATTCTGTGGCAAGTGACTCACCTCCTGACTCCCCAAAGCCTTTCCACCATCTACAAGGCACAAGTCAGAAGTGTGATGGAATACTCTCCACTTGCCTGGATTGGCGCAGCTTCAACAACACTCAAGAAGCTCAACACCATCCAGGACAAAGCAGCCCACTTGATTGGCACCCCATCCACCACCCTAAACATTCACTCCCTCCACCACTGGCGCACTGTGGCTGCAGTGTGTACCATCCACAGGATGCACTGCAGCAACTCGCCAAGGCTTCTTCGACAGCACCTCCCAAACCCATGACCTCTACCACCTAGAAGGACAAGGGCAGCAGGCACATGGGAACAACACCACCTGCACGTTCCCCTCCAAGTCACACACCATCCCGACTTGGAAATATATCGCCGTTCCTTCATCGTCGCTGGGTCAAAATCCTGGAACTCCCTTCCTAACAGCACTGTGGGAGAACCGTCACCACACGGACTGCAGCGGTTCAAGAAGGCGGCTCACCACCACCTTCTCAAGGGCAATTAGGGATGGGCAATAAATGCTGGCCTTGCCAGCAACGCCCACATCCATTAAAATAAATTTGATAATGTTAAAGATTCCCTGGCACTAATCGAAGACCAGATCCACCAATAATAGGTTAACTGGTCACCCCACTCATTGATGGTGTGGGATCGTGCTGTGGCTGCTGGTTTGTCCACATAACAACAGTCAGTGCGCTGCAGTTTCATTGTACGTGAAGCACTTTGAAACGCCTCTGGGAGACCTGATAAGGTGCTTTGTAAATGCAGGCTTTCTTCTTCCTCTCTGTACTAACGGTGACGTGACTGCCAGAACCTTTACCAACATCTGCCACACATCCTTCCCATCTTTGTCAGTCAGCCATGGGCCATTGCCAATCAGGACGGTGCCACACTCCCAGACACACACTCCCAGACACATACTCTCAGAGACAGCAATTTCACAGCATGCTGAGCAACTGCTGTCTCCAGCCAAACGTCACCAGCAACAGCCAGAATTATGTGGCGTCTGACAGGACTTTCTCCTTGATATGAAACCCTGGTTTGTAAACACAGATCAATCAGGGCTTGTTGTTATTGTTGTATTGCTGCCTGTCACAGATCAAGAGCTAAGTTGCAAGTCATTGTTTGAATTATCTCTGTTACAGAAAATGCTGGAAACAGACAGCAGGCCTATAGTATCTGTGCTGAGGGAAGACAAATTAGTATCTTGGGAATGGACCAGTCAAAGGGTGAAATGTGAAGCTGTCTTCACCATCGAGGCACCAACTGTCTCTCAACAACAAAAACAGCTTGAATTTATATAGTGCCTTTAAGGTAGTAAAAAGTCCCAAGACATTTTGTAGAAGGGTTATCAGACAAAATCTGACACCAAGCCACATAAGGAGATATTAGGACAGGTGACCAAAAGCTGGGTCAAAAAGGTTGATTTTAAGGAGCATCTTAAAGGAGGAGAGGCGGAGAGGTTTAGGGGGGGAATTCCAGAGCTTAGGGCCTAGGCAGCTGAGGCACGGCCGCCAATGGTGGAGGGATGGAAATCGGAGATGCGCAAGAGGCCAGAATTGGAGGAGCGCAGAGATCTCGGAAGGTTGTGAGGCTGGAGGAGGTTACAGCGGGGAGAGGGGGGGGCGAGGCCATGGGGGGATTTGAAAACAAGGATGAGAATTTTAAAATCTAGGCGTTGCTGGAATTTCCTGCATTTTCTGTTTTCTATTTCTGATTTGCTTTTTACCTGTGACGAGTGACTCACCTCTCCGTTACAGAAACAGTAGATAAAAGCAACGAAAAAGCCCTGTTTGGAAAAAAGAGAAAAGAAATTATAAACGGTGTCTTTTCCTTTCTCTTTATGTGGACACCTGAGGGTCAGAGCTGTATCGGTGAGACTGGTCATCCCGAGGGTCAGTCCTGTATCGGTGAGACTGGACATCCCGAGGTTCAGTCCTGTATCGGTGAGACTAAACATCCCGAGGGTCAGTCCTGTATCGGTGAGACTGGATATCCCGAGGGTCAGTCCTGTATCGGTGAGACTAAACATCCCGAGGGTCAGAGCTGTATCGGTGAGACTGGATATCCCGAGGGTCAGAGCTGTATCGGTGAGACTGGTCATCCCGAGGTTCAGTCCTGTATCGGTGAGACTGGACATCCCGAGGGTCAGTCCTGTATCGGTGAGACTGGTCATCCCGAGGGTCAGTCCTGTATCGGTGAGACTGGACATCCCGAGGGTCAGTCCTGTATCGGTGAGACTGGTCATCCCGAGGGTCAGTCCTGTATCGGTGAGACTGGATATCCCGAGGGTCAGAGCTGTATCGGTGAGACTGGTCATCCCGAGGTTCAGTCCTGTATCGGTGAGACTGGACATCCCGAGGGTCAGTCCTGTATCGGTGAGACTGGTCATCCCGAGGGTCAGTCCTGTATCGGTGAGACTGGTCATCCCGAGGGTCAGTCCTGTATCGGTGAGACTGGATATCCCGAGGGTCAGTCCTGTATCGGTGAGACTGGACATCCCGAGGGTCAGTCCTGTATCGGTGAGACTGGACATCCCGAGGGTCAGTCCTGTATCGGTGAGACTGGTCATCCTGAGGGTCAGTCCTTTATCGGTGAGACTGGTCATCCCGAGGGTCAGTCCTGTATCGGTGAGACTGGGCATCCCCAGGGTCAGTCCTGTATCGGTGAGACTGGACATCCCGAGGGTCAGTCCTGTATCGGTGAGACTGGACATCCCGAGGGTCAGTCCTTTATCGGTGAGACTGGACATCCCGAGGGTCAGTCCTGTATCGGTGAGACTGGTCATCTGTTCACTCTGCCCTGACCTGTATCAGTGTGGGGGAGGGGGTAAATTCCTCTGCCAGATGACCATGAGATTCCCAAGACAGACCCAGACAGACTCTATCTCCCTGAGGGAAGTGCCCAAACTGCCCTGGGTGATTCCCTATTTCTCCTTTTTTTCTCCCCTCTCCTGATAGCGTCATCTCCTTCCTGGTCTGCAGTTCCATGAGTCCCCGTTGCCCTCTGCCCTCTCACCCAAGTGACCTTTATTTATATGTGAGTCTGGTCAGTGAGTGTTTCAGGCTATTTATTCACATGTCTGAGTGCAGCCCTGTCCTTACCCGATAGCCACAAACACACAGGACCTTTCCAGCAGGGCTCACTGGACAGTGATCAGAAACAGGAACCCTGGCTCAATTCCCCTCCCTACACTGAGACCAGCGATGGCACACGAGCAGCTAACAGAGTACAGATTGGGAACCGAGCCTCGCCCCTCCTCCTCACTCCCCAATCAATTACACCATGAATAGCTGACCCTCCCCCTACACTTATTATTGAAACATTTCTGTCTCCTTGTAAATAAGGGCTCTTCACTGGACTTGTCTCTATCTCACTGTTTCTGTCATTAGTATACGCCTGGTCACATAGAGTGACGCCATGGACTCTCCAGTAATTGGCAGGAGAAGCACAACCTCCTGCCAGTTTCACTATGCTGTTAACTGCCAATATTTCTCTTGATTTGATGTCGTGCTGTCCCAAGATCGATAGACACTCAATGAAATGTACACAGTGTGTAGATAGACAGGGGGGCTGGGGTCATCCCACCTCCACAGCTTTCTCTTCAGTGAGAGAAACATTTGCAAATTTTTAGCGAAGCAGAGCGTGAAGAGAGAGAAAGAGTGTTAGATACAGAGTAAAGCTCCCTCTACACTGTCCCATCAAACACTCCCAGGGCAGGTACAGCACGGGTTAGATACAGAGTAAAGCTCCCTCTACACTGTCCCATCAAACACTCCCAGGGCAGGTACAGCACGGGTTAGATACAGAGTAAAGCTCCCTCTACACTGTCCCATCAAACACTCCCAGGGCAGGTACAGCACGGGTTAGATACAGAGTAAAGCTCCCTCTACACTGTCCCATCAAACACTCCCAGGGCAGGTACAGCACGGGTTAGATACAGAGTAAAGCTCCCTCTACACTGTCCCATCAAACACTCCCAGGGCAGGTACAACACGGGTTAGATACAGAGTAAAGTTCCCTCTACACTGTCCCATCAAACATTCCCCTTTATATTCCAGCCCCCTTGAGATAAAGGCCAACATTCCTTTAGCCTTTTTGATTACTTTTTGTATCTGTGCACTGGCTGTCAGTGATTTGTGAACGTGGACACCCAAATCCCTTTGCTCTTCCACAGCTCCTATTCTGTCACTGTTAAGAAAATATTCCAATTTGTCTTTCTCAGACCCAAAGTGGATGACCTCACATGTCCCCACATGGACTTCTTCTACCACAGTTTTGCCCACTCATAGGGCTCAATTTTACCATGGTGATGGGTTGGCAGCGGGGGGGGTAAAGGTGCACGTGGCAAACCCAGATGAACCAAACTTACCATTTCCGACGCGATCGCATCGTATTTGATGATGATTAATGTCCTCTCCGGGTTTCGCGCCCGGCAGCCAGCCTGATTGACAGGCTGCCATCAGGAGCTGCAACGTGAGGGGGGGGGTGAGAGAGAGAGAGAGAGAGACGTCATCCGGCGCTGGAACGGAAGACTGGGGGCGGTGGGGGGATGGGGGGTGTAGAATGGAAGTTCGGGGGGACATCGGGTGAGGGGGGTGAAGAGGAGGATATTGGTGGGGTGAAGCGGGGGACATTGGAGCAGGAGACATCGGACATCGGAGCAGGTTGCAAAGGAAGGTTCATTAAGTGTTTTCACTTCCTTTTATGGTTTTTATTTAATTTATTTAGTTTCTTTCTCCCTGATCCAGCCCTGCTTTCACCAGATGTGATTCAGAAGCAGTGGGCAAGCCGCCCAGGTAAGTTAAAAATGGTTCTAATCCCTTCATCAGTCCCAGGTAAAGTGCCTTAGTGCCTCAATGAGGTACATTTGGCTCTTTAACTCTCATCCCACTGGCTATAATTGCTGGCGGGACTTCCATTTTCGGATCGCCCACACGCACACAGGTGGGTCCCTGGGAAACTCGGAAGTCGGCGGGTTGGAGCCGCCTTCCGAACCCGAACGGGATTTCCGCGATTTTTGGAGACCACCCACCTCTAACGCACCCGCAATTGTCCCCTAAAATCACCCCCATAGTCTGTCTATATCCTGCTTCCATCTGCAAAACTTACTGAGTCTCCTAACTTAGAGTCATCTGCAAACTTGGATATACTGCTCTCTATTCCTACATCCAAGTCATTAATAAATACGGTGAAAAGCTGAGGCCCCAGAACAGATCGCTGGGGAACATCACTTGTCACGTTTCACCAATCAGAGAACTAACCCTTTCTCCCTACTCCCTGTCTCCGACCTCCCAACCAATTACTGACCCATGTCACAAGGTTACCTCCAGTTCCATGCCCTCTCATTTTTACAACTTTATTGCCTTTACTTCCTGGGCTATTCGAATTCTCCCAGTCTATGAAGATTAAAATCTCCCATTATAACCACATTGGTGCCTGGATATTAACGGGGAGGGTGTGGGCAGGACCGGGGACATGGAGGCCCAGTCGATCTTGACGGCAGGGCCTCATTTAAATAAACCAATGCAGACTCCCACCCGACCGCCGACCAAATTGTTTACCTGGCAGGCGAGCAGGAGCAGAAATTAGTGGTAGGAGGTCGCGGCCGGGGACCCGTGGGACAGTCAGTAAGGGGGGGGGGAAGGCTCTGGGCTTCAATCGGGGGGGCCAGGGCAGGAGGGCGGGGGAAGCCTGAGAGATTGGGGTCGCAATTGGGGCTGAAGGATCTCCGTATTTATACATCCCCCACACTATATCACTACTGTCAGGAGGTCTGTAGACAACTCCTCCCACAATCTTGCATCCTTTGCTGTTGTTTAACATCTACCCCAGTGTGTTTCGACTGCCCCATCGCCCTCACTGAAATCCCCTCTTTCTACTGCTGTAATTGTGTCTTTTATCAATATTGCTACTCTCCTTATTTCTCAATTTTCCTGTCCTTTCTAAAGATCCTAAAGCCTGGAATATTTAGCTCCCAGTCATGCCCAGGAAAGCCAGCACAGATTTGTTAAAGGCGAATCGTGTTTAACCAACTTAGAGTTTTCTGATGAGGTAACACAGAGGGTCGATGAGGGCAGTGTGGTTGATGTGTATATGGACTTCCAAAAGGCGTTTGATAAAGTGCCGCATAATAGGCTTATCAGCAAAATTGAAGCCTGTGGAATAAAAGGGGCAGTGGCAGCATGGATATGAAATTGGCGAAGTGACAGGAAACAGAGAGTAGTGGTGAACGGTTGTTTCTCGGACTGGATGGAGGTATACAGTGGTGTTCCCCAGGGGTCAGTACTAGGACCACTGTTTTTCTTGGACTTGGGTGTACAGGGCACAATTACACAAATTTGCAGATGACACAAAACTTGAAAGTGTAGTGAACAGTGAGGAGGATAGTGATAGACTTCAAGAGGACATAGACAGGCTGGTGGAATGGGCGGACACGTGGCAGATGAAATTTAATGCAGAAAAGTGCAAAGTGATACATTTTGGCAGGAAGAATGAGGAGAGGCAATATAAACTAAATGGTATAATTCTAAAGGGGGTGCAAGAACAGAGAGACCTGGGGGTATATATGCCCAAATCTTTGAAGGTGGCAGGACAGGTTGAGAAAGTGGTTAAAAAAGCATACGGGATCCTGGGCTTTATAAATAGAGGCATAGAATACAAAAGCAAGAAAGTTATGATGAACCTTTATAAAATACTGGTTCGACCACAGCTGGAGTATTGTGTCCAGTTCTGGGCACCGCACTTTAGGAAGGATGTGAAGGCTTTAGAGAGGATGCAGAAAAGATTTACTAGAATGATTCCAGGGATGAGGGACTTCATATGTGGATAGACTGGAGAAGCTGAGATTGTTCTCCTCCTTAAAGTAGAGAAGCTGAAGAGGAGATTTGATCGAAGTGTTCAAAATCATGAAGGGTTTAGATAAAGTAAATAAAGAGAAACTGTTCCCATTGGCAGAAGGGTCAAGAACCAGAGGACACAGATTTAAGGTGATTGGCAAAAGAACCAAAGGCGACATGAGGAAAAACTTTTTTACGCAGCGAGTAGTTATGATCTGGAATGCGCTGCTTGAGAGGGTGTGGGAGCAGATTCAATCGTGGCCTTCAAAAGGGAATTGGTTAAATACTTGAAAGGAAAAAATTTGCAGGGCTACAGGGAAAGAGCAGGGGAGTGGGACTAACTGGATTGCTCTTACAAAGAGCCGGCTCAGGCTCGATAGACCGAATGGCCTCCTTCTGTGCTGTAACCATTCCATGATTCTAGATTGTAGCCAGGTCTCTATAATAGTCATTACATAGTTATTAAGCTGCATTGAGTCCAGAGCCCTGAGCCCAGAGTCCAGAGCTCCGAGCCCCGAGCCCCGAGCCCAGAGCCCAGAGCCCAGAGTCCAGAGTCCAGAGTCCAGAGCCCAGAGTCCAGAGCCCAGAGTCCAGAGCCCACAGTCCAGAGCCCACAGCCCAGAATCTAGAGCCCAGAGTCCAGAAATGAGTCCTGAGTCCAGAGTCCAGAGTCCCAAGTCCCGAACCCACAGTCCACAGTCCAGAACCCAAAGTCCACAGCCCAGAGTTCAGAGCCCAGAGTCCACAGCCCAGAGTCCAGAGCCCAGAACTCAAAGCCCAGAACTCAAAGCCCAGAACTCAAAGCCCAGATCCCAGTTCCCACGGCTCAGTTCCCTACCTGTGAGGAATTGAAGAGCATATCATAATGCATTTGGATCTGCCAAAGAGTCCCTGACACATCTGTGTACGGCATTGCCATAAAAACCACATAATGGACCCCGAAGAGAGGCATGAGTACAAGGGTAGACTTCAGCAGCTTTCTGAAATAAAAAAAACCAGACTGAATGGCAGAGTGAGCAATAGACTGGCAGAGTGAGTCACACAGCGAGCGGCGCTGCAGCTTTCATTGTCACCTTCAGTAGCTCCACTCGTTCAGTCGGTGCAGGCAGAATAAGTGGAGATGTTAAAAGTGACGATGAAAGCTACAGCTCTCGCTCGGTGTCTCTCAACGCTCAGGAAGATCGGGCCAGTGATCTGCTTCTGGCCTCTACCTATGCTGCCCCAGGCCAGCTACATCATCGAGTCTATAGCACATACAAAGGCCATTCTGCCCAACTGGTCTAGACCGGTGTTTATGTTCGACGCTTTATCTAACCCTATCAGGATACTCTTCTATTCCTTTCTCCCTCATGTGTTTATCCAGCTTCCCCTTAAATGCATCCATGCTGTTCACCTCAACTACTCCTTGTGTTAGCAAGTTTCACATTCTCACCACTCTCTGGGTAAAGAAGTTTCTCCTGAATTCCCTATTGGATTTATTAGTGACTATTTTATATTTATGTCCTCTAGTTTTGCTTTTCCCCACAAGTGGAAACATTTTCTCTACATCTACCCTATCAAACCCCTTCATTATCATAAAGACCTCTATCAGGTCACCCCTCAGCCGCCTCTTTTCTAGTGAAAAAAGCCCCAGCCTGTTCAGCCTTTCCTGATAGGTATAATCTCTCAGTTCTGATATTATCCTTGTGAATCTTTTTTGCACCTTCTCCAATACCTCTGTATCCTTTCTATAATACGGAGACTAGAACTGTGCACAGTGACTCCAAGTGCCGTTGGGGAGTTTGGGAGATTGCAATCCCTCACCCTCCAATTGTCTTTCCTTCTGTCTGAGATCGTTCACATCTGCATCCCAATCAATCACAGAGCAACATCCCAACCAATCACTTATAACACCCCAACCAGTTGGTGTGTATCAGTGTGTACGGATGATTAGGTGTTTTATTGTGTGTGTGTGTGTGTGAATGTGTATAGGTGTGCATGTGGCTGTGTGTATCGGTGTGTGGGGGAGGGTATGTGTGTGTATATGGGTGTGTGGGGTTGAGTATGTGTGTGTATATGGGTGTGTGGGGGTGGGTATGTGTGTGGGGGAGGGTATGTGTGTGGGGGAGGGTATGTGTGTGTATATGGGTGTGTGGGGGAGGGTATGTGTGTGTATATGGGTGTGTGGGGGAGGGTATGTGTGTGGGGGAGGGTATCAGTGTGTGGGGGAGGGTATGTGTGTGTATATGGGTGTGTGGGGGAGGGTATGTGTGTGGGGGAGGGTATTGGTGTGTGGGGAGGGTATGTGTGTGTATATGGGTGTGTGGGGGTGGGTATGTGTGTGGGGGAGGGTATTGGTGTGTGGAGGAGGGTATGTGTGTGTATATGGGTGTGTGGGGGAGGGTATGTGTGTGTATATGGGTGTGTGGGGGAGGGTATGTGTGTGTATATGGGTGTGTGGGGGAGGGTATGTGTGTGTATATGGGTGTGTGGGGGAGGGTATGTGTGTGTATATGGGTGTGTGGGGGAGGGTATGTGTGTGTATATCGGTGTGTGGGGGAGGGTATGTGTGTGTATATGGGTGTGTGGGGGAGGGTATGTGTGTGGGGGAGGGTATTGGTGTGTGGGGGAGGGTATGTGTGTGTATATGGGTGTGTGGGGGAGGGTATGTGTGTGGGGGAGGGTATCAGTGTGTGGGGGAGGGTATGTGTGTGTATATGGGTGTGTGGGGGAGGGTATGTGTGTGGGGGAGGGTATCAGTGTGTGGGGGAGGGTATGTGTGTGTATATGGGTGTGCGGGGTGGGGTATATATATCAGTGTATGTGGTCTGTGTGGTGGTTATGGGTGTGTGAATGTGTGTATATTTCAGGGTCAGTGCTGCAGTAACACATTAGCCCCAATGTTAACTTGAGGTGGAAAACTACCCCACCATGGAGATTTAGCCCCCATCCTTTCATTGGACGATCTGTGATCCTATCCTATCATTGGACAACCTCTGACACCATCCTATCATTGGACGACCTGTGACCCCATCCTATCATTGGACAACCTCTGACACCATCCTATTATTGGACGACCTGTGACCCCATCCTATCATCGGGGTCCTGACTTTGGTGATTCGATTTCAAAATCTTGATTTTCAAATGGTGTCACTCCATTCAACCTCTGTAATACATCATTTTAATAGATCCTGTCAGTAGCCTGAATCTTCTCCGCAACCTCATCCTGAGGTCAAAGTCAGAGGTCACAGTCGATGGTCAGTCGATGGCAGTCCATGATCTCAGTTGATGGTCAGTGCATGATCTCAGTTGATGGTCCGTGCATGATCTCAGTTGATAGTCAGTGCATGATCTCAGTCGACGGTCAGTCCACGATCTCAGTCGACGGTCAGTCCATGGTCAGTCGATCATCAGTTCATGATCTCAGTTGATGGTCAGTGCATGATCTCAGTCGATGGTCAGTCCATGGTCAGTCGATGATCAGTCCATGATCTCAGTCGATGGTCAGTGCATGATCTCAGTCGACGGTCAGTCCATGATTTCAGTCGACGGTCAGTCCATGATCACAGTTGATGGTCAGTCCATGGTCAGTCGATGATCAGTTCATGATCTCAGTTGATGGCCAGTGCATGATCTCAGTCGAAGGTCAGTCCATGGTCAGTCGATGATCAGTCCATGATCTCAATTGATGATCAGTCCATGATCTCAGTTGATAGTCAGTGCATGATCTCAGTCGATGGTCAGTCCATGATCTCAGTCGACGGTCAGTCCATGATCTCAGTCGACGGTCAGTCCATGATCTCAATCGATGGTCAGTCCATGGTCAGTCGATGGTCAGTCCATGATCTTGGTCGATGGTCAATCCATGATCTCAGTTGATGGTCAGTGCATGATCTCAGTCGACGGTCAGTCCATGATCACAGTTGATGGTCAGTCCATGGTCAGTTGATGATCAGTTCATGATCTCAGTTGATGGCCAGTGCATGATCTCAGTCGATGGTCAGTCGATGATCAGTCCATGATCTCAATTGATGATCAGTCCATGGTCTCAGTCGATGGTCAGTGCATGATCTCAGTCGACGGTCAGTCCATGATCTCAGTCGACAGTCAGTCCATGATCTCAGTCGACGGTCAGTCCATGATCTCAGTTGATGGTCAGTCCATGGTCAGTCGATGATCAGTTCATGATCTCAGTTGATGGTCAGTGCATGATCTCAGTCGATGGTCAGTCCACGATCTCAGTTGATGGTCAGTCCATGATCTCAGTCGATGGTCAATCCATGATCAGTCGATGATCAGTCCATGATCTCAGTCGATGGTCAGTCCATGATCTCAGTTGATGCTCAGTCCATGATCAGTCGATGATCAGCCCATGATCTCAGTCGATGATCAGTCCATGATCTCAATTGATGATCAGTCCATGATCTCAGTTGATGGTCAGTGCATGATCTCAGTCGATGGTCAGTCCATGATCTCAGTCGACGGTCGGTCCATGATCTCAGTCAACGGTCAGTCCATGATCTCAGTTGATGGTCAGTCCATGGTCAGTCGATAATCAGTTCATGATCTCAGTCGATGGTCAATCCATGGTCAGTCGATGATCAGTCCATGATCTCAGTTGATGGTCAGTGCGTGATCTTAGTTGATGATCAGTCCATGATCTCAGTCGATGGTCAGTCCATGATCGCAGTCGACAGTCAGTCCATGATCTCAGTCGATGGTCAGTCCATGATCTCAGTTGATGGACAGTCCATGGTCAGTTGATGATCAGTCCATGATCTCAGTTGATGGTCAGTGCATGATCTCAGTCGATGGTCAGTCCATGATCTCAGTCGATGGTCAGTGCATGATCTCAGTCGATGGTCAGTGCATGATCTCAGTCGACGGTCAGTCCATGATCTCAGTTGATGGTCAGTCCATGGTCAGTCGATGATCAGTTCATGATCTCAGTTGATGGTCAGTGCATGATCTCAGTCGATGGTCAGTCCATGATCTCAGTTGATGGTCAGTCCATGATCTCAGTCAATGGTCAATCCATGATCAGTCGATGATCAGTCCATGATCTCAGTCGATGGTCAGTCCATGATCTCAGTCGATGATCAGTCCATGATCTCTGTCGACGGTCAGTCCATGATCTCAGTCGACGGTCAGTCCATGATCTCAGTTGATGGTCAGTCCATGGTCAGTTGATGATCAGTTCATGATCTCAGTTGATGGTCAGTGCATGATCTCAGTCGATGGTCAGTCCATGGTCAGTCGATGATCAGTCCATGATCTCAGTTGATGATCAGTCCATGGTCTCAGTTGATGGTCAGTGCATGATCTCAGTCAATGGTCAGTCCATGATCTCAGTTGATGGTCAGTCCATGATCTCAATTGATGATCAGTCCATGATCTCAGTTGATGGTCAGTGCATGATCTCAGTCGATGGTCAGTCCATGATCTCAGTCGACGGTCAGTCCATGATCTCAGTTGATGGTCAGTCCATGGTCAGTCGATAATCAGTTCATGATCTCAGTCGATGGTCAATCCATGGTCAGTCGATGATCAGTCCATGATCTCAGTTGATGGTCAGTGTATGATCTTAGTTGATGATCAGTCCATGATCTCAGTCGATGGTCAGTGCATGATCTCAGTCGATGGTCAGTCCATGATCTCAGTCGACAGTCAGTCCATGATCTCAGTCGATGGTCAGTCCATGGTCAGTCGATGATCAGTCCATGATCTCAGTTGATGGTCAGTGCATGATCTCAGTCGATGGTCAGTCCATGATCTCAGTCGATGGTCAGTCCATGATCTCAGTTGATGGTCAGTCCATGATCTCAGTTGATGGACAGTCCATGGTCAGTCGATGATCAGTTCATGATCTCAGTTGATGGTCAGTGCATGATCTCAGTCGATGGTCAGTCCATGGTCAGTCGATGATCAGTCCATGATCTCAGTTGATGATCAGTCCATGATCTCAGTTGATGGTCAGTCCATGATCTCAGTTGATGGACAGTCCATGGTCAGTCGATGATCAGTTCATGATCTCAGTTGATGGTCAGTGCATGATCTCAGTCGATGGTCAGTCCATGGTCAGTCAATGATCAGTCCATGATCTCAGTTGATGATCAGTCCATAATCTCAGTTGATGGTCAGTGCATGATCTTAGTTGATGATCAGTCCATGATCTCAGTTGATGGTCAGTGCATGATCTCAGTCGATGGTCAGTCCATGATCTCAGTCGACGGTCAGTCCATGATCTCAGTCGATGGTCAGTCCATGATCTCAGTCAATGGTCAGTCCATGATCTTAGTTGATGATCAGTCCATGATCTCAGTCGACGGTCAGTCCATGATCTCAGTCGACGGTCAGTCCATGATCTCAGTTGATGGACAGTCCATGATCTCAGTTGATGGTTTCACCGGTATTGCTGCCGTGGGTCCAGTTTTCCTGCGTTCGTCTCCCACAGTTTCGATGCCAGAACCCGGACGATATTTATGAAGAGGAAGAAGTTCACCTGAAAAAAGAATGAAATCGCTCACTCTACTCAACATCCATGAGTTTCATTTCCTGCCCCTGGATGTAGATGTTTCAGAAACTTTTCTCTGATTGATGGGCTGGTGTGATTCAGTTTCTTTAAAATGTTGGCCCATGTCGCAGCTCCAGTGAATCCCTGTCCCAGCAAGAGTCAGCACCTGTGACCCCCGTCCCAGCAGGAATCAGCACCTGTGGACCTCCATCCCAGCAGGAGTCAGCACCTGTGACCCCTGTCCCAGCAGGAATCAGCACCTGCGACCCCTGTCCCAGCAGGAATCAGCACCTGTGGACCCCTGTCCCAGCAGGAATCAGCACCTGCGACCCCAGTCCCAGTAGGAGTCAGCACCTGTGACCTCTGTCCCAGCAGGAGTCAGCACATGTGGACCCCTGTCCCAGCAGGAATCAGCACCTGTGACCCCTGTCCCAGCAGGAATCAGCACCTGGGACCCCTGTCCCAGCAGGAGTCAGCACCTGTGACCCCTGTCTCAGCAGGAATCAGCACCTGGGACCCCTGTCCCAGCAGGAGTCAGCACCTGTGACCCCTGTCCCAGCAGGAGTCAGCACCTGTGACCCCTGTCCCAGCAGGAATCAGCACCTGGGACCCCAGTCCCAGTAGGAGTCAGCACCTGTGGACCTCCGTCCCAGCAGGAATCAGCATCTTCGGGATAGGAGGGGAGAGATGTGATAAAACCCTGACAAAAACAGGGGCTTAATGTTTACGTAAACTTTCAAAACAGAAAAAGGTCTTTGTTGTGTTTTTCTCTGCAATATTTAATGTGATTGAGGGGCAGGTTTGGTCCATTAACACCAGATGATCCATTGGGATGGACACCAGCTGACCAGTGCTCCCCGCCTCATGGACAGCGCCCCATGCTCAGAATGTAGCCTCTCACTTACCACAATGGCGGCCAGAATAGGGACCTGGTAAATCCACTTCAAATTGCCAGCACTTAGGTCCCAACACCTGAGAGAGAGGAAGCAGAGAGAATTTTTTGATTTAGGCACAGACTGTTATGAGCCAGCTCAGCGGCCAGTGCGAGCTCTCAAACCAGACTCAGCTTCTCGTTCCAGGGCTGCCTGTAACTCTGATCTGGCTGAACCCAGTTCATGATTTGTCAATCTCACTATCTCCCTGGTGATTTTGAATGATCGGATAAAGCAATAAGGGCCTAACGTCGAATCCTAAAGGGAATTCTCCCGTCGCTGGGTTAAGCTGATGTGAGATAGAAAGCCCATTATTACTCCAGTATCACTGTGCCTCCTGGAATCTGGCACATCTGCAGGAGTGAATCCCTATCCCTGCACGAGTCAGCACCAGTGGATCCCTATCCCAGCAGGAATCAGCATCAGTGGATCCCTTTCCCAGCAGGAGTCAGCACCAGTGGATCCCTTTCCCAGCAGCAGTCAGCACCAGTGGATCCCTTTCCCAGCAGCAGTCAGCACCAATGGATCCCTTTCCCAGCAGCAGTCAGCACCAGTGGATCCCTATCCCAGCAGCAGTCAGCACCAGTGGACCTCTATCCCAGCAGCAGTCAGCACCAGTGGATCCCTATCCCAGCAGGAGTCAGCACCAGTGGATCCCTTTCCCAGCAGCAGTCAGCACCAGTGGATCCCTATCCCAGCAGCAGTCAGCACCAATGAACCTCTATCCCAGCAGGAGTCAGCACCAGTGGATCCCTATCCCAGCAGGAGTCAGTTGGGAATGCTGACTGCCAACATGTCAACTCATGGTGTTCACTTGCCATTTTGTACCAGGTTTCTGAAACTCACCGCAGCTCACACTAAATGAGCCCGCTGAATTGCAAAACATAGTAATGAGGCGCCCAGTGTGTAACTGAATACATCGTCTATGGCTCTGAACAACCTCCTATCTCAACGTGCAGGAGATTGAATGTGGGAAAAGAAAAAAAGAGACTTGTATTTCTATCGGGCCTTTCACAACCTCAGGATGTCCCAAAGTGCTTTACAGCCAATGAAATGAAGTGTAGTCACTGTTGTAATGTAGGGAAACACAGCAGCCATTTTGCACACAGCAAGATCCCACAAACAGCAATGTGATAATGACCAGATTATCTGTTTTAATGATGTTAGTTGAGGGATCAATATTGACCAGAACACTGGGGAGAACGCCTCTGCTCTTCTTTAAAATACTAAGGAGTGTGCTAAGGGAATGATACAGGTCAGTGTCCAACTCACTGCTGTTCCCATCTCTGACTGACACAGGGTTTTTTTTATTCGTTCACGGGATGTGGGCGTCGCTGGCGAGGCCAACATGGTGGTGTTCCCATGTACCTGCTGCCCTTGTCCTTCTAGGTGGTAGAGGTCGCGGGTTTGGGAGGTGCTGTCGAAGAAGCCTTGGCGAGTTGCTTCAGTGCATCCTGTGGATGGTACACACTGCAGCCACTGTGCGCCGGTGGTGAAGGGAGTGAATGTTTAGGGTGGTGGATGGGGTGCCAATCAAGTGGGCTGCTTTGTCCTGGATGGCGTCGAGCTTCTTGAGTGTTGTTGGAGCTGCACTCATCCAGGCAAGTGGAGAGTATTCCATCACACTCCTGACTTGTGCCTTGTAGATGGTGGAAAGGCTTTGGGGAGTCAGGAGGTGAATCACTTGCTGCAGAATACTCAGCCTCTGACCTGCTCTTGTAGCCACAGTATTTATATGGCTGGTCCAGTTAAGTTTCTGGTCAATGGTGATCCCCAGGATGTTGATATCAGGGTGCCTGAAATGTTACGAGTTCCATTTCTCAGCACTACTGAACTCAATGTTGATGAGCACAAAACTAATAAAAAAAGGAGAAAGGAACGGGGACCTGATTCGAGTTTTCTAAATAATGAAGGGCGGCTGTCGAGAGGTATTTTGAGCAAAACCAGAACGGGATAACGGGAAGGGAATTCACTGAAGAGCAGAATTCCAGAGTCAATGGGTTATCGAGCAAACTGTCCCCAGGGAGCTGGATGTATTCCTGGGGGTGAAGGGCGAAGGGGGAAGGAAAAGATGAGAAGTGCTCGGATTAGATGCAGAAAGAGGAGATGGGTGAGGAGTGGGATGGGCGAGGAGTGGGATGGGCGAGGAGTGGGATGGGCGAGGAGTGGGATGGGCGAGGAGTGGGATGGGCGAGGAGTGGGATGGGCGAGGAGTGGGATGGGCGAGGAGTGAGATGGGTGAGGAGTGGGATGGGTGAAGAGTGGGATGGGTGAGGAGTGAGATGGGTGAGGAGTGAGATGGGTGAGGCGTGAGATGGGTGAGGAGTGAGATGGGTGAGGAGTGGGATGGGTGAGGAGTGGGATGATGAGGAGTGAGATGGGTGAGGAGTGAGATGGGTGAGGAGTGAGATGGGTGAGTAGTGAGATGGGTGAGGAGTGAGATGATGAGGAGTGAGATGGGTGAGGAGTGAGATGATGAGGAGTGAGATGGGTGAGGAGTGGGATGGGTGAAGAGTGGGATGGGTGAGGAGTGAGATGATGAGGAGTGAGATGGGTGAGGAGTGAGATGGGTGAGGAGTGGGATGATGAGGAGTGAGATGGGTGAGGAGTGAGATGATGAGGAGTGAGATGGGTGAGGAGTGGGATGGGTGAGGAGTGGGATGGGTGAGGAGTGAGATGGGCGAGGAGTGAGATGATGAAGAGTGGGATGGGTGAGGAGTGGGATGGGTGAGGAGTGGGATGGGTGAGGAGTGGGATGATGAAGAGTGAGATGATGAGGAGTGAGATGATGAGGAGTGAGATGGGTGAGGAGTGGGATGGGCGAGGAGTGGGATGATGAAGAGTGAGATGATGAGGAGTGAGATGGGTGAGGAGTGGGATGGGCGAGGAGTGGGATGGGTGAGGAGTGGGATGGGTGAGGAGTGGGATGATGAAGAGTGAGATGATGAGGAGTGAGATGGGTGAGGCGTGGGATGGGTGAGGAGTGGGATGGGTGAGGAGTGGGATGGGTGAGGAGTGGGATGGGTGAGGAGTGAGATGGGCGAGGAGTGAGATGATGAAGAGTGGGATGGGTGAGGAGTGGGATGGGTGAGGAGTGGGATGGGTGAGGAGTGGGATGATGAAGAGTGAGATGATGAGGAGTGAGATGATGAGGAGTGAGATGGGTGAGGAGTGGGATGGGCGAGGAGTGGGATGATGAAGAGTGAGATGATGAGGAGTGAGATGGGTGAGGAGTGGGATGGGCGAGGAGTGGGATGGGTGAGGAGTGGGATGGGTGAGGAGTGGGATGATGAAGAGTGAGATGATGAGGAGTGAGATGGGTGAGGCGTGGGATGGGTGAGGAGTGGGATGGGTGAGGAGTGGGATGGGTGAGGAGTGGGATGGGTGAGGAGTGGGATGGGTGAGGAGTGGGATGGGTGAGGAGTGGGATGGGTGAGGAGTGAGATGGGCGAGGAGTGGGATGGGTGAGGAGTGAGATGGGCGAGGAGTGAGATGATGAAGAGTGGGATGGGTGAGGAGTGAGATGGGCGAGGAGTGAGATGATGAAGAGTGGGATGGGTGAGGAGTGGGATGGGTGAGGAGTGGGATGGGTGAGGAGTGGGATGATGAAGAGTGAGATGATGAGGAGTGAGATGATGAGGAGTGAGATGATGAGGAGTGAGATGGGTGAGGCGTGGGATGGGTGAGGAGTGGGATGGGTGAGGAGTGGGATGGGTGAGGAGTGGGATGGGTGAGGAGTGGGATGGGTGAGGAGTGGGATGGGTGAGGAGTGAGATGGGCGAGGAGTGGGATGGGTGAGGAGTGAGATGGGCGAGGAGTGAGATGATGAAGAGTGGGATGGGTGAGGAGTGGGATGGGTGAGGAGTGGGATGGGTGAGGAGTGGGATGAGTGAGGAGTGAGATGGGTGAGGAGTGAGATGGGTGAGGAGTGGGATGGGTGAGGAGTGGGATGGGTGAGGAGTGGGATGAGTGAGTTGATTGGCCTATTCGTGTTCCTACCGCAGTGACCATGATGTAAATTTTAACTTCGATCGAGGAAGGGAGCGGGGGGAAGCTGTCCGGGTGAGAAAACCTGACAGTAAGTGGGTGGGTCGCGATCAGGCCAATCAATTTCACTTCTGGGTTTCGTGCCTGATTGACAGGCTGGCTGGCTGTCGGGCAGGAAGGCCCGAGGATCGGAGGGAGGGAGGGATCATGGGCCAGGAGAAGATCAGGGGGCCAGGGAGGAACATCGGTTGGGGGGTGGGGGGGGCGGTCCGGGAAGAAGATTGGGAAGAAGATTGGGGGGGTCGGGAAGAAGATTGGAGGGTCGGGAAGGAAGGTTGGGGGCTGGGGAAGAAGATCCGGGGGGCAGGGGAAGAAGATCGGGGGTCCGGGAAGAAGATTGAGGGGTCGGGGAGGAATATCGGGGTCCGGGGAGGAAGATTGAGGGGCTGGGGAGGCAGGTCGGGTGGGCCGGGGAGGAAGATTGAGGGTCGGGAAGAAGAACAGGGTCGGGGGGGGGAGCCGGGAAGAAGATTGGACATCGTTGAAAGTCGGGAAAAGAGTCGGAGGTAGGTGGGGGTCCACGATAGAGGTGGTGGAGAGGGGAGCGGCCGATCGTGGGGGTCCTGTCGGCCAGGTGAGCTTGTTGGGCCTGGATTAAGCACTTCTGCTCCTCCGGGCCTACAGACAGCCCTCACTCACCTCATGGATCCGACCCTTCCCGTCTGCTTTCACCTGACATGAATCGGAAGTCCCGAGCAGGTAAAGTTAAATTCATTTTAATTGTCCAAATCACAAAGTAATAAGTACCTAAAGTAGCTCAATGAGGTACATTGCCCTTGTAAATATCGGCCCGCTGGCTTTAAGTTGGGGGGAGGTGGGAATTCCTGGTGTCTGCTCTCCACACGCAGACAAACCTGCCCTCTGAAATGGCCGAGCAAGACACTCAGTGTGAAATCTCGCTAAAAAAGTCACAATAAGAATAAAAGCGGACGGACCACCCGGCATCGGACCACCAGGCACCGGACACGACAAAGGCAAACCAAGCCCAGTCGACCCTGCAAAGTCCTCCTCACTAACATCTGGGGACTTGTGCCAAAATTGGGAGAGCTGTCCCACAGACTAGTCAAGCAACAGCCTGACATAGCCATACTCACAGAATCATAACTTTCAGCAAACGTCACAAAATCTTCCATCACCAACCCTGGGTATGTCCTGGGTATGTCCTGTCCCACCAGCAGGACAGACCCACCAGAGGTGGCGGTACAGTGATATACAGTCAGGAGGGAGTGGTCCTGGGAGTCCTCAACATTGACTCTGGACCCCATGAAATCTCATGGCATCAGGTCAAACATGGGCAAGGAAACCTCCTGCTGATTACCACCTACCGTCCTCCCTCAGCTGATGAATCAGTCCTCCTCCATGTTGAACACCACTTGGAGGAAGCACTGAGGGTAGCAAGGGCACAAAATGTACTCTGGGTGGGGGACTTCATTGTCCATCACCAAGAGTGGCTCGGTAGCACCACTACTGACCGACCTGGCCGAGTCCTAAAGGACATAGCTGCTAGACTGGGCCTGCGGCAGGTGGTGAGCGAACCAACACGAGCGAAAAACTTACTTGACCTCGTCCTCACCAATCTACCTGTCGCAAATGAGCACTGAGGACACCATCCAATGTGCTGTGTGGCACTACCACCGTGCTAAATGGGATAGATTCAGAACAGATATAGGAGCTCAAAACTGGGCATCCATGAGGCGCTGTGGGCCATCAGCAGCAGCAGAATTATATTCCAGCACAATCTGTAACCTCATGGCCTGGCATATTCCTCACTCTACCATGACCAACAAGCCAGGGGATCAACCCTGGTTCAATGAGGAGTGTAGAAGAGCATGCCAGGAGCAGCACCAGGCATACCTAAAAATGAGGTGCCAACCTGGTGAAGCTACAACTCAGGACTACATGCATGCTAAACAGCGGAAGCAACATGCTATACAGAGCTAAGCGATTCCACAACCAACGGATCAGATCAAAGCTCTGCAGTCCTGCCACATCCAGTCGTGAATGGTGGTGGACAATTAAACAACTAACGGGAGGAGCAGGCTCTGTAAACACCCCCATCCTCAACGATGGCGGAGTCCAGCACGTGAGTGCAAAAGACAAGGCTGAAGCGTTTGCAACCATCTTCAGCCAGAAGTGCCAAGTGGATAAGAACATAAGAACATAAGAAATAGGAGCAGGAGTAGGCCAATCGGCCCCTCGAGCCTGCTCCGCCATTCAATAAGATCATGGCTGATCTGATCCTAATTTTCTTGCACTAGGACCCCCAGATCCCTTTGTACTGCAGTACTTTCCAGTTTCTCACCATTAAGATAATAACTTTCTCTCTGATTTTTCCTGCCAAAGTGCATAACCTCACATTTTCCAATATTGTATTGCATCTGCCAAATCTCCGCCCACTCACCCAGCCTGTCTAAATCCCCCTGTAGGTTTTTTATGTCCTCCTCACTCTCCACTTTCCCTCCCATCTTTGTATCATCTGCAAACTTTGATACGTTACACTCGGTCCCCTCCTCCAAATCGTTAATATAGATTGTAAAGAGTTGGGGACCCAGCACCGACCCCTGCGGAACACCACTGGCCACTGGTTGCCAGTCCGAGAATGAACCATTTATCCCAACTCTCTGCTTCCTGTTAGATAACCAATCCTCCACCCATGCCAGAATATTACCCCCAATCCAGTGATTCTTTATCTTGAGCAATAATCTTTTATGTGGCTCCTTGTCGAATGCCTTCTGGAAATCTAAAAACACTATGTCCACTGGTTCCCCTTTATCCACCCTGTACGTTATGTCCTCAAAGAACTCAAGCAAATTTGTCAGACATGACTTCCCCTTCGTAAAGCCATGCTGACTTTGTCCTATTAAATTATGTTTATCCAAATGTTCTGCTACTATCTCCATAATAATAGACTCCAAAATGTTTGGATGATCCATCTCGGCCTCCTCCCGATATCCCCACCATCACAGAAGCCAGTCTTCAGACAATTCGATTCACTCTACGTGATATCAAGAAACGGCTGAGTGCACTGGAGACAGCAAAGGCTATGGGCCCCGACAACATCCCGGCTGTAGTGCTGAAGACTTGTGCTCCAGAATTAGCTGCGCCTCTAGCCAAGCTGTTTCAGTGCAGCTGCAACACTGGCATCTACCCGACAATGTGGAAAATTGCCCAGGTATGTCCTGTCCACAAAAAGCAGGACAAATCCAATCCGGCCAATTACCGCCCCATCAGTCTACTCTCAATCATCAGCAAAGTGATGGAAGGTGTTGTCGACAGTGCTATCAAGCGTCACTTACTCACCAATAACCTGCTTACTGATGCTCAGTTTGGGTTCCGCCAGGACCACTCGGCTCCAGACCTCATTACAGCCTTGGTCCAAACATGGACCAAAGAGCTGAATTCCAGAGGTGAGGTGAGAGTGACTGCCCTTGACATCAAGGCAGCATTTGACCGAATGTGGCACCAAGGAGCCCTAATAAAACTGAAATCAATGGGAATCAGGGGGAAAACTCTCCAGTGGCTGGAGTCATACCTAGCACAAAGGAAGATGGTAGTTGTTGTTGGAGGCCAATCATCTCAGCCCCAGGACATTGCTGCAGGAGTTCCTCAGGGCAGTGTCCTAGGCCCAACCATCTTCAGCTGCTTCATCAATGACCTTCCCTCCATCATAAGGTCAGAAATGGGGATGTTCGCTGATGATTGCACAGTGTTCAGTTCCATTCGCAACCCCTCAAATAATGAAGCAGTCCGAGCCCGCATGCAGCAAGACCTGGACAACATCCAGGCTTGGGCTCATAAGTGGCAAGTAATATTCGCGCCAGATAAGTGCCAGGCAATGACCATCTCCAACAAGAGAGAGTCTAACCACCTCCCCTTGACGTTCAATGGCATTACCATCGCCAAATCCCCCATCCTTAAACATCCTGGGGGTCACCATTGACCAGAAACTTAACTGGACCAGCCATATAAATACTGTGGCTACAAGAGCAGGTCAGAGGCTGGGTATTCTGCGGCGAGTGACTCACCTCCTGACTCCCCAAAGTCTTTCCACCATCTACAAGGCACAAGTCAGGAGTGCGATGGAATACTCTCCACTTGCTTGGATGAATGCAGCTCCAACAACACTCAAGAAGCTCGACACCATCCAGGACAAAGCAGCCCGCTTGATTGGCACCCCATCCACCACCCTAAACATTCACTCCCTTCACCACCGGCGCACAGTGGCTGCAGTGTGTACCATCCACAGGATGCACTGCAGCAACTCGCCAAGGCTTCTTTGTCAGCACCTCCCAAACCCGCGACCTCTACCACCTAGAAGGACAAGAGCAGCAGGTACATGGGAACAACACCACCTGCACGTTTCCCTCCAAATCACACACCATCCCGACTTGGAAATATATCGCCGTTCCTTCATCGTCGCTGGGTCAAAATCCTGGAACTCCCTTCCTAACAGCACTGTGGGAGAACCGTCACCACACGGACTGCAGCGGTTCAAGAAGGCGGCTCACCACCACCTTCTCAAGGGTAATTAGGGATGGGCAATAAATGCCGGCCTCGCCAGCGATGCCCACATCCCATGAACGAATAAAAAAAAACCCAGAAGTGGGCGCGTTGGAGCCGAAAAATATCCCCCCACGTCTCTGGTTCTGATCTAGTTTTAAAATAATAAAAAATTGGACAGAGAACATTAGTTTCTCAGCTGTCGTTCTTTTAACACACTTCCACATGTTCCAGCAGCTATTCTGAATTCACAGCAATAAAAAAAAGAAAGAACTTGCATTTTTACAGCACCTTTCACCACCTCAGGACATCCCAAAGTGCTTTACAGCCAATGAAGTACTTTTGGAGTGTAGTCACTGAAGTAATGTCGGAAACGCAACAGCCAATTTGTGAACAGCAAGATCCCACAGTCATGAGATAATGACCAGATTTTAGTGATGTTGGTTGAGGGATAAATATTGACCAGGACACCGGGGAGAACTCCCCTGCTCTTCTTCGAATAGTGCCATGGGATCTTTTACTTCTACCTGAGAGGGTAGACGGGGCCTCGGTTTAATGTCTCCGACAGTGTGGCACTCCCTCTGTACTGCACTGGAGCTTCAGCCTGGATTATGTGCTCCAGTCTCTGGAGTGGGATACCTCACCCCCCCATCCGGCTTTGTGCTGGACAAAAGCCACCCAGCCTCCAAAGCTTTCCTGTTCCTCAGATGTTTAGGTACTGGTGTGACCAACGGTGTACGTACTGTGTATCTGCCAGTGACGCTCTGGCGCTCCCCCATACAGCCACGACCACAGCTGGCACTCCTAGAGAAAAATCCAGAAACAGACACTCCTGAGATCTCAGACCCAAACAGGCTTCATCCTTTCTCACCGAGCAAATACAGCAGCTAACTGATTCACACACTTTATACACGCTGAACCTAGTCAACGCAATTAGAAATATATAGAAATACATAGAGGTTACAACACAGAAACCACACCAGTCCATATCGATGTTTACCCTCCGTGTGAGCAAAGAGTTCGAATCACATTCACCCCCCTCTTCCCCGATCCCTTCATCCCCTTTTCCTTTGTCCATCTCTCCAATCTCATCCTGAATATTGACCTAGTTTCTGCCTCAACCACTAACTCCGGAAGTGAATTCCACCGCCTCACAACTCTCTGTGTGAAGAAGTTTCTCCTGCTCTCTGTTCTAAATCACTCACATTTAATCTTGTATCTCCAGCCCCTCCTTCCTGACCCCTCAACTACTGGAAACAGTCTGCCTCTATCTACACTGTCCCGTCCTTTTAGAACTTTAAACATCTATCATATCACCCAGTAATCTGCGTTGATTTAATGAAAAAGATCCAATTTTTTTCAAGTCTTTCCTTGTATTTGTATTTCCTCAAACCAGGCAGTGTCCCAGTGTTCTACCCTCTCTAAAGCCTCAATATCCTTCCTATAATGTGGAGCCCAATACTGCAGGCAGTCCTCTAACTGAGGTTTTATTAATGATTTATATCAGCTCATCATTACTGCTTGGGTTTTATAATCTAAACCTCGTGATAAAACCTAGAATTCCATTAGCTTTTTTCGCAGCCTTCTCACCCTGGGTTGCTGCCTGTAGTGTCCTCTGAACCTGTTCCCCCAAATCCCTCTGCTCTTCCCCAGCACCGAGCCCACTCCCATTCACAGTATAATTACTGCTGTCAATGTTATCACCTCACATTTACTGATATTGAATTCCATCTGTCTCTTTTAAGCCTATTCCTCGATCGTATTACTATCCCTTTGCAGTTTCCATTGGTCTGCTATTTTAGTAATATCTGCAAATTTCAACATTATTCCCTCTAGCCCTAGATCCAAATCGTTGATGTTCAGTGAACAGAAGTGGCCCCGGAACTGAACCCTGTGGGACACTGCTACCTACTTCCAACCACTGAAGAACTGCCCTTAACTCTTACTCTGTGGTTCCCAAAGCTCTCCACCACTGGGGTTTTCCTCGCCTCATGCCTGGGTCTGTTGTAGACTAATTAATAGAGATTGATTGCTACGATTAGTCAACAGCTCCGTTATCGTTGTGTCATGAGACTACCAGGATGGTAGAAGGCGAACTAAATGGACCGTGGTCTTTTTTTAATCGAGCAATTCCTGGGTTGGAGCTGGGAATGGACAATGGGACTGGAACTGGGCTGGAGCTGTAGATATCTGTTGATATCTTAACTCTCGCCCAACACTAAAACTATAACCACAAGTAGCATAAGCTCATCTAAGCCACAATAGCGAGGTCTCTGTGATCTTACCTTCCCGTCTCTGTGCATTACCTTCACATCAAATCTATGTGTTAAAGCTCCGCTTGTAACACGGAGACTAATGGGTTTCAGTATCACCCTGTGGAAATCCTCCTGAGATACTGAAGTGATCACTATGTTGTTTATTCCCCTCCCCCCATCTCCTGCCCCATTAATCCGGGTCATTTCTTTCCCTCCAGTCTGCTTGGTGGTCATCCAGGTGTTTATCAGGCCTTGACCAAGGTCACTCTTGAGGTAGCCACCAAACACAATGGTTGACGTTCCCTCCAATACATGATTTCCCTTCATCTCTCTTTGGGGAAGTCTCTCACACTCCGGAATGATCCGGTCAAGGAATTCCATTGGAGTAGCCGGATCCTATGACTTGGGGTGCAGCACATCCGTGGACTGTGCCAGTGGGTGATGGTCTGAGACACTGTAACTGTTTGATCATTTATGTAGATGAGAGATGAAGACACCAATCAGAGGTATAGACACAGGCACACAAAACCAGTCAACGAGTACACAGAATAGGATCTGGAGCATTCTTACCCCAGCCGATCAGAGTTAGTGCCCAGAGATAGTTCTTGTCTGATAGGAAAGCCATGAAGATCAGACTGTGCAGGTAAAGGCCCTCCACCAGGATCCAGTAGTGATTAGTGGCAAGAAAGTATAGGAAAATCGTCACTGCCACCTTACAACCAGCCTGTAAATGTACAGTGCAGTTACCAGACTGAAAAGGTAATGGGTACAATACTGATGTGCTCTGTGTGTGTATGTGTATGTGTGTGTGTCTGTGTGTCTGTGTGTGTCTGTGTATGTGTGTGTGTCTGTGTATGTGTGTATGTGTGTATGTGTGTGTGTCTGTGTGTGTGCGTGTGTCTGTGTATGTCTGTGTGTCTGTGTGTGTGTGTATGTGTGTGTGTCTGTGTGTCTGTGTGTGTCTATGTATGTGTGTGTGTCTGTGTGTGTCTGTGTGTGTCTGTGTGTCTGTGTATGTGTGTATGTGTGTGTGTCTGTGTGTGTGCGTGTGTCTGTGTATGTCTGTGTGTCTGTGTGTGTGTCTGTGTGTGTGCGTGTGTCTGTGTATGTGTGTGTGTCTGTGTATGTGTGTGTGTGTCTGTGTGTGTGCGTGTGTCTGTGTATGTCTGTGTGTCTGTGTGTGTGTGTATGTGTGTGTGTCTGTGTGTCTGTGTGTGTCTGTGTATGTGTGTGTGTCTGTGTATGTGTGTATGTGTGTGTGTCTGTGTGTGTGCGTGTGTCTGTGTATGTCTGTGTGTGCTTGTGTCATTGGCCTATAAATTCAGCAGCACAGCACTCATTTATCGGGCACTAGCCGGCCTACTGAGCCCCCAATATGGCGGGCAGGAAGCGCGCGGACATTTCCGATTGGAGATGTGCCACTGGGAAAGATCAAAAATATTATCATCTAGTGCTCAAGCCTGAAACAGGCGCTAGTAACTTTGTATATGCAAATAAGGGGCCTAATGCCTGTTTGAGGCCCCCACTACAAGATTGCTTTGGCCTGAAGCAGCCCCACTCAAAAATAATCAGAACTTGGGACCGCCTGTTACCAACAAGGTAAGTTTTTGAAATATTCTTACCTGAATGCAGAGCCGGGAGGATCAGGCATGCTCTGCCAGCCCACAGTCACCCACCTCCCATTTGCCTCCCTCCCCCTCCCTCTATCTGAGGGCCCCACCGCAGTCTGAGCCAGCCCATCATGCTCTGGGCCCAACCGGCGAGCTGCATCGAGACGCCTGATTGGTGCCTGCATGGTTTCATGGTAACGAGGCCTGAGGACCAATTTCAGGTGATCCTCGGGCGAGCTCTTTGGGTCCGAGCTGCAGTCAGCCGCCCGTTTCACGCCCGTAGACCGCTGGGTCGAACTGATCCGATGTGGGAGCTCCATAGATCACACAGGACAGGCATTCCAAGGGGCAGGAATTCGGAAACTCAAATAGTCAGGAGTCTGGAGCTCCTTGTTTGGAACAAACTGAAAATGGCTCATTTTTATTCATTATTCATTCTCGGGGTGTGGGCCTCACTGGCAAGGATGGTATTTATTTCCCATCTCTAGTGGCCATGAATGAAAGGCTTGATTGGCCACTTCAGAGGGCAGTTGGTTTGGGAATGGAGTCACGTATAGGCCCAGATCGGGTAAGGACGGCAGGTTTCCTTCTCTAAAGGACATTAATGAACAAGTTGGGTTTTTACGACAATCTGAAAGCTTCATGGTCACTTTTACTGAGGCCAGCTTTTTATTTCCCAGATTTCTTAAAAATGGTTCCTAATTCTCCAACTGTTACAGTGGGAGTTAAACTCACATTCCCTGGATTACTAGTCCAGAAACATGACCATCACACTGCAAAAAAGCCATTGGTGCCATTTGCTGGGAGTAGGGGTGTATTGATATGAAGGGTGAGGTTGTGGTTGCGTGCTGTCCATGGGATGGTTTGTACGTGTGAGAAGCTCGTGTCAGGGATTCAGGCCGCAGCTGCTCACAATTTTCTGACCATTAAAGTTAATGGCAGCGTGTCCAAGTTCTCAACACAAGCTTCACACAGTCGGACCTGCGTATCAGCACAGGGGGCCACAAAACAACCCCCTCACTCTCATACCTCCTCACAAAACAATCCCCTCACTCTCATACCTCCTCACAAAACAACCCCCCTCACTCCCATACCTCCTCACAAAACAACCCCCCTCACTCCCATACCTCCTCACAAAACAATCCCATCACTCCCATACCTCCTCACAAAACAATCCCCCTCACTCCCATACCTCCACACAAAACAACCCCCTCACTCCCATACCTCCTCACAAAACAATCCCCCTCACTCCCATACCTCCTCACAAAACAATCCCATCACTCCCATACCTCCTCACAAAACAATCCCCCTCACTCCCATACCTCCACACAAAACAACCCCCTCACTCCCATACCTCCTCACAAAACAATCCCCCTCACTCCCATACCTCCACACAAAACAACTCCCCTCACTCCCATACCTCCTCACAAAACAACCCCCCTCACTCCCATACCTCCACACAAAACAACCCCCTCACTCCCATACCTCCTCACAAAACAATCCCCCTCACTCCCATACCTCCACACAAAACAATCCCATCACTCCCATACCTCCTCACAAAACAACCCCCCTCACTCCCATACCTCCTCACAAAACAACCCCCTCACTCCCATACCTCCACACAAAACAATCCCCTCACTCCCATACCTCCACACAAAACAACCCCCCTCACTCCCATACCTCCACACAAAACAACCCCCCTCACTCCCATACCTCCACACAAAACAACTCCCCTCACTCCCATACCTCCACACAAAACAACTCCCCTCACTCCCATACCTCCTCACAAAACAATCCCCTCACTCCCATACCTCCTCACAAAACAATCCCCTCACTCCCATACCTCCTCACAAAACAACCCCCTCACTCCCATACCTCCGCACAAAACCACCCCCCTCACTCCCATACCTCCTCACAAAACAACCCCCTCACTCCCATACCTCCGCACAAAACCACCCCCCTCACTCCCATACCTCCTCACAAAACAATCCCCTCACTCCCATACCTCCTCACAAAACAACCCCCTCACTCCCATACCTCCGCACAAAACCACCCCCCTCACTCCCATACCTCCACACAAAACAATCCCATCACTCCCATACCTCCTCACAAAACAACCCCCCTCACTCCCATACCTCCACACAAAACAACCCCCTCACTCCCATACCTCCACACAAAACAACTCCCTCACTCTCATACCTCCACACAAAACAACCCCCCTCACTCCCATACCTCCTCACAAAACAACTCCCCTCACTCCCATACCTCCTCACAAAACAACTCCCCTCACTCCCATACCTCCACACAAAACAACCCCCCTCACTCCCATACCTCCTCACAAAACAACTCCCCTCACTCCCATACCTCCTCACAAAACAACTCCCCTCACTCCCATACCTATTCACAAAACAACTCCCCTCACTCCCATACCTCCACACAAAACAATCCCATCACTCCCATACCTCCTCACAAAACAACTCCCCTCACTCCCATACCTCCACACAAAACAATCCCCTCACTCCCATACCTCCACACAAAACAACCCCCTCACTCCCATACCTCCACACAAAACAACTCCCTCACTCTCATACCTCCTCACAAAACAACTCCCCTCACTCCCATACCTCCACACAAAACAACTCCCCTCACTCCCATACCTCCACACAAAACAACTCCCCTCACTCCCATACCTCCTCACAAAACAACTCCCTCACTCTCATACCTCCTCACAAAACAACTCCCCTCACTCCCATACCTCCTCACAAAACAACTCCCCTCACTCCCATACCTCCACACAAAACAACTCCCTCACTCTCATACCTCCTCACAAAACAACTCCCCTCACTCCCATACCTCCACACAAAACAACTCCCCTCACTCCCATACCTCCACACAAAACAACTCCCTCACTCTCATACCTCCTCACAAAACAACTCCCCTCACTCCCATACCTCCACACAAAACAATCCCCTCACTCCCATACCTCCACACAAAACAACCCCCTCACTCCCATACCTCCACACAAAACAATCCCCTCACTCCCATACCTCCACACAAAACAACCCCCTCACTCCCATACCTCCACACAAAACAACTCCCTCACTCTCATACCTCCTCACAAAACAACTCCCCTCACTCCCATACCTCCACACAAAACAACTCCCCTCACTCCCATACCTCCACACAAAACAACTCCCCTCACTCCCATACCTCCTCACAAAACAACTCCCTCACTCTCATACCTCCTCACAAAACAACTCCCCTCACTCCCATACCTCCTCACAAAACAACTCCCCTCACTCCCATACCTCCACACAAAACAACTCCCTCACTCTCATACCTCCTCACAAAACAACTCCCCTCACTCCCATACCTCCACACAAAACAATCCCCTCACTCCCATACCTCCACACAAAACAACCCCCTCACTCCCATACCTCCACACAAAACAACTCCCTCACTCTCATACCTCCTCACAAAACAATCCCCTCACTCCCATACCTCCACACAAAACAACTCCCCTCACTCCCATACCTCCTCACAAAACAACCCCCCTCACTCCCATACCTCCACACAAAACAATCCCCTCACTCCCATACCTCCACACAAAACAACCCCCTCACTCCCATACCTCCACACAAAACAACTCCCCTCACTCCCATACCTCCTCACAAAACAACCCCCCTCACTCCCATACCTCCACACAAAACAACCCCCTCACTCCCATACCTCCACACAAAACAACTCCCTCACTCTCATACCTCCTCACAAAACAACTCCCCTCACTCCCATACCTCCTCACAAAACAACCCCCCTCACTCCCATACCTCCGCACAAAACCACCCCTCAATCCCATACCTCCACACAAAACAACCCCCTCACTCCCATACCTCCACACAAAACAACCCCCTCACTCCCATACCTCCACACAAAACAACTCCCTCACTCTCATACCTCCTCACAAAACAACTCCCCTCACTCCCATACCTCCTCACAAAACAACTCCCCTCACTCCCATACCTCCACACAAAACAACTCCCTCACTCTCATACCTCCTCACAAAACAACTCCCCTCACTCCCATACCTCCACACAAAACCACCCCTCAATCCCATACCTCCACACAAAACAACCCCCTCACTCCCATACCTCCTCACAAAACAACTCCCCTCACTCTGATACCTCCGCACAAAACCACCCCTCACTCCCATACCTCCGCACAAAACCACCCCTCACTCCCATACCTCCGCACAAAACCACCCCTCACTCCCATACCTCCGCACAAAACCACCCCTCACTCCCATACCTCCACACAAAACAATCCCCTCACTCCCATACCTCCACACAAAACAACCCCACTCACTCCCATACCTCCACACAAAACAACCCCCTCACTCCCATACCTCCACACAAAACAACCCCACTCACTCCCATACCTCCACACAAAACAACCCCCTCACTCCCATACCTCCTCACAAAACAACTCCCCTCACTCCCATACCTCCACACGAAACAACTCCCCTCATTCCCATACCTCCTCACAAAACAACTCCCCTCACTCTGATACCTCCTCACAAAACAACCCCTCACTCCCAGACCTCCACACAAAACCACCCCTCACTCCCATACCTCCTCACAAAACAACTCCCCTCACTCCCATACCTCCACACAAAACAACTCCCTCACTCCTATACCTCCACACAAAACAAATCCCTCACTCCCATACCTCCACACAAAACAATCCCCCTCATTCCCATACCTCCTCACAAAACAACTCCCCTCACTCCCATACCTCCACACAAAACAACTCCCTCACTCCTATACCTCCTCACAAAACAACTCCCCTCACTCCCATACCTCCACACAAAACAACTCCCTCACTCCTATACCTCCACACAAAACAACTCCCTCACTCCCATACCTCCTCACAAAACAACTCCCCTCACTCCCATACCTCCACACAAAATAACTCCCTCACTCCTATACCTCCACACAAAACAACTCCCTCACTCCCATACCTCCTCACGAAACAACTCCCTCACTCTCATACCTCCTCACAAAACAACTCCCCTCACTCCCATACCTCCACACAAAACAACTCCCCTCACTCCCATACCTCCACACAAAACAACTCCCTCACTCTCATACCTCCTCACAAAACAACTCCCCTCACTCCCATACCTCCACACAAAACAATCCCCTCACTCCCATACCTCCACACAAAACAACCCCCTCACTCCCATACCTCCACACAAAACAATCCCCTCACTCCCATACCTCCACACAAAACAACCCCCTCACTCCCATACCTCCACACAAAACAACTCCCTCACTCTCATACCTCCTCACAAAACAACTCCCCTCACTCCCATACCTCCACACAAAACAACTCCCCTCACTCCCATACCTCCACATAAAACAACTCCCCTCACTCCCATACCTCCTCACAAAACAACTCCCTCACTCTCATACCTCCTCACAAAACAACTCCCCTCACTCCCATACCTCCTCACAAAACAACTCCCCTCACTCCCATACCTCCACACAAAACAACTCCCTCACTCTCATACCTCCTCACAAAACAACTCCCCTCACTCCCATACCTCCACACAAAACAACTCCCCTCACTCCCATACCTCCACACAAAACAACTCCCTCACTCTCATACCTCCTCACAAAACAACTCCCCTCACTCCCATACCTCCACACAAAACAATCCCCTCACTCCCATACCTCCACACAAAACAACCCCCTCACTCCCATACCTCCACACAAAACAACTCCCTCACTCTCATACCTCCTCACAAAACAATCCCCTCACTCCCATACCTCCACACAAAACAACTCCCCTCACTCCCATACCTCCTCACAAAACAACCCCCCTCACTCCCATACCTCCACACAAAACAATCCCCTCACTCCCATACCTCCACACAAAACAACCCCCTCACTCCCATACCTCCACACAAAACAACTCCCCTCACTCCCATACCTCCTCACAAAACAACCCCCCTCACTCCCATACCTCCACACAAAACAACCCCCTCACTCCCATACCTCCACACAAAACAACTCCCTCACTCTCATACCTCCTCACAAAACAACTCCCCTCACTCCCATACCTCCTCACAAAACAACCCCCCTCACTCCCATACCTCCGCACAAAACCACCCCTCAATCCCATACCTCCACACAAAACAACCCCCTCACTCCCATACCTCCACACAAAACAACCCCCTCACTCCCATACCTCCACACAAAACAACTCCCTCACTCTCATACCTCCTCACAAAACAACTCCCCTCACTCCCATACCTCCTCACAAAACAACTCCCCTCACTCCCATACCTCCACACAAAACAACTCCCTCACTCTCATACCTCCTCACAAAACAACTCCCCTCACTCCCATACCTCCACACAAAACCACCCCTCAATCCCATACCTCCACACAAAACAACCCCCTCACTCCCATACCTCCTCACAAAACAACTCCCCTCACTCTGATACCTCCGCACAAAACCACCCCTCACTCCCATACCTCCGCACAAAACCACCCCTCACTCCCATACCTCCGCACAAAACCACCCCTCACTCCCATACCTCCGCACAAAACCACCCCTCACTCCCATACCTCCACACAAAACAATCCCCTCACTCCCATACCTCCACACAAAACAACCCCACTCACTCCCATACCTCCACACAAAACAACCCCCTCACTCCCATACCTCCACACAAAACAACCCCACTCACTCCCATACCTCCACACAAAACAACCCCCTCACTCCCATACCTCCTCACAAAACAACTCCCCTCACTCCCATACCTCCACACGAAACAACTCCCCTCATTCCCATACCTCCTCACAAAACAACTCCCCTCACTCTGATACCTCCTCACAAAACAACCCCTCACTCCCAGACCTCCACACAAAACCACCCCTCACTCCCATACCTCCTCACAAAACAACTCCCCTCACTCCCATACCTCCACACAAAACAACTCCCTCACTCCTATACCTCCACACAAAACAAATCCCTCACTCCCATACCTCCACACAAAACAATCCCCCTCATTCCCATACCTCCTCACAAAACAACTCCCCTCACTCCCATACCTCCACACAAAACAACTCCCTCACTCCTATACCTCCACACAAAACAACTCCCTCACTCCCATACCTCCTCACAAAACAACTCCCCTCACTCCCATACCTCCACACAAAATAACTCCCTCACTCCTATACCTCCACACAAAACAACTCCCTCACTCCCATACCTCCTCACGAAACATCTCCCCTCACTCCCATACCTCCACACAAAACAACTCCCTCACGCCCATACCTCCTCACAAAACCACCCCTCACTCCCATACCTCCTCACAAAACAACCCCCCTCACTCCCATACCTCCGCACAAAACAACCCCCTCACTCCCCTACCTCCGCACAAAACAACCCCCCTCACTCCCATAACTCCGCACAAAACAACTCCCCTCACTCCCATACCTCCGCACAAAACAACCCCCCTCACTCCCATACGTCCTCACAAAACAACTCCCCTCACTCCCAAACCTACTCACAAAACAACCCCCTCACTCCCATACCTCCACACAAAACAACCCCCCTCACTCCCATACCTCCACACAAAACAACCCCCCTCACTCCCATACCTCCACACAAAACAACCCCCCTCACTCCCATACCTCCACACAAAACAACCCCCCTCACTCCCATACCTCCACACAAAACAACCCCCCTCACTCCCATACCTCCACACAAAACAACCCCCCTCACTCCCATACCTCCACACAAAACAACCCCCCTCACTCCCATACCTCCACACAAAACAACTCCCTCACTCTCATACCTCCTCACAAAACAATCCCCTCACTCCCATACCTCCTCACAAAACAACCCCCTCACTCTCATACCTCCTCACAAAACAATCCCCTCACTCCCATACCTCCACACAAAACAACCCCCCTCACTCCCATACCTCCACACAAAACAATCCCCTCACTCCCATACCTCCACACAAAACAACCCCCCTCACTCCCATACCTCCACACAAAACAACCCCCCTCACTACCATACCTCCACACAAAACAACTCCCCTCACTCCCATACCTCCACACAAAACAACTCCCCTCACTCCCATACCTCGTCACAAAACAATCCCCTCACTCCCATACCTCCTCACAAAACAATCCCCTCACTCCCATACCTCCTCACAAAACAACCCCCTCACTCCCATACCTCCGCACAAAACCACCCCCCTCACTCCCATACCTCCGCACAAAACCACCCCCCTCACTCCCATACCTCCACACAAAACAATCCCATCACTCCCATACCTCCTCACAAAACAACCCCCCTCACTCCCATACCTCCTCACAAAACAACTCCCCTCACTCCCATACCTCCACACAAAACAACCCCCTCACTCCCATACCTCCACACAAAACCACCCCCCTCACTCCCATACCTCCGCACAAAACCACCCCCCTCACTCCCATACCTCCACACAAAACAATCCCATCACTCCCATACCTCCTCACAAAACCACCCCCCTCACTCCCATACCTCCACACAAAACAATCCCATCACTCCCATACCTCCTCACAAAACAACCCCCCTCACTCCCATACCTCCTCACAAAACAACCCCCCTCACTCCCATACCTCCACACAAAACAATCCCCTCACTCCCATACCTCCACACAAAACAACCCCCTCACTCCCATACCTCCACACAAAACAACTCCCTCACTCTCATACCTCCACACAAAACAACCCCCCTCACTCCCATACCTCCTCACAAAACAACTCCCCTCACTCCCATACCTCCTCACAAAACAACTCCCCTCACTCCCATACCTCCACACAAAACAACCCCCCTCACTCCCATACCTCCTCACAAAACAACTCCCCTCACTCCCATACCTCCTCACAAAACAACTCCCCTCACTCCCATACCTCCACACAAAACAATCCCATCACTCCCATACCTCCTCACAAAACAACTCCCCTCACTCCCATACCTCCACACAAAACAATCCCCTCACTCCCATACCTCCACACAAAACAACCCCCTCACTCCCATACCTCCACACAAAACAACTCCCTCACTCTCATACCTCCTCACAAAACAACTCCCCTCACTCCCATACCTCCACACAAAACAACTCCCCTCACTCCCATACCTCCACACAAAACAACTCCCCTCACTCCCATACCTCCTCACAAAACAACTCCCTCACTCTCATACCTCCTCACAAAACAACTCCCCTCACTCCCATACCTCCTCACAAAACAACTCCCCTCACTCCCATACCTCCACACAAAACAACTCCCTCACTCTCATACCTCCTCACAAAACAACTCCACTCACTCCCATACCTCCACACAAAACAACTCCCCTCACTCCCATACCTCCACACAAAACAACTCCCTCACTCTCATACCTCCTCACAAAACAACTCCCCTCACTCCCATACCTCCACACAAAACAACCCCCTCACTCCCATACCTCCACACAAAACAATCCCCTCACTCCCATACCTCCACACAAAACAACCCCCTCACTCCCATACCTCCACACAAAACAACTCCCTCACTCTCATACCTCCTCACAAAACAACTCCCCTCACTCCCATACCTCCACACAAAACAACTCCCCTCACTCCCATACCTCCACACAAAACAACTCCCCTCACTCCCATACCTCCACACAAAACAACTCCCCTCACTCCCATACCTCCTCACAAAACAACTCCCTCACTCTCATACCTCCTCACAAAACAACTCCCCTCACTCCCATACCTCCTCACAAAACAACTCCCCTCACTCCCATACCTCCACACAAAACAACTCCCTCACTCTCATACCTCCTCACAAAACAACTCCCCTCACTCCCATACCTCCACACAAAACAACTCCCCTCACTCCCATACCTCCACACAAAACAACTCCCTCACTCTCATACCTCCTCACAAAACAACTCCCCTCACTCCCATACCTCCACACAAAACAATCCCCTCACTCCCATACCTCCTCACAAAACAACTCCCCTCACTCCCATACCTCCACACAAAATAACTCCCTCACTCCTATACCTCCACACAAAACAACTCCCTCACTCCCATACCTCCTCACGAAACATCTCCCCTCACTCCCATACCTCCACACAAAACAACTCCCTCACGCCCATACCTCCTCACAAAACCACCCCTCACTCCCATACCTCCTCACAAAACAACCCCCCTCACTCCCATACCTCCGCACAAAACAACCCCCTCACTCCCCTACCTCCGCACAAAACAACCCCCCTCACTCCCATAACTCCGCACAAAACAACTCCCCTCACTCCCATACCTCCGCACAAAACAACCCCCCTCACTCCCATACGTCCTCACAAAACAACTCCCCTCACTCCCAAACCTACTCACAAAACAACCCCCTCACTCCCATACCTCCACACAAAACAACCCCCCTCACTCCCATACCTCCACACAAAACAACCCCCCTCACTCCCATACCTCCACACAAAACAACCCCCCTCACTCCCATACCTCCACACAAAACAACTCCCCTCACTCCCATACCTCCACACAAAACAACCCCCTCACTCCCATACCTCCACACAAAACAACTCCCTCACTCCCATACCTCCGCACAAAACAACCCCCCTCACTCCCATACCTCCGCACAAAACAACCCCCTCACTCCCCTACCTCCACACAAAACAACCCCCCTCACTCCCATACCTCCACACAAAACAACCCCCCTCACTCCCATACCTCCACACAAAACAACTCCCTCACTCTCATACCTCCTCACAAAACAATCCCCTCACTCCCATACCTCCACACAAAACAACTCCCTCACTCTCATACCTCCACACAAAACAATCCCCTCACTCCCATACCTCCACACAAAACAACCCCCCTCACTCCCATACCTCCACACAAAACAACCCCCCTCACTCCCATACCTCCACACAAAACAACTCCCCTCACTCCCATACCTCCACACAAAACAACTCCCCTCACTCCCATACCTCGTCACAAAACAATCCCCTCACTCCCATACCTCCTCACAAAACAATCCCCTCACTCCCATACCTCCTCACAAAACAACCCCCTCACTCCCATACCTCCGCACAAAACCACCCCCCTCACTCCCATACCTCCGCACAAAACCACCCCCCTCACTCCCATACCTCCACACAAAACAATCCCATCACTCCCATACCTCCTCACAAAACAACCCCCCTCACTCCCATACCTCCACACAAAACAATCCCCTCACTCCCATACCTCCACACAAAACAACCCCCTCACTCCCATACCTCCACACAAAACAACTCCCTCACTCTCATACCTCCACACAAAACAACCCCCCTCACTCCCATACCTCCTCACAAAACAACTCCCCTCACTCCCATACCTCCTCACAAAACAACTCCCCTCACTCCCATACCTCCACACAAAACAACCCCCCTCACTCCCATACCTCCTCACAAAACAACTCCCCTCACTCCCATACCTCCTCACAAAACAACTCCCCTCACTCCCATACCTCCACACAAAACAATCCCATCACTCCCATACCTCCTCACAAAACAACTCCCCTCACTCCCATACCTCCACACAAAACAATCCCCTCACTCCCATACCTCCACACAAAACAACCCCCTCACTCCCATACCTCCACACAAAACAACTCCCTCACTCTCATACCTCCTCACAAAACAACTCCCCTCACTCCCATACCTCCACACAAAACAACTCCCCTCACTCCCATACCTCCACACAAAACAACTCCCCTCACTCCCATACCTCCTCACAAAACAACTCCCTCACTCTCATACCTCCTCACAAAACAACTCCCCTCACTCCCATACCTCCTCACAAAACAACTCCCCTCACTCCCATACCTCCTCACAAAACAACTCCCCTCACTCCCATACCTCCACAAAAAACAACTCCCCTCACTCCCATACCTCCACACAAAACAACTCCCTCACTCTCATACCTCCTCACAAAACAACTCCCCTCACTCCCATACCTCCACACAAAACAATCCCCTCACTCCCATACCTCCACACAAAACAACCCCCTCACTCCCATACCTCCACACAAAACAATCCCCTCACTCCCATACCTCCACACAAAACAACCCCCTCACTCCCATACCTCCACACAAAACAACTCCCTCACTCTCATACCTCCTCACAAAACAACTCCCCTCACTCCCATACCTCCACACAAAACAACTCCCCTCACTCCCATACCTCCACACAAAACAACTCCCCTCACTCCCATACCTCCTCACAAAACAACTCCCTCACTCTCATACCTCCTCACAAAACAACTCCCCTCACTCCCATACCTCCTCACAAAACAACTCCCCTCACTCCCATACCTCCACACAAAACAACTCCCTCACTCTCATACCTCCTCACAAAACAACTCCCCTCACTCCCATACCTCCACACAAAACAACTCCCCTCACTCCCATACCTCCACACAAAACAACTCCCTCACTCTCATACCTCCTCACAAAACAACTCCCCTCACTCCCATACCTCCACACAAAACAATCCCCTCACTCCCATACCTCCACACAAAACAACCCCCTCACTCCCATACCTCCACACAAAACAACTCCCTCACTCTCATACCTCCTCACAAAACAATCCCCTCACTCCCATACCTCCACACAAAACAACTCCCCTCACTCCCATACCTCCTCACAAAACAACCCCCCTCACTCCCATACCTCCACACAAAACAATCCCCTCACTCCCATACCTCCACACAAAACAACCCCCTCACTCCCATACCTCCACACAAAACAACTCCCCTCACTCCCATACCTCCTCACAAAACAACCCCCCTCACTCCCATACCTCCACACAAAACAACCCCCTCACTCCCATACCTCCACACAAAACAACTCCCTCACTCTCATACCTCCTCACAAAACAATCCCCTCACTCCCATACCTCCACACAAAACAACTCCCCTCACTCCCATACCTCCTCACAAAACAACCCCCCTCACTCCCATACCTCCACACAAAACAATCCCCTCACTCCCATACCTCCACACAAAACAACTCCCTCACTCTCATACCTCCTCACAAAACAACTCCCCTCACTCCCATACCTCCACACAAAACAATCCCCTCACTCCCATACCTCCACACAAAACAACCCCCTCACTCCCATACCTCCACACAAAACAATCCCCTCACTCCCATACCTCCACACAAAACAACCCCCTCACTCCCATACCTCCACACAAAACAACTCCCTCACTCTCATACCTCCTCACAAAACAACTCCCCTCACTCCCATACCTCCACACAAAACAACTCCCCTCACTCCCATACCTCCACACAAAACAACTCCCCTCACTCCCATACCTCCTCACAAAACAACTCCCTCACTCTCATACCTCCTCACAAAACAACTCCCCTCACTCCCATACCTCCTCACAAAACAACTCCCCTCACTCCCATACCTCCACACAAAACAACTCCCTCACTCTCATACCTCCTCACAAAACAACTCCCCTCACTCCCATACCTCCACACAAAACAACTCCCCTCACTCCCATACCTCCTCACAAAACAACTCCCTCACTCTCATACCTCCTCACAAAACAACTCCCCTCACTCCCATACCTCCTCACAAAACAACTCCCCTCACTCCCATACCTCCTCACAAAACAACTCCCCTCACTCCCATACCTCCACAAAAAACAACTCCCCTCACTCCCATACCTCCACACAAAACAACTCCCTCACTCTCATACCTCCTCACAAAACAACTCCCCTCACTCCCATACCTCCACACAAAACAATCCCCTCACTCCCATACCTCCACACAAAACAACCCCCTCACTCCCATACCTCCACACAAAACAATCCCCTCACTCCCATACCTCCACACAAAACAACCCCCTCACTCCCATACCTCCACACAAAACAACTCCCTCACTCTCATACCTCCTCACAAAACAACTCCCCTCACTCCCATACCTCCACACAAAACAACTCCCCTCACTCCCATACCTCCACACAAAACAACTCCCCTCACTCCCATACCTCCTCACAAAACAACTCCCTCACTCTCATACCTCCTCACAAAACAACTCCCCTCACTCCCATACCTCCTCACAAAACAACTCCCCTCACTCCCATACCTCCACACAAAACAACTCCCTCACTCTCATACCTCCTCACAAAACAACTCCCCTCACTCCCATACCTCCACACAAAACAACTCCCCTCACTCCCATACCTCCACACAAAACAACTCCCTCACTCTCATACCTCCTCACAAAACAATCCCCTCACTCCCATACCTCCACACAAAACAACTCCCCTCACTCCCATACCTCCTCACAAAACAACCCCCCTCACTCCCATACCTCCACACAAAACAATCCCCTCACTCCCATACCTCCACACAAAACAACCCCCTCACTCCCATACCTCCACACAAAACAACTCCCCTCACTCCCATACCTCCTCACAAAACAACCCCCCTCACTCCCATACCTCCACACAAAACAACCCCCTCACTCCCATACCTCCACACAAAACAACTCCCTCACTCTCATACCTCCTCACAAAACAATCCCCTCACTCCCATACCTCCACACAAAACAACTCCCCTCACTCCCATACCTCCTCACAAAACAACCCCCCTCACTCCCATACCTCCACACAAAACAATCCCCTCACTCCCATACCTCCACACAAAACAACTCCCTCACTCTCATACCTCCTCACAAAACAACTCCCCTCACTCCCATACCTCCACACAAAACAATCCCCTCACTCCCATACCTCCACACAAAACAACCCCCTCACTCCCATACCTCCACACAAAACAATCCCCTCACTCCCATACCTCCACACAAAACAACCCCCTCACTCCCATACCTCCACACAAAACAACTCCCTCACTCTCATACCTCCTCACAAAACAACTCCCCTCACTCCCATACCTCCACACAAAACAACTCCCCTCACTCCCATACCTCCACACAAAACAACTCCCCTCACTCCCATACCTCCTCACAAAACAACTCCCTCACTCTCATACCTCCTCACAAAACAACTCCCCTCACTCCCATACCTCCTCACAAAACAACTCCCCTCACTCCCATACCTCCACACAAAACAACTCCCTCACTCTCATACCTCCTCACAAAACAACTCCCCTCACTCCCATACCTCCACACAAAACAACTCCCCTCACTCCCATACCTCCTCACAAAACAACTCCCTCACTCTCATACCTCCTCACAAAACAACTCCCCTCACTCCCATACCTCCTCACAAAACAACTCCCCTCACTCCCATACCTCCTCACAAAACAACTCCCCTCACTCCCATACCTCCACAAAAAACAACTCCCCTCACTCCCATACCTCCACACAAAACAACTCCCTCACTCTCATACCTCCTCACAAAACAACTCCCCTCACTCCCATACCTCCACACAAAACAATCCCCTCACTCCCATACCTCCACACAAAACAACCCCCTCACTCCCATACCTCCACACAAAACAATCCCCTCACTCCCATACCTCCACACAAAACAACCCCCTCACTCCCATACCTCCACACAAAACAACTCCCTCACTCTCATACCTCCTCACAAAACAACTCCCCTCACTCCCATACCTCCACACAAAACAACTCCCCTCACTCCCATACCTCCACACAAAACAACTCCCCTCACTCCCATACCTCCTCACAAAACAACTCCCTCACTCTCATACCTCCTCACAAAACAACTCCCCTCACTCCCATACCTCCTCACAAAACAACTCCCCTCACTCCCATACCTCCACACAAAACAACTCCCTCACTCTCATACCTCCTCACAAAACAACTCCCCTCACTCCCATACCTCCACACAAAACAACTCCCCTCACTCCCATACCTCCACACAAAACAACTCCCTCACTCTCATACCTCCTCACAAAACAACTCCCCTCACTCCCATACCTCCACACAAAACAATCCCCTCACTCCCATACCTCCACACAAAACAACCCCCTCACTCCCATACCTCCACACAAAACAACTCCCTCACTCTCATACCTCCTCACAAAACAATCCCCTCACTCCCATACCTCCACACAAAACAACTCCCCTCACTCCCATACCTCCTCACAAAACAACCCCCCTCACTCCCATACCTCCACACAAAACAATCCCCTCACTCCCATACCTCCACACAAAACAACCCCCTCACTCCCATACCTCCACACAAAACAACTCCCCTCACTCCCATACCTCCTCACAAAACAACCCCCCTCACTCCCATACCTCCACACAAAACAACCCCCTCACTCCCATACCTCCGCACAAAACCACCCCTCAATCCCATACCTCCACACAAAACAACCCCCTCACTCCCATACCTCCACACAAAACAACTCCCTCACTCTCATACCTCCTCACAAAACAACTCCCCTCACTCCCATACCTCCTCACAAAACAACTCCCCTCACTCCCATACCTCCACACAAAACAACTCCCTCACTCTCATACCTCCTCACAAAACAACTCCCCTCACTCCCATACCTCCACACAAAACCACCCCTCAATCCCATACCTCCACACAAAACAACCCCCTCACTCCCATACCTCCTCACAAAACAACTCCCCTCACTCTGATACCTCCGCACAAAACCACCCCCCTCACTCCCATACCTCCACACAAAACAACCCCCTCACTCCCATACCTCCGCACAAAACCACCCCTCAATCCCATACCTCCACACAAAACAACCCCCTCACTCCCATACCTCCACACAAAACAACTCCCTCACTCTCATACCTCCTCACAAAACAACTCCCCTCACTCCCATACCTCCTCACAAAACAACTCCCCTCACTCCCATACCTCCACACAAAACAACTCCCTCACTCTCATACCTCCTCACAAAACAACTCCCCTCACTCCCATACCTCCACACAAAACCACCCCTCAATCCCATACCTCCACACAAAACAACCCCCTCACTCCCATACCTCCTCACAAAACAACTCCCCTCACTCTGATACCTCCGCACAAAACCACCCCTCACTCCCATACCTCCGCACAAAACCACCCCTCACTCCCATACCTCCGCACAAAACCACCCCTCACTCCCATACCTCCGCACAAAACCACCCCTCACTCCCATACCTCCACACAAAACAATCCCCTCACTCCCATACCTCCACACAAAACAACCCCACTCACTCCCATACCTCCACACAAAACAACCCCCTCACTCCCATACCTCCACACAAAACAACCCCACTCACTCCCATACCTCCACACAAAACAACCCCCTCACTCCCATACCTCCTCACAAAACAACTCCCCTCACTCCCATACCTCCACACGAAACAACTCCTCTCATTCCCATACCTCCTCACAAAACAACTCCCCTCACTCTGATACCTCCTCACAAAACAACCCCTCACTCCCAGACCTCCACACAAAACCACCCCTCACTCCCATACCTCCTCACAAAACAACTCCCCTCACTCCCATACCTCCACACAAAACAACTCCCTCACTCCTATACCTCCACACAAAACAACTCCCTCACTCCCATACCTCCTCACAAAACAACTCCCCTCACTCCCATACCTCCACACAAAATAACTCCCTCACTCCTATACCTCCACACAAAACAACTCCCTCACTCCCATACCTCCTCACGAAACATCTCCCCTCACTCCCATACCTCCACACAAAACAACTCCCTCACGCCCATACCTCCTCACAAAACCACCCCTCACTCCCATACCTCCTCACAAAACAACCCCCCTCACTCCCATACCTCCGCACAAAACAACCCCCTCACTCCCCTACCTCCGCACAAAACAACCCCCCTCACTCCCATAACTCCGCACAAAACAACTCCCCTCACTCCCATACCTCCGCACAAAACAACCCCCCTCACTCCCATACGTCCTCACAAAACAACTCCCCTCACTCCCAAACCTACTCACAAAACAACCCCCTCACTCCCATACCTCCACACAAAACAACCCCCCTCACTCCCATACCTCCACACAAAACAACCCCCCTCACTCCCATACCTCCACACAAAACAACCCCCCTCACTCCCATACCTCCACACAAAACAACCCCCCTCACTCCCATACCTCCACACAAAACAACCCCCCTCACTCCCATACCTCCACACAAAACAACCCCCTCACTCCCATACCTCCACACAAAACAACTCCCTCACTCTCATACCTCCTCACAAAACAATCCCCTCACTCCCATACCTCCTCACAAAACAACCCCCTCACTCTCATACCTCCTCACAAAACAATCCCCTCACTCCCATACCTCCACACAAAACAACCCCCCTCACTCCCATACCTCCTCACAAAACAATCCCCTCACTCCCATACCTCCACACAAAACAACCCCCTCACTCTCATACCTCCTCACAAAACAATCCCCTCACTCCCATACCTCCTCACAAAACAACCCACCTCACTCCCATACCTCCTCACAAAACAACCCCCCTCACTCTCATACCTCCACACAAAACAACCCCCTCACTCCCATACCTCCTCACAAAACAACCCCCTCACTCCCATACCTCCTCACAAAACAACTCCCCTCACTCTCATACCTCCTCACAAAACAATCCCCTCACTCCCATACCTCCTCACAAAACAACCCACCTCACTCCCATACCTCCACACAAAACAACCCCCTCACTCCCATACCTCCTCACAAAACAACTCCCCTCACTCTCATACCTCCTCACAAAACAACCCCCTCACTCTCATACCTCCTCACAAAACAACCCCCCTCACTCTCATACCTCCTCACAAAACAACCCCCTCACTCTCATACCTCCTCACAAAACAATCCCCTCACTCCCATATCTCCTCACAAAACAACCCACCTCACTCCCATACCTCCACACAAAACAACCCACCTCACTCCCATACCTCCTCACAAAACAACTCCCCTCACTCTCATACCTCCTCACAAAACAACCCCCTCACTCCCATACCTCCTCACAAAACAACTCCCCTCACTCTCATACCTCCACACAAAACAACCCCCTCACTCCCATACCTCCTCACAAAACAACCCCCCTCACTCCCATACCTCCTCACAAAACAACCCACCTCACTCCCATACCTCCACACAAAACAACCCCCTCACTCCCATACCTCCACACAAAACAACCCCCTCACTCCCATACCTCCTCACAAAACAACTCCCCTCACTCTCATACCTCCTCACAAAACAACCCCACTCACTCCCATACCTCCACACAAAACAACCCCCTCACTCCCATACCTCCTCACAAAACAACTCCCCACACTCTCATACCTCCTCACAAAACAACCCCCTCACTCTCATACCTCCACACAAAGCAACCCCCTCACTCCCATACCTCCTCACAAAACAATCCCCTCACTCCCATACCTCCTCACAAAACAACCCCCTCACTCCCATACCTCCTCACAAAACAACCCCCTCACTCCCATACCTCCTCACAAAACAACCCCCTCACTCCCATACCTCCACACAAAACAACCCCCTCACTCCCATACCTCCTCACAAAACAACCCCCTCACTCTCATACCTCCTCACAAAACAACTCCCTCACTCCCATACCTCCTCACAAAACAACCCCCTCACTCTCATACCTCCTCACAAAACAACCCCCTCACTCCCATACCTCCTCACAAAACAACCCCCTCACTCCCATATCTCCACACAAAACAACCCCCTCACTCCCATACCTCCACACAAAACAACCCCCCTCACTCCCATACCTCCACACAAAACAACCCCCTCACTCTCATACCTCCTCACAAAACAACCCCCTCACTCCCATACCTCCACACAAAACAAACCCCTCACTCCCATACCTCCTCATAAAACAACTCCCCTCACTCCCATACCTCCACACAAAACAACCACCTCACTCCCATACCTCCTCATAAAACAACTCCCCTCACTCCCATACCTCCACAAAAAAACAACTCCCCTCACTCCCATACCTCCACACAAAACAACCCCATCACTCCCATACCTCCACACAAAACAACCCCCTCACTCCCATACATCCACACAAAACAACCCCCTCACTCCCATACCTCCACACAAAACAACCCCCTCACTCCCATACCTCCACACAAAACAACTCCCTCACTCCCATACCTCCACACAAAACAACTCCCCTCACTCTGATACCTCCGCACAAAACCACCCCTCACTCCCATACCTCCGCACAAAACCACCCCTCACTCCCATACCTCCACACAAAACCACCCCTCACTCCCATACCTCCGCACAAAACCACCCCTCACTCCCATACCTCCACACAAAACAACCCCATCACTCCCATACCTCCACACAAAACAACCCCCTCACTCCCATACTTCCACACAAAACAACTCCCTCACTCCCATACCTCCACACAAAACAACTCCCTCACTCCCATACCTCCGCACAAAACCACCCCTCACTCCCATACCTCCACACAAAACAACCCCATCACTCCCATACCTCCACACAAAACAACCCCCTCACTCCCATACCTCCACACAAAACAACCCCATCACTCCCATACCTCCACACAAAACAACCCCCTCACTCTCATACCTCCTCACAAAACAACTCCCCTCACTCCCATACCTCCACACAAAACAACTGCCCTCACTCCCATACCTCCACACGAAACAACTCCCCTCATTCCCATACCTCCTCACAAAACAACTCCCCTCACTCTGATACCTCCGCACAAAACAACCCCCTCACTCCCATACCTCCACACAAAACCACCCCTCACTCCCATACCTCCTCACAAAACAACTCCCCTCACTCCCATACCTCCACACAAAACAACTTCCTCACTCCCATACCTCCACACAAAACAATCCCCCTCATTCCCATACCTCCTCACGAAACATCTCCCCTCACTCCCATACCTCCACACAAAACAACTCCCTCACGCCCATACCTCCTCACAAAACCACCCCTCACTCCCATACCTCCTCACAAAACAACCCCCCTCACTCCCATACCTCCGCACAAAACAACCCCCTCACTCCCCTACCTCCGCACAAAACAACCCCCTCACTCCCATACCTCCGCACAAAACAACCCACCTCACTCCCATATGTCCTCACAAAACAACTCCCCTCACTCCCAAACCTACTCACAAAACAACCCCCTCACTCCCATACCTCCACACAAAACAACCCCCCTCACTCCCATACCTCCACACAAAACAACCCCCCTCACTCCCATACCTCCACACAAAACAACCCCCCTCACTCCCATACCTCCACACAAAACAATCCCCCTCATTCCCATACCTCCACACAAAACAACTCGCTCACTCCCATACCTCCTCACGAAACAACTCCCCTCACTCCCATACCTCCACACAAAACAACTCCCTCACTCCCATACCTCCTCACAAAACAAACCCCCTCACTCCCATACCTCCGCACAAAACAACCCCCTCACTCCCATACCTCCACACAAAACAACTCCCCTCACTCCCATACCTCCTCACAAAACAACTCCCTCACTCTCATACCTGCTCACAAAACAACTCCCTCACTCTCATACCTCCACACAAAACAATCCCCCTCATTCCCATACCTCCACACAAAACAACTCCCTCACTCCCATACCTCCTCACGAAACAACTCCCCTCACTCCCATACCTCCTCACAAAACCACCCCACACTCCCATAGCTGCTCACAAAACAACCCCCCTCACTCCCATACCTCCGCACAAAATAACCCCCTCACTCCCATACCTCCACACAAAACAACTCCCCTCACTCCCATACCTCCACACAAAACAACCCCCTCACTCCCATACCTCCACACAAAACAACTCCCCTCACTCCCATACCTCCTCACAAAACCACCCCCCTCACTCCCATACCTCCGCACGAAACAACCCCCTCACTCCCATACCTCCGCACGAAACAACCCCCTCACTCCCATACCTCCACACAAAACAATCCCCCTCATTCCCATACCTCCACACAAAACAACTCGCTCACTCCCATACCTCCTCACGAAACAACTCCCCTCACTCCCATACCTCCACACAAAACAACTCCCTCACGCCCATACCTCCTCACAAAACCACCCCACACTCCCATACCTCCTCACAAAACAAACCCCCTCACTCCCATACCTCCGCACAAAACAACCCCCTCACTCCCATACCTCCACACAAAACAACTCCCCTCACTCCCATACCTCCTCACAAAACAACTCCCTCACTCTCATACCTGCTCACAAAACAACTCCCTCACTCTCATACCTCCACACAAAACAATCCCCCTCATTCCCATACCTCCACACAAAACAACTCCCTCACTCCCATACCTCCTCACGAAACAACTCCCCTCACTCCCATACCTCCTCACAAAACCACCCCACACTCCCATAGCTGCTCACAAAACAACCCCCCTCACTCCCATACCTCCGCACAAAATAACCCCCTCACTCCCATACCTCCACACAAAACAACTCCCCTCACTCCCATACCTCCACACAAAACAACCCCCTCACTCCCATACCTCCACACAAAACAACTCCCCTCACTCCCATACCTCCTCACAAAACCACCCCCCTCACTCCCATACCTCCGCACGAAACAACCCCCTCACTCCCATACCTCCGCACGAAACAACCCCCTCACTCCCATACCTCCGCACAAAACAACTCCCCTCACTCCCATACCTCCACACAAAACAACCCCCCTCACTCCCAAACCTACTCACAAAACAACTCCCCTCACTCCCATACCTCCTCACAAAACAACCCCCCTCACTCCCATACCTCCTCACAAAACAACCCCCCTCACTCCCATACCCCCTCACAAAACAACCCCCCTCACTCCCATACCTCCACACAAAACAACCCCCCTCACTCCCATACCTCCACACAAATCAACTCCCCTCACTCCCATACCTCGTCACAAAACAACCCCTCTCACAAAACCATCCCCCTCACTCCCATACCCCCTCACAAAACAACCCCCCTCACTCCCATACCTCCACACAAAACAACCCCCCTCACTCCCATACCTCCACACAAATCAACTCCCCTCACTCCCATACCTCGTCACAAAACAACCCCTCTCACAAAACAACCCCCCTCACTCCCATACCTCCTCACAAAACAATCCACTCACTCTCATACCTCCTCACAAAACAACCCCCTCACTCCCATACCTCCTCACAAAACAACCCCCTCACTCCCATACCTCCACACAAAACAACCCCCTCACTCCCATACCTCCTCACAAAACAACCCCCTCACTCCCATACCTCCTCACAAAACAACCCCCTCACTCCCATACCTCCTCACAAAACAACCCCCTCACTCCCATACCTCCACACAAAACAACCCCCTCACTCCCATACCTCCTCACAAAACAACCCCCTCACTCTCATACCTCCTCACAAAACAACTCCCTCACTCCCATACCTCCTCACAAAACAACCCCCTCACTCTCATACCTCCTCACAAAACAACTCCCTCACTCCCATACCTCCACACAAAACAACCCCCCTCACTCCCATACCTCCACACAAAACAACCCCCTCACTCCCATACCTCCGCACAAAACAACTCCCCTCATTCCCATACCTCCACACAAAACCACCCCTCACTCCCATGCCTCCTCACAAAACAACCCCCCTTACTCCCATACCTCCACACAAAACCACCCCTCACTCCCATGCCTCCTCACAAAACAACTCCCCTCACTCCCATACCTCCACACAAAACAACTCCCTCACTCCCATACCTCCACACAAAACAACTCCCTCACTCCCATACCTCCACACAAAACCACCCCCCTCACTCCCATACCTACTCACAAAACAACCCCCTCACTCCCATATCTCCACACAAAACAACCCCCCTCACTCCCATACCTCCACACAAAACAACCCCCTCACTCCCATACCTCCGCACAAAACAACTCCCCTCATTCCCATACCTCCACACAAAACCACCCCTCACTCCCATGCCTCCTCACAAAACAACCCCCCTCACTCCCATACCTCCACACAAAACCACCCCTCACTCCCATGCCTCCTCACAAAACAACTCCCCTCACTCCCATACCTCCACACAAAACAACTCCCTCACTCCCATACCTCCACACAAAACAACTCCCTCACTCCCATACCTCCACACAAACAATCCCCCTCATTCCCATACCTCCTCACGAAACAACTCCCCTCACTCCCATACCTCCACACAAAACAACTCCCTCACGCCCATACCTCTTCACAAAACCACCCCTCACTCCCATACCTCCTCACAAAACAACCCCCCTCACTCCCATACCTCCGCACAAAACAACCCCCTCACTCCCATACCTCCACACAAAACAACTCCCCTCACTCCCATCCCTCCACACAAAACAACTCCCCTCACTCCCATACCTCCACACAAAACAACTCCCTCACTCCCATACCTCCTCACAAAACCACCTCCCTCACTCCCATACCTCCTTACAAAACCACCCCGCTCACTCCCATACCTCCGAACGAAACAACCCCCTCACTCCCATACCTCCACACAAAACAATTCCCTCACTCCCATACCTCCTTACAAAACCACCCCCCTCACTCCCATACCTCCTCACAAAACCACCTCCCTCACTCCCATACCTCCACACAAAACAATTCCCTCACTCCCATACCTCCTTACAAAACCACCCCCTCACTCCCATACCTCCGAACGAAACAACCCCCTCACTCCCATACCTCCACACAAAACAATTCCCTCACTCCCATACCTCCTTACAAAACCACCCCCCTCACTCCCATACCTCCTCACAAAACCACCTCCCTCACTCCCATACCTCCACACAAAACAATTCCCTCACTCCCATACCTCCACACAAAACCACCCCCTCACTCCCATACCTCCACACAAAACAACCCCCCTCACTCCCATACCTCCACACAAAACAACCCCCTCACTCCCATACCTCCTTACAAAACCACCCCCCTCACTCCCATACCTCCACACAAAACAATTCCCTCACTCCCATACCTCCACACAAAACAACCCCCTCACTCCCATACCTCCTTACAAAACCACCCCCCTCACTCCCATACCTCCGCACGAAACAACCCCCTCACTCCCATACCTCCACACAAAACAACCCCCCTCACTCCCATACCTCCACACAAAACAACCCCCTCACTCCCATACCTCCTTGCAAAACCACCCCCCTCACTCCCATACCTCCACACAAAACAATTCCCTCACTCCCATACCTCCACACAAAACAACCCCCTCACTCCCATACCTCCTTACAAAACCACCCCCCTCACTCCCATACCTCCACACAAAACCACCCCCTCACTCCCATACCTCCACACAAAACAACCCCCTCACTCCCATACCTCCTTACAAAACCACCCCCCTCACTCCCATACCTCCGCACGAAACAACCCCCTCACGCCCATACCTCCACACAAAACAACTCCCCTCACTCCCATACCTCCGCACAAAACAACTCCCCTCACTCCCATACCTCCGCACAAAACAACCCCCCTCACTCCCATACCTCCGCACAAAACAACCCCCCTCACTCCCATACCTCCGCACAAAACAACCCCCCTCACTCCCATACCTCCGCACAAAACAACCCCCCTCACTCCCATACCTCCACACAAAACAACTCCCCTCACTCCCATACCTCCTCACAAAACAACCCCTCTCACAAAACAATCCCCCTCACTCCCATACCTCCTCACAAAACAACCCCCTCACTCCCATACCTCCTCACAAAACAATCCCCCTCACTCCCATACCTCCGCACAAAACAACCCCCTCACTCTCATACCTCCTCACAAAACAACCCCTCTCACAAAACAATCCCCCTCACTCCCATACCTCCTCACAAAACAACCCCCCTCACTCCCATACCTCCGCACAAAACAACCCCCTCACTCTCATACCTCCGTATGGAACAACCCCCATCACTCCCATACCTCCTCACAAAACAACCCCCCTCACTCCCATACCTCCTCACAAAACAACCCCTCTCACAAAACAATCCCCCTCACTCCCATACCTCCTCACAAAACAACCCCCTCACTCTCATACCTCCGTATGGAACAACCCCCATCACTCCCATACCTCCTCACAAAACAACCCCTCTCACAAAACAACCCCCCTCACTCCCATACCTCCTCACAAAACAACCCCCCTCACTCCCATACCTCCACACAAAACAACCCCCCTCACTCCCATACCTCCTCACAAAACAACCCCCCTCACTCCCATACCCCCTCACATTCCTGATATTTTATTCCTTCTTTTAATCCTAAGCGATTCACTCAGGTGATGGTCGGTTTTGTCTCCCTGTGTTGATTGGTCCCCATCATTCATCCATAGCAACATAATCGATCTGAAGATACAAAGACTGCTCGGTGGGACGAGACTCTTCAACGACTAATTACAACTAGTAAGATATTTATTTAACACTTGACACAAATGATGTGAAGCAGCAGTGAAGGCCTTTATAATCTGACTATCCGTAGCTTTACTTACAAACTGATGCCTGTCCCCGGGGAGAGTCGCTACATCACCCTTTAAATCTTCAACTCTGAACTCGTGCCCGTCCATCGCGGAGTCTGAATACACCACAGCGTCTTTGACAAAGATACTGACCGCCCGGCACACGAAGGAAGTGAAGAGATGTACATGGATGTAGTTCCTGGTACAGTGCAGGCGCCTGTGGTGGGAACAGAAGGGCCATGTGAGCAAACAGAGCCAGGGCGGGGGGGGAGGAGGGGCGGGGGGGGAGGGGGAGGGGCGGGGGGGGAGGAGGGGCGACAGGGGCCAGACTACAAATAATCACCTCATAATAAACACAAGAAAAACAATCAGTTTTCTCCTCATCTCTTGGGCCTCAATTTTAACTGCCCCCACCTGTCAGAAATCACTCCCGATACAGTGAAACCCCGATACAGTGAAACCCCGATACAGTAGGGGTCCAAGGCGTCGGGAGGAGGGACCGAATCTGTGATCGGGGGAGGGGTGAGTCTGTGATCAGCGGGGGGGTGGGGGGTGGGGGGATGAGTCTGTGATCGGGGGGGGACGAGTCTGTGATCGGGGCGGGGGGATGAGTCTGTGATTGGTGGGGGACGAGTCTGTGATCGGGGAGGGGAGTCTGTGATCGGGGAGGGGAGTCTGTGATCGGGGAGGGGAGTCTGTGATCGGGGAGGATAGATTCTGTGATCGGGGAGGGGAGTCTGTGATCGGGGAGGGGGGATGAGTCTGTGATCGGGGAGGGGAGTCTGTGATCGGGGAGGGGGGATGAGTCTGTGATCGGGGAGGGGAGATTCTGTGATCGGGGGGAGGGGAGTCTGTGATCGGGGAGGGGGGGAGAGTCTGTGATCGGGGGGAGGGGAGTCTGTGATCGGGATGGGGGGAGAGTCTGTGATCGGGGGGAGGGGAGTCTGTGATCGGGGAGGGGGGGAGAGTCTGTGATCGGGGGGAGGGGAGTCTGTGATCGGGATGGGGGGGAGAGTCTGTGATCGGGGAGGGGGGGAGGGGAGTCTGTGATCGGGGGGGGGGAGTCTGTGATCGGGGGGGGGGGGGGTAGAGTCTGTGATCGGGGAGGGGGGAGTCTGTGATCGGGGGGAGGGGAGTCTGTGATCGGGGGGAGGGGAGTCTGTGATCGGGGGGGGGAGTCTGTGATCGGGGGGGGGGAGAGTCTGTGATCGGGGGGAGGGGAGTCTGTGATCGGGGAGGGGGGGAGAGTCTGTGATCGGGGGGAGGGGAGTCTGTGATCGGGATGGGGGGAGAGTCTGTGATCGGGGAGGGGGGGAGGGGAGTCTGTGATCGGGGGGGGGAGTCTGTGATCGGGGGGGGGGGGTAGAGTCTGTGATCGGGGAGGGGGGAGTCTGTGATCGGGGGGAGGGGAGTCTGTGATCGGGGGGGGGAGTCTGTGATCGGGGAGGGGGGATAGAGTCTGTGATCGGGGGGAGGGGAGTCTGTGATCGGGGGGGGGGGGGAGAGTCTGTGATCGGGGAGGGGGGGGGTGAGAGGTGGTCAGCAGCAGTTTGTGGTTTTAATGTAAAGTTGGGAGGAGCTGGTGAGTATTTTTCACAAACTCACCTTTCTGTGCTGGCCTATGGGCTCCTTTCAGGACAACCCAATTTCGCACAGGGGGCCTCAAATAGCCATTAGGCCCCTTATTGGCATCTGCAGAGGGCCTAACACCTGTTTCAGGCGCGGGCCCTGGATGCTGATAATTTTGCCTCGACCAATATGGCGGGCAGTGCACCTCTGGCCCATAATGAGTGTGTGCTTCTTGCCCGCCATATTGGGGGCTTATGCGTCTGTTTAGTGCCTGAAAAACAGGTGCAGCACCATTGAATTTCTAGACCAATGAATCACTTCTGAAGTGCAGTCGTTGGTGTTAGTTAGGTAAATATTAATATATTAATGAGCATATTCTTACTTGAAGTAGCTGAGTATAGAGACAGCGCCTAAGAGAGAGACCAGCGAGATGGAGTAACCCACGGTGTACATCAGGTGGAGACGATCAAACACTTCCTGTGGGTAAAACAATCAGAGAAATGGGCAATCAACATTCTCAACCTGTGAGGGTCACCGAGCAGAGCGCAATTCCATCATTCCAGCTCAGTGTTAATCACCAACTCAAGGGCCACATCTCTGGTTCAAGGCCCAGCTCTCAGCAACGCCCCAACACAGGGGTATCTGCTCCCCCGATTCCCACACAGCGAACGGGCGCATAATAGAAGCCAGGCCCTTCCTCACAGGGGAAAAACTAAAGGCCCTGGTTTAGTTAGTAATTCTTGGTTAAGTTAATAAATCCTGTTTTAAGTCATAAATCTTGGTTTAGTTTATAAATTATGATTTAGTTAGTAACTCTTGGTTTAGTTAGTAACTCTTAGTTTAGTTAGTAACTTGGTTTAGTTCGTAACTTGGTTTTTTTTTGTGCTCTTTACCTTTTGGTGCTGGTGGTCGGGTATCAGGAACTTGGTGCACTCTGTGTAGTTTGCCCAGGTTCTGTTAATGCTGGGGACCAGCTCCCAGTCCCCATGTGCATCACACTTGCGATAGGCATGTCCTGTCGGAAGGAAGGTAACATTGACAGTTATTGCTGCTGTTCCTCGGCCCTCTGATTCCACCGGACAACCTCCAGAGCACCCGCAGATACCCTGTCCTTCGTACAGATCCTGGACCCACTCCCTCTCCACCACTGGCTCTATATCAGGCCACTGGATCCTGGATGCTCTAAGCTGATTCCGCGCTGTCTACTAGTTGACTTCATCCCATCACAGGACCTCAGACGTTAACTTTGGACTCTCCCATTCTATCTCCGCCCTTTCCTCTGTTTACAACCAGGACCTGTCTTTCCTAATCTCTGCCATGCCTAAGTAACCTGAATTCCCTCTGTGTTCACTTGTGTGTCTATTTTGCCAGCTGCTCCGCACCCGAGCCCATTGCTTTATCTCCCTTTTTATCCTCTTCTCCTGGGCCCTTCTCTCCTTTATCCTCCCCTTCCTCTCACCCATTCCTTTCATTTCTCCCCTCTCAGATACTTTGCCTCCCAATCCCTACCCTACCCCGTTCCTCTGCCTCCTCACTCTCCAGCCACAATTCCAGGTTTGATTTCTCCTTGATTAAGTCGCCAGCCTCCCTCTGTGCCTCTCTTGGCAATCTCCGAAGGGTCCATCGAGGCGCCCGTCTTTGCCTGCTTACAAGCAACACCCTGACTGCCTCATCCTCCTCTCTCGCTGAGCTTCCTGCCCAGCGTGCCCGCTTGGGACTAACTTCACCGCCCTCCTTGTCGTCCTGCCAACTCCACCCACCACTGTTGCCGAGGACTCTGCCAGCCGATCAATGATCACCGCCCCTCTCAAGAAAGTCCCTTCAATTGCAATGATGTCCTTGCCTTCCACGGCCTTGTTGTGGATGATTACATGAACATCCTGGCCTTTGACTGAAACTTTGCCCCTTGTCGAAGCCTCCCCGCCTGGCTATACTTCCAATAACCTGCCCCTCCCAAACCGCCAAGGTGGCAATGTGGCCCTTATCACCAAGTCACACCTTGCTCTCTCCCCCTACTCCTCCGACACCTCATAACATTGCCCACCTCCACCCCTACCTCAGCCCGTCTGCTGCTGTAATTTTCATCCTCCAGACTCAACTATTCCAGAGTTCTCCTGGCCGGCCTCCCATCCTAACCCTAACCCTAACCCTAACCCTAACCCTCTGTAAACTTCAGCTCATCCAAAACTCTGCTGCCCGTTTCCTAACTCGCACCAAGTCCTCGTTCAGCCATCACTCCTGTGCTCACTGACCTACATTGGCTCCTAGACCTCAAAGCCTCAAATTTAAAACTCTTGTATCCCTATCTCTGTAACCTCTTCCAGCCCTACAACAACCCCCCTCCCCGAACTATGCCTTTCTCCCACTCTGGCCTCTTGAGCAACCCACATTTCCTTCGCTCACAGTCAGTGTGACAGACAGCATGATTATAGTCATTGTGAGCACAGCCAGTTTGAGCAGTCAGTGTGAGCACAGTCAGTGTGAGAGAAAGCATGATTACTGTCAGTGTGAGCACAGCCAGTTTGAGTACAGTCAGTGTGAGCACAGTTAGTGTGAGAGGAAGCATGATTACTATCAGTGTGAGCATAGTTAGTGTGAGCAGAGTTAGTGTGAGCAGAGTCAGTGTGAGAGACAGCACAAGCACAGTCAGTGTGAGCATAGTTAGCGTGAGCAGAGTTAGTGTGAGCACAGTCAGTGTGAGAGACAGCACAAGCACAGTCAGTGTGAGCACAGTCAATGTGAGCACTGTCAGTGTGAGCACAGTCAATGTGAGCACTGTCAGTGTGAGCACAGTCAGGGTGAGCACTGTCAGTGTGAGTACAGTCAATGTGAGCACTGTCAGTGTGAGCACAGTCAGGGTGAGCAGACTCGAGTCAGTTACCAGTTACCTTTGTGGTTAAAATCATAAATGTATTCAGGACAGGAGACGGAGACGATGGCGCTGGGAGTGCCCACTGGCCAACACACGATGCCATCCCACTCAGACAGGCAACTGCCACCTGCAAAAACACAGAAACAACAAACCAAATGGGACATAAATCACCATAACTCAGACTGGGAATCGATTGAGCATCAGGTTAAATTCAACCCGAGGGGGAGGGGGCGGGGGCGGGGGTGGGGGCGGGGGCGGGGAGGAAGTTCGAGACATCAGCCTCAGTCAGGAGGAAGAGCAGAGACCACCAGGAGCCATGTGATTAATGCTGGAGAGACACCACCTGGAGCTGCCTCTCGAGAGATTGTTTCACATTAATAGGGGTAAATTCACCAACCCCACATCCCTAGCAGGGAACAGCCAGAGGGTCAAAGCCACAGCCGGTCTCCACCAACACTCCCTTAGACTTAGACTCCCTGCACACCAATCCACAGGCACTCCCTCCCCACCCCCCCCCCCCGCCTCCGGCAACCGTCTCATCCAATTCACAGAGACATTCCGGAAGCTCGGCACCATCCAGGACAAATCAGTCCACTTGATTGGCACCCCATCCATCATCCTTAAATATCCACTCCCTTCACCACCGGCACACCATGGCTGCAGTGTGTACCATCCACAGGATGCACTGCAGCAACTCGCCAAGGCTTCTTCGACAGCACCTCCCAAACCCGCGACCTCTACCACCTAGAAGGACAAGGGCAGCAGGCGCATGGGAACAACACCACCTGCACGTTCCCCTCCAAGTCACACACCATCCCGACTTGGAAATATATCGCCGTTCCTTCATTGTCGCTGGGTCAAAATCCTGGAACTCCCTTCCTAACAGCACTGTGGGAGAACCGTCACCACACGGACTGCAGCGGTTCAAGAAGGCGGCTCACCACCACCTTCTCAAGGGCAATTAGGGATGGGCAATAAATGCCGGCCTCGCCAGCGACGCCCACATCCTGAGAGTGAAAAGAAAGTTCACAAAGACCGACACTTCCCCCTACCATCTCACCAATTCAGAGAGACCCTCCCTCCCCAATCGATGCTGCAACATATCCTTTAATAATGTCTGCCTTAATTGTATCAACAAGCCTCCTTTGCAGCACCTTATTCCGTGCCTTTACGGAATCACCACCACCACCACCACCACCACCAACAACAACAACAACCACTTGCATTTATATGGCACCTATAACATAGTAAAAGGTTCCAAGGCTCTTCAAAGGAGCGATTTTCAAACAAAATTTGACACCGAGCCACCTAAGGAGATATTAGGACAGGTAACCAAAAGCTTGGTCAAAGCGGTAGGTTTAAGAAGCGTCTTAAAGGAGGAGAGAGAGGTAGAGAGGCAGAGAGGTTTAGGGAGGGAATTCCAGAGCATAGAGCCTGGGTAGCTCAAGGCACGGCCGCCAAAGGTGGAGCGATTAAAATCGGGGACGTGCAAGAGGCCAGAGGGCTGAAGGGCTGGAGGAGGTCATCACCTTCTCAAGGGCAATTAGGAATGGGCAATAGATGCTGGCCTTGCCAGCGATGCCCACATCCCATGAGTGAATAAAAAAAGAGATAGGGAGGGGCGAGGCCATGGAGGGATTTGAAAATAAGGATGAGAATTTTAAAATCGAGACGTCCCTGGACTGGGAGCCAATATAGATCAGAGCACAGGGGTGATGGGTGACTTGGTGCGAGTTAGGATACGGGCAGCAGAGTTTTGGTTGAGCTCAAGTTTATGGAGGGTGGAAGATGGGAGGCCGGCCAGGAGAGCATTGGAATAGTCGAGTCTGGAGGTAACAAAGGCATGGATGAGGGTTTCAGCAGCAGATGAGCTGAGGCAGGGGCGGAGATGGGCGATGTTACAGAGGTGGAAGTAGGCGGTCTTGGTGACGGAGTGGATTTGTGGTTGGAAGCTCAGCTCAGGGTCAAATAGGACGCCAAGGTTGTGAACGGTCTGGTTCAGCCTCAGCCAGTGGCCAGGGAGAGGGATGGAGTCCGTGGGTAGGGAAAGGAGTTTGTGGTGGGGACTGAAACAATGGTTTTGGTCTTCCCAATATTTAGTTGGGAAACATCCATCACATTTCCTTTACCAATACACTTCACCCGTTCCTCAGAACAGCTCTATTAAACGTCAGATCTGACTTGCAGTTTACAAATCCATGTTTCCTGTCCTTAATCAATCTACATCTTTCTAGAAGTTGTAAACAATTTTACAACACCAAGTTATAGTCCAACGATTTTATTTTTAATCCCACAAGCTTTCGGGGGCTTTCCCCTTCCTCAGACGGTGTGGAAATGACGTCATTTCCACACCGTCTGAGGAAGGGGAAAGCCTCCGAAAGCTTGTGGGATTAAAAATAAAATCGTTGGACTATAACTTGGTGTTGTAAAATTGTTTACAATTGTTAACCCCAGTCCATCACCGGCATCTCCACATCTTTCTAGAAGAGTATTTAATTTTATTCTGTACTAAGACCTCTAGAAGCTTACCCACTATCGATGTCTGATTGACTGGTCTACAGTTACCTGGTTTATCCCTTTTTGAACAGAGGTCTTACACGGGCAGTTCTCTGGTACAACTTCCACATGTTTGAAAAATTGTGGTCAGAACTTGTGCTATTTCTTCAGGCTTCTCAGCATTCTAGGATGCAGTCATCAGGGCCAGGGCCTTTCCACTGAGTTCCACCAACGTTTTCAATACTATTTCTGAATTTATTGTTCTATCTAATTACTCTACCTCCTCCTCTTGTATCTTTTCATTCCCACTACACTCCTGTAAAACCGAGGCACTGTGCTCATTTATTAACACCACTATCTATCCTCCACAAGATTTCCATTTCCATCTCTAATCAGCCCGCCCCGTCTATAAAATCCTTCACTATTTCCTTTGTTCCCTCCCAGTCTTTCTTCATATCTCCTCTCAGCCTTTCTAAACTTCTTTTCTTCCCCTTCTTTATTTACCATTTTTCTTTTATTCATTCATGGGATGTGGGCGTCGCTGGCAAGGCCAGCATTTATTGCCCATCCCTAATTGCCCTTGAGAAGGTGGTGGTGAGCCACCTTCTTGAACCGCTGCAGTCCGTGTGGTGACGGTTCTCCCACAGTGCTGTTAGGAAGGGAGTTCCAGGATTTTGACCCAGCGACGATGAAGGAACGGCCGATATATTTTCAAGTCAGGATGGTGTGTGACTTGGAGGGGAATGTGCAGGTGATGTTGTTCCCATGTGCCTGCTGCCCTTGTCCTTCTAGGTGGTAGAGGTTGTGGGTTTGGGAGGTGCTGTTGAAGAAGCCTTGGCGAGTTGCTGCAGTGCATCCTGTGGATGGTACACACTGCAGCCACAGTGCGCCGGTGGTGAAGAGAGTGAATGTTTAGGGTGGTGGATGGGGTGCCAATCAAGCGGGCTGCTTTGTTCTGGATGGTGTCGAGCTTCTTGAGTGTTGGAGCTGCACTCATCCAGGCAACTGGAGGGTATTCCATCACACTCCTGACTTGTGCCTTGTAGATGGTGGAAAGGCTTTGGGGAGTCAGGAGGTGAGTCACTCAGCGCAGAATACCCAGCCTCTGACCTGCTCTTGTAGCCACAGTATTTATGTGACTGGTCCAGTTGAGTTTCTGGTCAATGGTGACCCCCAGGATGTTGATGGTGGGGGATTCAGCGATGGTAATGCCATTGAATGTCAAGAGGAGGTGGTTAGACTCTCTCTTGTTGGAGATGGCCATTGCCTGGCACTTATCTGGCGCGAATGTTACTTGCCACTTATGAGCCCAAGCCTGGATGTTCTGCTATTTTCTTTTGTTATTAGTACAAGATCTGTTATCCGCCTCCTCTTTAATTCTCATTTTAGTTTCTCTACTTTCTAATGAGCTTCAGCTTTTGCTGCACTCCATTTACCCCTTGTGGGATTCGGTCTATACCCCAATCATCTCCTGTCTGAATCCTTCCCATTGTTGGTCGAAGGTTGTTTTTGTGACTGGAAGCCTGTGGCCAGTGGGGTACCACAGGGATCGGTGCTGGGGCCCTTGCTGTTTGTGGTCTACATTAATGACTTGGATATGAATGTAAAAGGTATGATCAGTAAGTTCGCTGATGATACAAAAATTGGTAGGGTGGTAAATAGCGAGGAGGATAGCCTCAGTCTGCAGGACGATATAGATGGGTTGGTCAGATGGGCGGAACAGTGGCAAATGGAATTTAACCCGGAAAAGTGCGAGGTGATGCACTTTGGAGGGACTAACAAGGCAAGGGAATACACAATGAATGGGAGGACCCTAGGCAAGACAGAGGGTCAGAGGGATCTTGGTGTGCAATTTCACAGATCCCTGAAGGCGGCGGAACAGGTAGATAAGGTGGTAAAGAAGGCATATGGGATACTTGCCTTTATTAGCCGAGGCATAGAATATAAGAGCAAGGAGGTTATGATGGAGCTGTATAAAACACTGGTTAGGCCACAGCTGGAGTACTGTGTGCAGTTCTGGTCGCCACACTACAGGAAGGATGTGATCGCTTTGGAAAGGGTTCAGAGGAGATTCACCAGGATGTTACCAGGGCTGGAGCGCTTCAGCTATGAAGAGAGACTGGGAAGATTGGGTTTGTTTTCCTTGGAGCAGAGGAGGCTGAGGGGGGACATGATTGAGGTGTACAAAATTATGAGGGGCACAGATAGGATGGATACTAAGGAGCTTTTTCCCTTCGTTGAGGGTTCTATAACAAGGGGACATAGATTCAAGGTAAAAGGCGGGAGGTTTAGAGGGGATTTGAGAAAGAACTTTTTCACCCAGAGGGTGGTTGGAGTCTGGAACTCACTGCCTGAAAGGGTTGTGGAGGCAGGAACCCTCACAACATTCAAGAAGCATTTGGATGAGCACTTGAAATGCCATAGCATACAAGGCTACGGACCAAATGCTGGAATATGGGATTAGAGTAGACAGGGCTGATGGCCGGCGCGGACACGATGGGCCGAAGGGCCTCTATCCGTACTATATGACTCTATGACTTTTATTTGCTAATTTTTCTTTCCAGTTTATCTGAGCTGGTTCTCTTTTTATCCCGTTGATATTGGCTGTTTTCCCCATTCAGACGCTGTCAGTGATTGGTGTTCATTTACCTGCTTTTTCTGCTGGTCCTGGTTTCAGATTTCTCTCACAATTTCGCTTTGCTTCAAACAACAGATAGATCTGCTCCTCTTTAGTGATGACATCATCAGCATCGACCTGTCAGTCAACAAGAAACAGCCTAGAAAATGAACTGAGCAAATTTCACCATTCCCCCATCCCCAATCTCTCACCCTTTTCCCCTGTCTCCACTCTCACCCTTTCCCCTTATCCCCAACCTCTCACCCGTTGCCCCTGTCCCTACTGGGGATGGGCTATAAATACTGGCCTTGCCAACGACGCCTACCTCCCAAAGAATGATTAAAAAGTAATATCTCATTCCTTTCCCCTTTCAACTGATCTCTCGCCCGTTTGTCCCTGGCCCAATCACACCCCTCTGCCCCTTCACTTCGCCCATCTCCGCCCCTGCCTCAGCCCATCTGATGCTTTGTTACCTATTCCAATGCTCTTCTAACTTGCACCCTCCGTAAACTTCAGCTCATCCAAAACTCTGCTGCCCATATCCTAAATCGCACCAAGTCCCATTCACCCATCACCCCTGTGCTCGCTGACCTACTTTGGCCCCCGGTCCAAAAGCGCCTTGATTTTAAAATTCTCATCCATGGCCTCCCCCTCCCTATCTTGTTTCCTCCTCCAGCCCTACAACCCTCTGAGATCTCAGCGCTCCTCCAATTCTGGCCTCTTGCGCATCCCCTGTTTCCTTCGCCCCACCATCACCGTGCCTTTAGCTGTCTAGGCCCTAAGCTCTGGAATTCCCTAAACCTCTCCCCCTCTCCACCTCTCTCTCCTCCTTTAAGACGTTGCTTAGAAGCTACCTCTTTGACCAAGCTTTTGGTCACCTGTCCAATATCTCATGTGGGTCAGTATCAAATTTTGTCTGATAACGCTCCTATAAAGCGCCTTGGGATGTTTTACTGCGTTAAAGGCACAAAATAAATGCACGTTGTTGTTGTTGTTGTTGTTCTGACCTCACCCTTTCCCCGTCACCTGATCTCTCAACCCTTTTCTGCTTCCCCATATCTCACACTTTGCCCCTGCCCCGAACCTCTCACCCTTTGCCCCTGCCCCTAACCTCTCACCCTTTGCCCCTGCCCCTAACCTCTCACCCTTTGCCCCTGCCCCGATATCCTAAGCAAATACAGAGCCTGGGGAAAGGGGGGGAGGAAAGAACAAAAGGGAAGGTCTGTGATAGGGTGGGGGGCAGGACTGGTCGGTTGACAAAAGGGAAGATGGTGCAAGACAAAAGGAGATGGTAATGGAACAAGTATAGAAACAAGAGATGGGTCCAGACGAGGTGTAAATAGCTGCAGAGTAGCAAAGGGGAGTGAAGCATGGAAAATCTGGTAAAGAGGAGAGGAGAAGGCTCCCCTGGTCCGGGAATGTGGCGGACAAAGGTGGGTAGACCCCAGGGGTACAGACCACCCACCCCCCACCCCAGGCCATGTACCAATAGGGGATTCCCACCCAAAACACCAGCCCACATCTCACCCCCCACCCCAGGCCATGTATCGATAGGGGATCTCCACCCCAAACACCAGCCCACCCCCACCCCGCCCACCCCAGGCCGTGTATCGATAGGGGATCCCCACCTCAAACACCAGCGCATTCCCACCCCGCCCACCCCAGGCTGTGTACCGATAGGGGATCCCCACCCCAAACACCAGCCCACACCTCCCCCACTCCCAGTGGCTCTTGTACTGCCCTCCTCCATTACCAGCACCTGCTGTCCGAAAAAATGGGAGCAGTAACTAAGGTCTAGAGTTGATAAAGTCAATGTTAAGGCCAGAGGCTGTAAAGTACCTCGTAGAAAGATGAGGTGCTGTTCCTCGAGCTTGCGTTGAGCTTCAATGGAACAGTGTAGGAAGCCGAGGACAGAGAGGTTTATTAAAGGTTCACAGTCCTGTCCCAGTCACTCAACCGTCTCATCAGAGAGTGGTGTGGGCAAGTTTGTGATAATAGTGAATCGTTTCTGAGCCCTTTTGTTGAATAACCTAGGCTGACACTCTAGTGCTGTACTGAGGGGGTCCTGCAAAGTTAGAGGTGCCATCCTTTGGATGAGACATTAAACATGTCTGCTTGTGCCTGTGGCCATTGGATTATTTGAAAAGGAACAATGTATCTCACTCAAGCAACACCACCAAAAATAGATTAACTGGGCACAGCTGTTTGTTGGGGCTTACTGTACGCAAATCGGCTGTGGTGTTTGCCTACAAAACAACAGTGACTACACTTCAAAAGTACTTTATTGGCTGTGAAGCACTTGAGATGTTCTGAGGATGTGAAAGGCGCTATATAAATCTTTCTTTAGCTGTGAGCGGTAATATTAAATAATCATCGCAGGCTCTATAGCCCTCTCTGTGCTCAGTCGCACCCAGACTCAAAGGTCAAATTCACAACTCACAGTAATCTGTGAGAGGGAGGAATATAAAATCTCAATGGGTGGGGAGTGAGTTCTTGTTTTATCAAAACACATCTTAAAACCTTCATCCAAGTCTTTGTTATCTCCAGGCTTGACTATTCCAATGCTCTCCTGGCCGGTTTCCCATCCTCCACCCATCGCAAACTTCAGCTTATCCAGAGCTCTGCTGCCCGCATCCTAACTCACTCACCCATCAGCTCATCTACATTGGCTCTCAGATCCCAACGCCTTGCTTTTAAAATTCAAATCCTTGTGTTTATATCCCTCCATGGCCTCGCCCCTCCCTATCTCTGTAACCTCCTCCAGCCCTACAACTGCCCCCCCACCCACAGAATTCTTTGTTCCTCCAATTCTGGCCTCTTGTGGATACCGTCTCCCTTCGTCCCACCATTGGCGGCCGTGCCTTCAATTGTCTAGGGCCCGCGACCTGGAATTCCGTCTTTAAATCTTTCCACCTCTCCACCTCTTGTCCCTCCTTTAAGACGCTCCTTAAAGCCCACTTCTTTTTGTCTGATTACGCCTCTGTGAAGCATCTTGGGACGTATTTCAGGCACTCTATAGGTGTAAGTTGTTGCTATTGTTGTGGGGCTGAGGACAGTGACCAAGGACAACCAAAAAATTGACCAAAAGGGAGAAAATAGAATATGTGAGTAAACTAGCAAGAAATATAAAAACAGATTGTAAGAGCTTCTACAAGTATGTAAAAAGGAAGAGAGTAGCAAAAGTAAATTTTGGTCCCTTAGAGGCTGAGACAGGAGAAATTATAATGGGGAATCAGGAAATGGCAGATGCGTTAAACAAATATTTTGTATCTGTCTTCACAGTAGAAGACACAAAAAACAATAGTGGGGAACCAAGGGTCTAATGAGAGTGAGGAATTTAAAACAATTAATATCACCAGAGAAAAAGTACTGGACAAACTAATGGCTGACAAAAGCCAATAAATCCCCTGAACCTGATGGCCTACATCCTAGGGTTCTAAAAGAGGTGGCTGCAGAGATAGTGGATGCATTGGTTATGATCTTCCAAAATTCTCTAGATTCTGGAGCGGTACCAGCGGATTGGAAAGTAGCAAATGTAACCCCGCTATTCAAGAAGGGAGAGTGAGAGAAAACAGGGAACTACAGGCCAATTAGCCTGACACGGTTGTCAGGAAAATGCTGGAATCCATTATTAAGGAAGTGGTAACAGGGCACTTAGAAAATCATAATATGATTAGGCAGAGTCAACATGGTATTATGCAAGTGAAATCATGTTTGACAAATTTATTAGAGTTTTTTGAGGATGGAACTGGCAGGGTAGATCAAGGGGAACCAGTGGATGTATATTTGGACTTTCAAAAGGCATTCGATAAGGTGCCTCATAAAAGGTTGTTGCACAAGAAAAGGGCTCATGGGATTGCGGGTAATACATTAGCATGGATAGAGGATTGGTTAAAGAACAGAAAACAGAGAGTAGGGATAAACGGGTCATTTTCAGGTTGGCAGGCTGTAACTAGTGGGGTACCGCAAGAATCAGTGCTTGGGCCTCAGCTATTTACAATCTATATTAATGACTTAGATGAAGGGACTGAGTGTAATGTATCCAAGTTTGCAGATGATACAATGCTAGGTGGGAAAGTAAGCTGTGAGGAAACTGCAAAGGGATATAGACAGGTTAAGTGAGTGGGCAAGAAGGAGGCAGATGGAGTATAATGTGGGGAAATGTGATGTTATTCACTTTGGTAGGAAGAATAGAAAAACAGAATATTTTTAAATGGTGGGAAACTATTAAATGTTGATGCTCAGAGAGACTTGGGTGTCCTTCTACACAAAACACAAAATGTTAGCATGGAGGTACAGCAAGCAATCAGGAAGGCAAATGGCATGTTGGCCTTTATTGCAAGGGGGTTGGAGTACAAGAATAAGGAAGTCTTACTACAGTTGTACAGGGCTTTGGTGAGACCTCACCTGGAGTACTGTGCACAGTTTTGGTCTCCTTATGTAAGGACTGAGATATTTGCCTTAGAGGCAGTGCAACAAAGGTTCACTAGATTAATTCCTGGGATGAGAGGGTTGTCCTTTGAGGAGAGATTGAGTAGAATGGGCCTATACTCTCTGGAGTTTAAAAGAATGAGAGGTGATCGCATTGAAACATATAAGATTCTGAGGGGGCTTGACAGGGTAGATGCTGAGAGATTGTTTCCATTGGTTAGAGAGTCTAGAACTAGGGGGCATAGTCACAGGATATGGGATCGGCCATTCAAGACTGAGATGAGGAAGAATTTCTTCATGCAGAGAGTTGTGAATCTTTGGAATTCTCTACCCCAGAGGACTGTGGATGCTCAGTCATTGAGTATATTCAAGGCTGAGACAGATAGATTTTTGGACTCTAGGGGAATCAAGGGATATGGGGATCGGGCGGGAAAGTGGAGTTGAGGTCAACGATCAGCCATGATTTAATTGAATGGCGGAGCAGGCTCGAGGGGCCGTATGGCCTACTCCTGCTCCTATTTTTTATGTTCTAATGTTCTTAAGAATGAGTGTTGGAAATTGATTGCAGACTGGAGAGCCACTGTACAAATATAAAACCACTGGTGACAATAACCTCAGCATCTCTCAGCGAGAGTGGGTTTGTCTGGAAAGTGTTCAATGGCCGGCAGCCCCTGATAACCTGATCCTCGAGATATTGATCCTGAAAAGTTTACCTTAAAATGTTGTGTTTTTCTTGCTAAAATAACATAAGAAGCTCACACCAATTCTCTTCAAAGTAGTTAACAGGACACCTCTAACTCCCCAGTCAACTGCCCTTCAACACAGAAAATATCCTGTTATGTCCAAATAAACACTCATATTGGTGTGGTAATAACTAGCTGCGAGTACCTTATATATCACCTCTGAGAGGCAACAGAGAGCAGAGTGGTTGGGCGGGGGGGAGGTGTTGGGAGAATCGGGGATGAGGAAGTGCTTGTAACAGGAGATATTCTGTTCATTATTTCACCAACTTGCCTAAAGAGGGCCCAATATGGCTGACGTCTAATAATCTGCCTGAAAGGTGTTCTGGGAGCGGAGGACCCCTCTCTGTGCCACACTGCGACCCCACCCCCGGAGATACAGCGTTCAGACACGGTGAAACCTGCAACCTTTTATCCCGTCTCTTACATTGATCAGAGAGTATTGGTAATGAGTCTGTCAGATATATCTACTTTTAAAATCCTTCATGTTAAATCTTATTCCAGATGTCACTGGTGCAGATTTACCCCAACTTTCTCACCAGCTTTACTCCTTTTATCATTGATGGGCCCCAGTACACAGGAAGCATCACCTGCTCTACATCCACATGCTGCTGCACAATGGGACTGTACCCCCTTCCCCAGGACTCCCCCTGTATGGGGGTCACCAATCTCAGCCAGCTCACCCAAGGAAAACTGCTTTAACCTTGGAGCTGAACCGAATTCGATTCAGCAACACTTCCTCACTGGGGACAATATTCACAATTATTCCTCATCTGCTGGCTCCATCCTATGTTTCTCAATTTATCAAAATGGCTCAGGTATCTCCCACTCCCCCAAAATCATCCTGCCCCAGAGTCTCTCCTCTGCCAGCCTGCGTTAGCGTATGGTCCCCGTCAGTCAATTACAGACCCAGATCCAAACCCAGACTCAGACCCAGACCTAAACCCAGAACCCAATCCCAATCCTAAACCCAATCCCAAACCCAAACCCAATCCCAATCCCAAACCCAATCCCAAACACAGAACCCAACCTGATTAAAATGGAAAACGGCATCTATCCCTCATCGAGAACCACCACCCCTCCCCATATGTACACAACACCTCTCCCCTAACACACAGACACACACTCACTCACTCACACACATACATGCTCTCACACACACTCTCAAACACACTCACACAAATATATATGCACACATGTACCCACACATTCACACGCACTTACACACAGACGCACACACTCACGCACACACACACACTCACGCACACTCGCACACACTCACGCACACTCGCACACACTCACACACACAGCTGCTCACACACATGCATTCAGACACACACACACATATAGACACACTCACAGCCTGTTACAGGCTCTTCTCCTACTTGTTCGATCCCTTTAATAACTCAGGTTACAGACTCCAGCAATAAGGCACTAGCTGCCTCTCTCTCGCACGCAGCCTGTGGTCTGTTAAAATATCCAACATTTCACATTGTGACTCTGAACCTGCCTTCAGGATTTCCCACACTCGCTGCAAAAATAATTCTAACAGTAACAGGAATGGGAGAAACCGCAGACAAATAAAGCAGACTGCAGACAGCAGATCTGGAGCCGGTATCACAGTGTCACAATCCTCCAAGAGAACATTGAACACAAGGCCTGGCGATGACTGACTGTTGCTGGAACTCTTCACAAACACACTCCAGTCTGCAACAGTTACTTTATGGCCATAAAAAGACTCGATACAAACAAGACTTAGTTGTGAACTGTGCAGGCACTTCAAATATTTCACAGTGTAGTTAAACTTACAGAGCTTCAATCTGTAACAGGTGTGACTTGTGAGGGTCTGGGCCCAAACTAAGGCAACTTTGCTCTATCCATCCTTTTAATCCCCTCCCGCAGCCCATGTACACACTACCCTGTCCACCCATTTAATCCCCTCCCGCAGCCCATGTACACTCTACCCTATCATGAAGTATATTGTGTACACTCTACCCTATCATGAAGTATATTGTGTACACTCTACCCTATCATGAAGTATATTGTGTACACTCTACCCTATCATGGACTCCCCCAACCCATTTCATCTCCTCCCACAGTCCATGTAACTTTACCCTATCATGGATTCTACTTCACCCATTTAATCCCTGTCTGAGTGGACAGAATGGGTTAATACGGCCATCATCCAAACAGCCTATTGGTTATGTTACTGGACTATTAATCCAGAAAACATGAGTTCAAATCCCACCCTGCAGTTTGAGGATTTGAATTCAGTTAACAAAAAAAATCTGGTCTCAGTAAAAGTGATGATGAAGCTGTCGGATTGACTTAACAACCCAAGTAGTTCACTAAGGTCCATTATGGAAGGAAACCTCCGTCCTTACCCGGTCTGGGCCTATATGTGACTCCAGTCCCACACCAATGTGGTTGACTGTAAACTCACCACTGTAATGGCCTAGCAAATCACTCAGTTATATCAAAAACCGCTACAAAGAATAATAAGGATAAAATTGACAGACCACTCGTCTGCAACTGAGGTATCGAATCAGGACATCGAAGGTCACCCAGCCCTGTTGACTCTGCAAAGTCCCTCTCACTAACATCTGGGCACTGGGGGCAAATTTGGGAGACTGTCCCACAGACCAGTCAAGCAACAGCCTGACAGAAACGTGCTCACAGAATCATACCTATCACTTAACATCTCTGACTCCTCCATCACCATCCCTGGGTATATCCCGTTCCACCGGCAGGACAGGCCCACCAGAGGTGGGGGCACAGTGGGATACAGTCAGCTGGAGGTGTAGTGAGCATGCCAGGAACAGCACAAGGTGTACCTGAAAAGGCAGTGCCAACCTGGTGAAACTACATCGCAGTTTCTCTCCTATCTCCCCTCATGCCCTGTCTGAGCTCATCTAGTCCATGAGACCCACCTCTTGCTCCCTCAACCCTATTCCATTAAACTGCTGACCACCCAACTTCCCTTCCTGGCCCCCATGTTAGCTGATATTCTTAATGGTTCCCTCCCCTTCAATTCTGCCGTCGTCACACTCCCTCCTCAAAAATCCCGCCCTTGACTCCCCTGTCCTTGCAAACTACTGCCCCATCTCCAACCTCCCTTTCCCCTCCAAAATCCTCGAACGTGTTGTCGTCTCCCAAATCCGTGCCCATCTTTCCTGCAACTCCATGTTTGAATCCCTCCAATCAGGTTTCCGCCCCTGCAGCAGTACTGAAACGGTCCTTATCAAAGTCACAAATGACATCCTATGTGACTGTGACCGTGGTAAACTATCCCTCCTCATCCTTCTCCACCTGTCTGCAGCCTTTGACACGGTTGACCACACCATCCTCCTCCAATGCCTCTCCTCCATTGTCCAGCTGGGTGGGACTGCCCTCGCCTGGTTCCATTCTTATCTATCCAGTCGTAGTCAGAGAATCCCCTGCAATGGCTTCTCTTCCCGCTCCCGCACCGTTACCTCTGGAGTCCCCCAAGGATCTATCCTTGGCCCCCTCCTATTTCTCATGCTCTTTCTGATGCTATCCCTTGGCGACATCATCTGAAAACACGACATCAGGTTCCAAATGTATGCAGACAACACCCAACTCTACCTCACCACCATTTCTCTCAAGCTTTCCACTGTCTCTGATTTGTCACGTTGCTTGTCTGACATCCATAGAATCAAAGAATCATAGAAAATTTACAGCACGGAAGGAGGCCATTCGGCCCATCGTGTCCGCACCGGCCGTAAATGAAATACTCAGCCTAATCCCACTTTCCAGCTCTTGGTCCGTAGCCCTGTAGGTCACGGCACTTCAGGTGAACATCCAGGTACTTTTTAAATTAGTGGCAGTGAGTTCCAGACCCCCACCACCCTCTGGGTGAAAAAATTTCTCCTCAGCTCCCCTCTAATCCTTCTACCAATCACTTTAAATCTATGCCCCCTGGTTATTGACCTCTCTGCTAAGGGAAATAGGTCCTCCCTATCCACTCTATCTAGTCCCCTCATAATTTTATACACCTCAATTAAATCTCCCCTCAGTCTCCTCTTTTCCAAAGAAAGCAACCCCAGCCTATCCAATCTTTCCTCATAGCTAAAATTCTCCAGCCCTGGCAACATCCTCATAAATCTCCTCTGTACCCTCTCTAGTGCAATCACATCCTTCCTGTAATGTGGTGACCAGAACTGTACACAGTACTCAAGCTGTGGCCTAACTAGTGTTTTATACAGTTCCAGCATAACATCCCTGCTCTTATATTCTATGCCTCAGCCAATAAAGGAAAGTATCCCGTATGCCTTCTTAACCACCTTATCTACCTGTCCTGCTACCTTCAGGGATCTGTGGACATACACTCCAAGGTCCCTCACTTCCTCTACACCTCTCAGTATCCTCCCGTTTATTGTGTATTCCCTTGCCTTGTTTGCTCTCCCCAAATGCATTACCTCACACTTCTCCGGATTGAATTCCATTTGCTTTTCTGCCCACCTGACCACTCCATTGATATCTTCCTGCAGTCTACAGCTTTCCTCCTCACTATCAACCACACGGCCAATTATTGTATAAATCTGCAAACTTCTTAATCATGCCCCCTACATTTAAGTCCAAATCATTAATATATATCACAAAAAGCAAGGGACCGAGTACTGAGCCCTGCGGAACCCCACTGGAAACAGCATCCCAGTTACAAAAACACTAGTCCACTATTACCCTCTGCTACCTGCCACTGAGTCAATTTTGGATCCAATTTGCCACTTTTCCTTGGATCCCATGGGCTTGTGTTTTTTTGACCAGTCTGCCATGTGGGACCTTGTCAAAAGCTTTGCTAAAATCCATGTAGACTACATCAAATGCACTACCCTCATCGACCCTCCTTTTTACCTCCTCAATAAATTCAATCAGGTTAGTCAGACACGACCTCCCTTTAACAAATCCATGCTGACTGTCCTTGATTACTCCGTGCCTTTCTAAATGACGATTTATCCTGTTCCTCAGAATTGATTCCATGAATTTTCCCATCACCGAGGTTAGACTGACTGGCCTGTAATTACTCGGTCTATCCTTCGCTCCCTTTATAAACAACGGTACAATGTTAGCAGTCCTCCAATCCTCCGGCACCACGCCTGTATCCAGTCAAGTTTGGAAAATGATTGTTAAAGCCTCCGCTATTTCCTCCCTGGCTTCTTTTAACAGCCTGGGATACATTTCATCTGGTCCTGGTGATTTATCTACTTTCAAAGATGCTAATCTCCTTAATACTTCCTCTCTCACTATTTTTATCCCATCCAATATTTCACACTCCTCCTCCTTAACTACAATCTCTGCATCGTCCCCTCTTTTGTGAAGACAGATGCAAAGTATTCATTAAGAACCATACCCACATCTTCCACCTCCACACATAGTTTACCTTTTTGGTCTCTGATAGGCCCTACTCTTTCCTTAGTTATCCTCTTGCTCTTAATGTATTTACAAAACATCATTGGGTTTTCCTTGATTTTACTTGCCAATATTTTTTCATGCCCTCTCTTTGTTTTCCTAATTTCTTTTATAATTTCACCCCTGCACTTTTTATACTCTAGGCTTTCCGTAGTATTGAGCTCGCGGTGTCTGATATAAGCTTTCCTTTTTTGCCTTTTTACCCTGTATGCTCCTTGATATCCAGGGGGCTCTAGATTTGGCAGTCCCTCCCTTTTTCTTTGTGGGAACGTGTTTACTCTGAACCCCTTGAATCTCCCCCTTGAATGCCTCCCACTGCTCTGACACTGATTTACCTTCAAGTAGCTGTTTCCAGTCCACTTTTGCGAAATCACTTCTCAGCTCAGTAAAATTGGCCTTTCTCAACTCCAGTACCGGATGAACAGAAATTTCCTCCAATTAAATATTGGAAAGACCAAAGCCATTGTCCTCCTACTTCCATCTCCATAATACCGCCATTCAGCCCCTCAAGCCTGTTCCACCATTCAATGAGATCATGGCTGATCTGTATCCTAACTCCATTTACCCGCCTTGGCTCCATATCCCTGAATACCCTCGGCTAGCAAAAATTTATCGATCTCAGATTTAAAATTATTATTGAGTTAGCATCTACTGCTCTCTGTGGGAGAGAGTTCCACACTTCTACCACCCTTTGTGTGAAGAAGTGTTTCCTAACTTCTCTCCTGAATGGCCTGCCTCTGATTTTAAGGTTATGTCCCCTTGTCCTAGACTCCCCCACCAGTGGAAAAAGTTTCTCTCTATCTACCCTATCAATTCCTTTCAAAATCCTAAAAACCTCAATCAAATCACCCTTAACTTTCTATATTCCAGGGAATACAAGCCTGGTTTATGTAATCTCTCCTCATAATCTAATCCCTGGAGCCCTGGTAACATTCTGGTGGACTTATCCCTACTCTGCCTAACCAATCTCCTAACCAGGTCAATAATTTGCCTTCAATTCCATGGGTTTTAATTTTAGCTAACAGTCTCTTATGTGGAACTATATCGAATACCTTCTGGAAGTCCATATAAACCACATCCAGAGACATTCCCCTGTCCATTACTTTAGTTACTTCCTCAAAAAATTCAATTAGGTTCATTAGACATGACCTACCCTTTACAAATCCATGTTGGCTCTCCCTAATCAGCTCAAATTTCTCTAAGTGCTCAGTCATAAGTACATAAGAAATAGGAGCAGGGGTAGGCCATACAGCCCCTCAAGCCTGCACCGCCATTCAATCAGATCATGGCTGATCTTCAACCTCAACTCCATTTTCCACCCTATCCCCATATCCCTTGTTTCCCTTAGAGTCCAAAAATCGATCGATCTCATTCTTGAATATATTCAACAACTCAGCATCCACAGCCCTCTGGGGTAGAGAATTCCAAAGGATCCCATCCTTAATTATAGATTCCAATAACTCCGCCCCTGTCTCAGCTCATCCGTTGCTGAAACCCTCATCCATGCTTCTGTTACCACCAGACTCGACTATTCCAATGTTCTCCTGGCCGGCCTCCCAACTTGCACCCAACGTAAACTTGAGCTCATCCAGAAGTCTGCTGCCCGTATCCCAACTCGCACCAATTCCCGTTCATCCATCATCCCTGCACTCGCTGACCTACATTGGCTCCCGGTCTGGCCTCGATTTTAAAATTCTCCTCCTTCATTTCAAATCGCTCCATGGCCTCCCCCCTCCCTCTCTCTGTAACCTCCCCCCTCCCTCTCTCTGTAACCTCGCCCCTCCCTATCTCTGTAACCTCGCCCCTCCCTCTCTCTGTAACCTTCCCCCTCCCTCTCTCTGTAACCTCGCCCCTCCCTATCTCTGTAACCTCGCCCCTCCCTCTCTCTGTAACCTCCCCCCTCCCTCTCTCTGTAACCTCGCCCCTCCCTATCTCTGTAACCTCGCCCCTCCCTATCTCTGTAACCTCGCCCCTCCCTCTCTCTGTAACCTCGCCCCTCCCTATCTCTGTAACCTCGCCCCTCCCTATCTCTGTAGCCTCCCCCCTCCCTATCTCTGTAACCTCGCCCCTCCCTATCTCTGTAACCTCGCCCCTCCCTATCTCTGTAACCTCCCCCCTCCCTATCTCTGTAACCTCCCCCCTCCCTATCTCTGTAAACTCGCCCCTCCCTATCTCTGTAAACTCGCCCCTCCCTATCTCTGTAACCTCCCCCCTCCCTATCTCTGTAAACTCGCCCCTCCCTATCTCTGTAAACTCGCCCCTCCCTATCTCTGTAACCTCGCCCCTCCCTATCTCTGTAACCTCGCCCCTCCCTATCTCTGTAACCTCACCCCTCCCGATCTCTGTAACCTCCCCCCTCCCTCTCTCTGTAACCTCGCCCCTCCCTATCTCTCTAACCTCGCCCCTCCCTATCTCTGTAACCTCACCCCTCCCTCTCTCTGTAACCTCGCCCCTCCCTATCTCTGTAACCTCGCCCCTCCCTCTCTCTGTAACCTCGCCCCTCCCTATCTCTCTAACCTCGCCCCTCCCTATCTCTGTAACCTCCCCCCTCCCTATCTCTGTAACCTCGCCCCTCCCTATCTCTGTAACCTCGCCCCTCCCTATCTCTGTAACCTCGCCCCTCCCTATCTCTGTAAACTCGCCCCTCCCTATCTCTGTAACCTCGCCCCTCCCTCTCTCTGTAACCTCCCCCCTCCCTATCTCTGTAACCTCGCCCCTCCCTATCTCTGTAACCTCGCCCCTCCCTATCTCTGTAACCTCGCCCCTCCCTATCTCTGTAACCTCGCCCCTCCCTCTCTCTGTAACCTCGCCCCTCCCTCTCTCTGTAACCTCGCCCCTCCCTCTCTCAGTAATCTCGCCCCTCCCTATCTCTGTAACCTCGCCCCTCCCTCTCTCAGTAATCTCGCCCCTCCCTCTCTCTGTAACCTCGCCCCTCCCTCTCTCAGTAATCTCGCCCCTCCCTATCTCTGTAACCTCGCCCCTCCCTCTCTCTGTAACCTCGCCCCTCCCTATCTCTGTAATCTCGCCCCTCCCTATCTCTGTAACCTCGCCCCTCCCTCTCTCAGTAACCTCGCCCCTCCCTATCTCTGTAACCTCACCCCTCCCTATCTCTCTAACCTCGCCCCTCCCTCTCTCTGTAACCTCCCCCCTCCCTCTCTCTGTAACCTTGCCCCTCCCTCTCTCTGTAACCTCCCCCCTCCCTATCTCTGTAACCTCGCCCCTCCCTATCTCTGTAACCTCGCCCCTCCCTATCTCTGTAACCTCGCCCCTCCCTATCTCTGTAACCTCGCCCCTCCCTATCTCTGTAACCTCGCCCCTCCCTATCTCTGTAACCTCGCCCCTCCCTATCTCTGTAACCTCGCCCCTCCCTATCTCTGTAACCTCCCCCCTCCCTATCTCTGTAACCTCGCCCCTCCCTATCTCTGTAACCTCGCCCCTCCCTATCTCTGTAACCTCCCCCCTCCCTATCTCTGTAACCTCACCCCTCCCTATCTCTGTAACCTCCCCCCTCCCTCTCTCTGTAACCTCGCCCCTCCCTCTCTCTGTAACCTCGCCCCTCCCTATCTCTGTAACCTCGCCCCTCCCTCTCTCTCTAACCTCGCCCCTCCCTCTCTCTGTAACCTCGCCCCTCCCTCTCTCTGTAACCTCGTCCCTCCCTCTCTCTGTAACCTCGCCCCTTCCTATCTCTGTAACCTCGCCCCTCCCTATCTCTGTAACCTCCCCCCTCCCTATCTATGTAACCTCGCCCCTCCCTATCTCTGTAACCTCGCCCCTCCCTATCTCTGTAACCTCGCCCCTCCCTATCTCTGTAACCTCGCCCCTCCCGAAATCTGTAACCTCCCCCCTCCCTCTCTCTGTAACCTCGCCCCTCCCTCTCTCTGTAACCTCGCCCCTCCCTATCTCTGTAACCTCGCCCCTCCCTCTCTCTCTAACCTCGCCCCTCCCTCTCTCTCTAACCTCGCCCCTCCCTCTCTCTGTAACCTCCCCCCTCCCTATCTCTGTAACCTCGCCCCTCCCTATCTCTGTAACCTCGCCCCTCCCTATCTCTGTAACCTCGCCCCTCCCTATCTCTGTAACCTCGCCCCTCCCTATCTCTGTAACCTCGCCCCTCCCTATCTCTGTAACCTCCCCCCTCCCTATCTCTGTAACCTCACCCCTCCCTATCTCTGTAACCTCCCCCCTCCCTCTCTCTGTAACCTCGCCCCTCCCTATCTCTGTAACCTCGCCCCTCCCTCTCTCTCTAACCTCGCCCCTCCCTCTCTCTGTAACCTCGCCCCTCCCTATCTCTGTAACCTCGCCCCTCCCTATCTCTGTAACCTCGCCCCTCCCTATCTCTGTAACCTCGCCCCTCCCGAAATCTGTAACCTCCCCCCTCCCTCTCTCTGTAACCTCGCCCCTCCCTCTCTCTGTAACCTCGCCCCTCCCTATCTCTGTAACCTCGCCCCTCCCTCTCTCTCTAACCTCGCCCCTCCCTCTCTCTGTAACCTCCCCCCTCCCTATCTCTGTAACCTCGCCCCTCCCTATCTCTGTAACCTCGCCCCTCCCTATCTCTGTAACCTCGCCCCTCCCTATCTCTGTAACCTCGCCCCTCCCTATCTCTGTAACCTCGCCCCTCCCTATCTCTGTAACCTCCCCCCTCCCTATCTCTGTAACCTCACCCCTCCCTATCTCTGTAACCTCCCCCCTCCCTCTCTCTGTAACCTCGCCCCTCCCTATCTCTGTAACCTCGCCCCTCCCTCTCTCTCTAACCTCGCCCCTCCCTCTCTCTGTAACCTCGCCCCTCCCTATCTCTGTAACCTCGCCCCTCCCTATCTCTGTAACCTCGCCCCTCCCTATCTCTGTAACCTCGCCCCTCCCTATCTCTGTAACCTCGCCCCTCCCGAAATCTGTAACCTCGCCCCTCCCTATCTCTGTAACCTCGCCCCTCCCTATCTCTGTAACCTCGCCCCTCCCTATCTCTGTAACCTCGCCCCTCCCTATCTCTGTAACCTCGCCCCTCCCTATCTCTGTAACCTCGCCCCTCCCTATCTCTGTAACCTCACCCCTCCCTATCTCTGTAACCTCCCCCCTCCCTCTCTCTGTAACCTCGCCCCTCCCTCTCTCTGTAACCTCGCCCCTCCCTATCTCTGTAACCTCGCCCCTCCCTCTCTCTCTAACCTCGCCCCTCCCTCTCTCTGTAACCTCGCCCCTCCCTCTCTCTGTAACCTCGCCCCTCCCTATCTCTGTAACCTCGCCCCTCCCTATCTCTGTAACCTCGCCCCTCCCTATCTCTGTAACCTCGCCCCTCCCTATCTCTGTAACCTCGCCCCTCCCTATCTCTGTAACCTCGCCCCTCCCGAAATCTGTAACCTCGCCCCTCCCTATCTCTGTAACCTCGCCCCTCCCGAAATCTGTAACCTCCTCCAGCCCTACAACCCTCCCAGATCTCTGCGCTCCTCCAATTCTGGCCTCTAGCGTATCTCCAATTTTCATCACTCCACCATTGGTGGCCGTGCCTTCAGCTGCCTCGGCCCAAAGCTCTGGAATTCCCTCCCTAAACTTCTTCACCTTTCTCTCCTCCTTTAAGAAGCTCCTTAAAACCTACCTCACCTGTCCTAATATCTCCTTATGTGGCTCGGTATCAAATTTTGGCTGATAACCCTCCTGTGAAGTGCCATGGGGCGTTTTACTACATTAAAGTCGCTAAATAAATGCAAGTTGTTGTTGTTGTTGCTGTTGCTGCTGCTGCTGCTGCCATCGTCGTTGTTGTACATGTGATGTTAAACAGCGGAAGCAACATGCTATAGGCACAGCTAAATGATCCCAAAACCAACGGATCAGGTCAAAGCTCTGCAGTCCGCAACATCCAGTCATGAGAAGTATTGGACAGTAAAGTAACTAATGGGAGGAGGAGGCTCTGCAAACATCCCCATCCTCAATGATGGCGGAGTCCAGCATGTGAGTGCAAAAGACAAGGTTGAAGCGTTTGCAACCATCTTCAGCCAGAAGTGCCGAATGGATGATCCATCTCGGCCTCCTCCCGATATACCCACCATCACGGAAGCCAGTCTTCGGCCAATTCGATTCACTCCACGTGATATCAAGAAACGGCTGAGTGCACTGGATACAGCAAAGGCTATGGGCCCCGACAACATCCCAGCTGTAGTGTTGAAGACTTGTGCTCCAGAACTAGCTGCGCCTCTAGCCAAATTGTTCCAGTACAGCTACAACACTGGCATCTACCCGACAATGTGGAAAATTGCCCAGGTATGTCCTGTCCATAAAAAGTAGGACAAATCCAATCCGGCCAATTACCTCAATCATCAGCAAAGTGATGGAAGGTGTCATCAATAGTGCTATCAAGTGGCATTTACTCACCAATAACCTGCTCACCAATGCTCAGTTTGGGTTCCGCCAGGACCACTCGGCTCCAGACCTCATTACAACCTTGGTCCAAACATGGATAAAAGAGCTGAATTCCAGAGGTGAGGTGAGAGTGACTGCCCTTGACATCAAGGCAGCATTTGACCGAGTGTGGCACCAAGGAGCCCGAGTAAAATTGAAGTCAATGGGAATCAGGGAGAAAACAAAGGAAGATGGTAATGGTTGTTGGAGGCCAATCATCTCAGCCCCAGGACAGGGGTGCAGAAGTTCCTCAGGGCAATGTCCTTGGCCCAACCACCTTCAGCTGCTTCATCAATGACCTTCCCTCCATCATAAGGTCAGAAATGGGGATGTTCGCTGATGATTGTATAGTGTTCAGTTCCATTCGCAACCCCTCAGATAATGAAGCAGTCCGTGCCCACATGCAGCAAGACCTGGACAACATCCAGGCTTGGGCTCATAAGTGGCAAGTAATATTCGCACCAGACAAGTGCCAGGCGATGAACATCTCCAACAAGAGAGAGTCTAACCACCTCCTCTTGACATTCAATGGCATTACCATCGCCGAATCCCCCACATCAACATCCTGGGGGTCACTATTGACCAGAAACTTAACTGGACCAGCCATATAAATACTGTGGCTACAAGAGCAGTTCAGAGGCTGGGTATTCTGCGGTGAGTGACTCACCTCCTGACTCCCCAAAGTCTTTCCACCATCTACAAGGCACAAGTCAGGAGTGTGATGGAATACTCTCCACTTGCCTGGATGAGTGCAGCTCCAACAACACTCAAGAAGCTCGACACCACCCAGGACAAAGCAGCCGCTTGATTGGCACCCAATCCACCACCCTAAACATTCACTCCCTTCACCACCGGCGCACTGTGGCTGCAGTGTGTACCATCCACAGGATGCACTGCAGCAACTCGCCAAGGCTTCTTCGACAGCACCTCCCAAACCCGCGACCTCTACCACCTAGAAGGACAAGAGCAGCAGGCACGTGGGAACAACACCACCTGCACGTTCCCCTCCAAGTCACACACCATCCCGACTTGGAAATATATCGCCGTTCCTTCATCGTCACTGGGTCAAAATCCTGGAACTCCCTTCCTAACAGCACTGTGGGAGAACCTTCACCACACGGACTGCAGAAGTTCAAGAAGGCGGCTCACCACCACCTTCTCAAGGGCAATTAGGGATGGGCAATAAATGCCGGCCTCGCCAGCGATGCCCACATCCTGCGAATGAATTTTTTAAAAATGTGGAGAATGGGTTAATGGTGGTCTTATTCAAACGTGAATAATGCTGTTAGGATAGGAATCAAAATCTATAAAATGGACTTTAAGGCCCTGATTTTCAAAGGAAATTGCGGGTGCGTTGGGGGCGGGGGTTGCGAAAATCGGGAAAATCCCGAGAGGGTGAGGAAGCCGGCTCCAACTCACCGACTTCCGGGTTTCCCACAGACACGCCTGTGTGCGCACCGCCTCCTGAATGAGGAAGTCCCGCCGGCTTTATGATCGTTAAAGAACCAAATGTATCTCGTTGAGGAACTTAAAGCACTTTATTTCTGACATATTAGTTAGCTAAAAGTATTTTTAATTTACCTGGGCGGCTTTACCACTGTTTCTGATTCACGTCTGGTGAAACCAGGGACCGGATCAGGCAAAAATAAACAAAATCAATTAAATAAAAAACCATTGCACAAAGTTAAAAAACAAAATAAACCTACCTTTCCACCGATGTCACCTGCACCCCCCTGCTCCCATGTCTGATGTTCCCCTCTCCCCCTGATCTCCCCCCTCCCCCCCATCCTTCCCTTCTCCCCCGATCTTCCCCTCTCCCACCTGATCTTCCCCTCTCCCCCCGATCTCCCCCTCTTTCCCCCCAATCTCCCCCTCTCCCCCCGATCACCACCTCTGTCCCACCCCAATCTCCCCCTCTCCCCCCGATCTTCCCCTCTCCCCTCTGATCTTCCCCTCTCCCCCCTGATCTTCCCCTTTGCCCCCGATATTCCCCTTTGCCCCCGATCTTCCCCTCTGCCCCCGATCTCCTCCTCTCCCCCCACCCAATCTTCAGCACCCTCCACTCTCTGTTCCAGCGCTGGATGACGTCTCTCTCTCCCCCATCCCCGGTGTCACAGCTCCTGTCAGAAACAACTTTAATCACCAACAATTACATTGCGATCGTGTCGGAAAAGGTAAGTTTTGTTTATTCGGGTTTGCCACGCCCACCTTCACCCCCCACCCCCGCTGCCAACCCGCCTCCATTGCAAAATTGAGCCCCAAATTTCCGTATCTGTCGGTTGATAACGTTCAATTTTCATGAACATTCCCTGAAGCATTTAATTTCTGAAAATCCCCTAATTTCTCTCTCTGCTGCTTTAAATGCACAAAATGTAGATGGGCTTCCTTATTCTTTCCTGGGAAACTAAATCCTCGCTACCTGGAACTGTCTGTTGGTCCTTGGCCCCTCTCAAGGGTAGCAGGTTCCTCCCTGTGATTCATGCTCCAGATTAGGTCTGACCAATGCCTGACTGCACACAGTGATCAGGGATTGTTTCATACAACAGGTGAGGAGGGGGAACGGGAGGGGGTCAGCTCACTTTAGGATTTAGCAATCCCCAGAATTAGTGAGGAGCCTGGATATTGTGAACATTCATGCTCCAGTGATCAGTGGATGGATTTGTTTTAACATCACCATGAAGATTAAGAACAAATGAATAATATGGAGTTAGAAGGTGAAGGAGAGCAAATAGAGGGCTTCTGAAACATACAGTCAGAGGATTAACTGGCACATTGTGCAAGGAAATTAAATGGCCGATGTTTTAAAGAGAGCTATCAGGTTTATTGACAGGAGGACAATTCCGATGAATTTCCGAGAAAAATAGATGAGCGGAGGACTTGAATGAAGATGATCTCCTGTTGTCAGCATCGAGGTTACTGCATCATCCCTGCCTCACTGCTCAGAGCGGCAATCGTTTCACATCAGACCTTAACGTTTGGCTGAGAGAGAAGATTTTCATCCATTGTGTTTTCACTTGGATCTATCCCAATTCGTAGAGGAGAAAGGACGCACTCTGACCCTGACATACTCTGACCCTGACGCACTCTGAACCTGATGTACTCTGACCCTGATGCACTCTGACCCCAACATACTCTGACCGTGACGCACTCTGACCCTGACGTACTCTGAACCTGATGCACTCTGACCCTGACGCACTCCGACCCTGATGTAATCTAACCCTGATGCACTCTAACCCTGATGTACTCAAACCCTGATGTACTCTGACTGTGATGTACTCTGACCCTGAAGCACTCTGACCCTGACGCACTCTGGCCCTGACGTACTCTGACCGCGATGCACTCTGACCCTGACGCACTCTGACCATAATGCATTCTGACCCTGACTTACTCTGATGCACTCTGACCCTGACCAAATCTGACTGTAACGCACTCTGACCCTCATTTACTCTGATCCTGATGCACTCTGACTTTGACGCACTCTGACCCTAATGCACTCTGACCCTGAGGCACTCCGACGGTGGCTTTCTCTGACCGTGACGCACTCTGACCCTGACATACTCTGAACCTGATGCACTCTGACCCTGATGCACTCTGACCCTGATGCACTCTGACCCTGACACACTCCGACCCTGATGTAATCTAACCCTGATGCACTCTAACCCAGACGTACTCAAACCCTGATGTACTCTGACCGTGATATACTCTGACCCTGACGCACTCTGACCCTAGCACTGTCTGACCCTGACGCACTCTGAACCTGATGCACTCTGACCGTGGCGTATCCTGACCCTGATGTACTCTGACCCTGACACACTCTGACCTTGACACACTCTGATGCACTCTGACCCTGACGAACTCTGACCCTGATGCACTCTGACTGTGGCCTATCCTGACCCTGATGTACTCTGACACTGACGTATTTTGACCCTGACACACCCTGACCCTGACACACTCTGACCCTGATGCACTCTGACGCACTCTGACCCAGACAAACTCTGACCCTGAAGTACTCTGACCGTAACAAACTCTGACCCTGACGCACTCTGGCCCTGACGTACGCTGACTGTGATGCACTCTGACCCTAACACACTCTGACCCTGACACAGTCGGACCCTGACGCATTCTGACCCTGATGCACTCTGACCCTGACGCACTCTGACTGTGGTGTAGCCTGACCCTGATGTACTCTGACCCTGATGTACTCTGACCATGATGTACTCTGACCCTGACACATTCTGACCCGATGCATTCTGACCGTAACGCACTCTCACACTGACGTACTGTGGCCCTGATGCACTGTGACTCTGACACACTCTGACTCTGACGCACTCTGACCCAGAAGTACTCTGACCCTGATGCACTCTGACCCTAACGTACTCTGACACTGATGCACTCTGACCCTGACTCACTCTGACTGTGACGCATTCTGACCCTGGCACACTCTGACAGTGAAGTACTCTGACGCACTCTGACCCTGACGCACTCTGACCATAATGCACTCTGATCCTGATGATTGACACAACGGAAGGAGATACACAATGGAACCTGGGTGTAAAGGAGATACAGAATGAGACCTGTTTATAAAGTGGCGTTGAGGTAGAAGATCAGCCATGATTTTATTGAATGGCGGAGCAGGCTCGAGGGGCCTCATGGCCTACTCTTGCTCCTATTTCTCATGTTCTTATGTTCTTAATTTCATCCTTCTGTTCAAATCCCTCCATGGCCCTCGCCCCTCCCTATCTCTGTAACCTCCTCCAGCCCTAAAACCCTCCGAGATCCCTGCGTTCTTCCAATTTTTGCCTCATGTGCATCCCTGGTTTCCTTCACCCTATCAATGGTGGCCGTGCCTTCAGCTGCCTAGCCCTGAGCTCTAGAATTCCCTCCCTAAACCTCTCCGCCTCTCTCTCCTCCTTAAAGACACTGTTTAAAACCTACCTCTTTGAGGTCACCTGTCCTAATATCTCCTTATGTGGCTCGGTGCCAAATTATGTTTGATAATCGCTCCTGTGAAGTGCCTTAGGACGTTTTATTACGATAAAGGAACTATATAAATGCAAGTTGATGAAGATGTCTGCAGCCCGACACTATATTATCCAGTGTCACTCTGTATTATCCAGCGTCACTCTGTATTATCCAGCGTCACTCTGTATCATCCAGCGTCACTCTGTATTATCCAGTGTCACTCTGTATTATCCAGTGTCACTACAATCCAGCCTTATGCGATATTATCCAGTGTCAATCTGTAGTATCCGGGCTCACACTGTATTACCCAGTCTCACTCTGTATTACCCAGTCTCACTCTGTATCACCCAGTCTCACTCTGTATTACCCAGTCTCACTCTATATTACCCAGTCTCACTCTATATTACCCAGTCTCACTCTGTATTACCCAGTCTCACTCTATATTACCCAGTCTCACTCTGTATTACCCAGTCTCACTCTATATTACCCAGTCTCACTCTGTATTACCCAGTCTCACTCTATATTACCCAGTCTCACTCTGTATTACCCAGTCTCACTCTATATTACCCAGTCTCACTCTGTATTACCCAGTCTCACTCTGTATTACCCAGTCTCACTCTGTATTACCCAGTCTCACTCTATATTACCCAGTGTCAATTTGTATTATCCAGTGTCACCTTGCATTATCAAGCCTCACTGTATTATCCAGCCTCACTCTGTAGTATCCAGTATCACTCTGTATTATCCAGTCTCACTCTGCATTTGTCAGTGGTACTCTGTATTATTCAGTGGCACTCTGTAATATCAAGCCTCACTCTGTATTGTCCATTGTCATTCTGTATTATCCAGTGTCACTCTGTATTATACGGTGTCACTCTGTATTATACAGTGTCACTCTGTATTATACAGTGTCACTCTGTATTATACAGTGTCACTCTGCATTATACAGTGCCACTTTGTATTATCCAGCCTTACTCTGTATTATGCAGCCTCACTCTGTATTATCCAGTGTCAGCCTGTATTATCCAGTGTCACTCTGTATTATCCAGGCTCACTCTGTATTACCTAGCTTCATTCTGTATTATCCAGTGTCACTCTGTATTATCCAGTGTCACTCTATTATCCAGGCTCACTCTGTATTACCTAGCTTCACTCTGTATTATCCAGTGTCACTCTGTTATTCAGTCTCACTCTTCACCCTGTATTATCCAGAAGCATTCTGTAATATCCAGTATCACTATTATCCAGCTTCACTCTGTATTATCCAGCTTCACTCTGTATTATCCAGTGTCACTCTATTATCCAGTGTCACTCTATTATCCAGTCTCACTCTGTATTATCCAGCTTCACTCTGTATTATCCAGCTTCACTCTGTATTATCCAGCTTCACTCTGTATTACCCAGTGTGACTCTGTATTATCCAGTGTCACTCTGTTATCCAGTCTCACTCTGTATTATCTAGTTTCACTCTGCATTATCCAGTGCCACTCTGTATTATCCAGCCTCACTCTGTATTATCCAGATTCACTATGAATTTGACAGTGGCACTCTATTATCCAGTGGCACAATGTAATATGAAGCCTCACCCTGAATTATCCATTGTCAGTCTGTGTTATCCAGTGTTATTCTGTATTATCCAGTGGGATTCTGTATTATCCAGTGGAACTCTATTATCCAGTGACAATCTGTATTATCCAGTGTCAGTCTGTATTATCCAATCTCACTCTGTATTACCCAGCTTCACTCTGTATTTTTTTATTCGTTCATGGGATGTGGGAGTCGCTGGCGAGGCCGGCATTTATTGCCCATCCCTAATTGCCCTTGAGAAGGTGGTGGTGAGCCGCCTTCTTGAACCGCTGCAGTCTGTGTGGTGAAGGTTCTCCCACAGTGCTGTTAGGAAGGGAGTTCCAGGATTTTGACCCAGCGACGATGAAGGAATGGTGATATATTTCCAAGTCGGGATGGTGTGTGACTTGGAGGGGAACGTGCAGGTGGTGTTGTTCCCATGTGCCTGCTGTCCTTGTCCTTCTAGGTGGTAGAGGTCGTGGGTTTAGGAGGTGCTGTCGAAGAAGCCTTGGCGAGTTGCTGCAGTGCATCCTGTGGATGGTACACACTGCAGCCATGGTGCGCCGGTGGTGAAGGGAGTGAATGTTTAGGGTAGTGGATGGGGTGCCAATCAAGTGGGCTGCTTTGTCCTGGATGGTGTCGAGCTTCTTGAGTGTTGTTGGAGCTGCACTCATCCAGGCAAGTGGAGAGTATTCCATCACACTCCTGACTTGTGCCTTGTAGATAGTGGAAAGGCTTTGGGGAGTCAGGAGGTGAGTCACTCACTGCAAAATACTCAGCCTCTGTCCTGCTCATGTAGCCACAGTATTTATGTGGCTGGTCCAGTTAAGTTTCTGGTCAATGGTGACCCCCAGGATATTGATGGTGGGGGATTCGGCGTTGGTAATGCCATTGAATGTCAAGGAGAGGTAGTTAGACTCTCTCTTGTTGGAGATGGTCATCGCCTGGCATTTGTCTGGCGTGAATGTTACTTGCCACTTATGAGCCCAAGCCTGGATGTTGTCCAGGTCTTGCTGCATGCGGGCTCGGACTGCTCCATTATCTGAGGGGTTGCGAATGGAACTGAACAATGTGCAATCATCAGAGGACATCCCCATTTCTGACCTTATGATGGAGGGAAGGTCATTGATGAAGCAGCTGAAGATGGTTGAGCCAAGGACACTGCCCTGAGGAATTCCTGCAGTAATGTCCTGGGGCTGAGATGATTGGCCTCCAACAACCACTACCATCTTCCTTTGTGCTAGGTATGACTCCAGCCACTGGAGAGTTTTCCCCCTGATTCCCATTGACTTCAATTTTACTCGGGCTCCTTGGTGCCACACTCGGTCAAATGCTGCCTTGATGTCAAGGGCAGTCACTCTCACCTCACCTCTGGAATTCAGCTCTTTTTTATCTATGTTTGGACCAAGGCTGTAATGAGGTCTGGAGCCGAGTGGCCCTGGCGGAACCCAAACTGAGCATCGGTGAGCAGGTTATTGGTGAGTAAGTGCTGCTTGATAGCACTGTCGACGACACCTTCCATCACTTTGCTGATGATTGAGAGTAGACTGATGGGGTGGTAATTGGCCGGATTGGATTTGTCCTGCTTTTTGTGGACAGGGCATACCTGGGCAATTTTCCACATTGTCGGGTAGATGCCAGTGTTGTAGCTGTACTGGAACAGATTGGCTAGAGGCGCAGCTAGTTCTGGAGCACAAGTCTTCAACACTACAGCTGGGATGTTGTCGGGACCCATAGCCTTTGCTGTATCCAGTGCACTCAGCCGTTTCTTGATATCAGGTGAAGTGAATCAAATTGGCTGAAGACTGGCTTCTGTGATGGTGGGGATATCGGGAGGAGGCTGAGATGGATCATCGACTCGGCACTTCTGGCTGAAGTGTCACTCTGTATTATCCAGTGTCACTCTGTTATTCAGTCTCACTCTGTATTATCCATTTTCACTCTGTATTATCCAGTGGTCATTCTGTATTATCAAGTGCCACACTACATTTGAGAGTGGCACTCTGTATTATCCAGTGGAACAATGTAATATTGAGCCTCACTCTGTATTATTCATCGTCAGTCTGTATTATCCAGTGTCACTCTGTATTATACAGTGTCACTCTGCATCATACAGTGCCACTCTATTATGAAGCCTCACTCTGTACTTTCCAGTGTCAGTCTTTATATTCCAGTCTTACTCTGTATTATCCAGTGGGAATCTGTATTATCCAGTGTCAGCCTGTATTATCCAGTGTCGGCCTGTATTATCCAGTGTCACTCTGTATTATCCAGACTCACTCTGTATTATCCAGTCTCACTCTGTATTATCCAATCTTATTCTGTATTATCTAGAATCACTCTGTTTTATCCATTTTCACTCATTATCCAGTCTCTCTCTGTATTACCCAGAGTCACTCTGTTATCCAGTGTCACTCTGTATTATCCAGTGTCACTCTGTATTATCCAGTCTCACTCTGTATTATCCAGCTTCACTCTGTATTATCCAGTCTCATCTGTATTATCCAGTCTCACTCTATATTATCCAGCCTCACTCTGTATCATGCAGTGTCTATACAGAGTTAGTCTCTATAATCCAGACTAACTCTGTATTATCCAGTGTCACTATTATCCAGTCTCACTCTGTATTATCCAGGGTAACTCGATTGTCCAATCTCATTCTGCATTATCCAGTGTCACCCTGAATTATCAAGCCTCATGCTGTATTATGAAGCCTCACTCTGTATCATCCACTGCCACTCTGCATTTGACAATGGCACTCTATTATCCAGTGCCACACTGCATTTGACAGTGGCACTCTGTATTACCCAGTGGCACAATGTAATATCGAGCCTCACTCTGTATCATCCATTGTCAATCTGTATCATCCAGTGTCACTCTGTATTATAGTGCCATTCTGTATTATACAGTGCCACTCTGTATTATCCAGCCTCACTCTGTATTATGCAGTCTCACTCCGTACTATCCAGTGTCACTCTGTATTATCCAGACTCATTCTGTAATATCCAGTGTCACTCTATTATCCAGTCTCACTCTGTATTAAGGACACAAAGGAAAAGACTGGCGAAGGCAAATGTGGGTCCCTTACAGACAGAGACGGGAGAATTTATAATGGGGAATAAGGAAACGGCAGAGAAATTAAACAAATACTTTGTGTCTGTCTTCAGGGAAGAAAACACAAAAAACCTCCCATAAATATTAGTGAACCAAGGGTCTGGCAAGAATGAGGAACTGAAAGAAATTAGATTTAGTAAAAAAAATAGTACTGGAGAAATTAATGGGACTTAAAGTCGATAAATCCCAAGGACCTGATATCTACATCCCAGGGTTTTGAAAGAGGTGGTTATAGAGATAGTGGATGCATTGGTTGTCATCTTCCAAATTTCTATAGATTCTGGAATGGTTCCTGCAGATTGGAGGGCAGCAAATGTAACCCCACTATTTAATAAAGGAGGGAGAGAGAAAACCGGAAACGACAGACCTGTTAGCGTGACATCAGTAGTAGGGAAAATGTTCGAATCTATTATAAAGGATGTGATAACTGGACACTTAGAAAATAATAATAGGATTTGGCAGAGTCAACATGGATTTATGAAAGGGAAATCATGTTTGACAAACCTATTGGAGTTCTTTGAGGATGTAACTAGTAGAATAGATAAGGAGGAACCAGTGGATGTGGTGTATTTGGATTTTCAGAAGGCTTTCGATAAGGTCCCACACAGGAGGCTGGTGAACAAAATTAGAGCACATGGAATTGGGGGTAATATACTGGCATGGATTGAGAATTGGTTAACAGACAGAAAACAGAGAGTAGGAATAAATAGGTCCTTTCCCGGTTGGCAGACTGTGACTAGTGGGGTACCGCAGGGATCAGTGCTCGGGCCCTAGCTATTCACAATATATATCAACAATTTGGAAGAGGGAACCAAATGTAATATTTCCAAGTTTGCTGATGGCACAAAACTAGGTGGGAATGTGAGTTGTGAGGAGGATGAAAAGAGGCTTCAAGGGGATATAGACAGACTAAGTGAGTGGGCAAGAACATGGCAGATGGAATATAATGTGGAAAAATGTGAAGTTTTCGACTTTAGTAGGAAAAACAAAAATGTAGAGTATTTTTTCAAATGGTGAGAGATTGGGAAATGTTGATGTTCAAAGGGACCTGGGTGTCCTTGTACATGAGTCACTGAAAGCTAACATGCAGGTGCAGCAAGCAATTAGGAAGGCAAATGATATGTTGGCCTTTATTACATGAGGATTTGAGTACAGGAGTAAAGATGTCTTTCTGCAATTATATAGGACCTTAGTGAGAGTATTGTGTACAATTTTGGTCTCCTTACCTAAGAAAGGATATAGAGGGAGTGCAACGAAGGTTCACCAGACTGCTTCCTGGGATGGTGGGATTGTCATATGAGGAGAGATTGAGTAGACTAGGCCTGTATTCTCTAGGGTTTAGAAGAATGAGAGGTGATCTCATTGAAACATGAAAAATTCTTACAGGGCTCGACAGGGTAGATGCAGGGAGGATGTTTCCCCTGGCTGGGGAGTTTCGAATCAGGGGTCACAGTTTCAGAATAAGGGGTAGGCCATTTAGGACTGAGATAGAATCATAGAATCATAGAAGTTACAACATGGAAACAGGCCCTTCGGCCCAACATGTCCATGTTGCCCAGTTTATTCCACTAAGCTAGTCCCAATTGCCTGCACTTGGCCCATATCCCTCTATACCCATCTTACCCATGTAACTGTCCAAATGCTTTTTAAAAGACAAAATTGTACCCGCCTCTACTACTGCCTCTGGCAGCTCGTTCCAGACACTCACCACCCTTTGAGTGAAAAAATTTCCCCTCTGGACCCTTTTGTATCTCTCCCCTCTCACCTTAAATCTATGTCCCCTCGTTATAGTCTCCCCTACCTTTGGGAAAAGATTTTGACTATCTACCTTATCTATGCCCCTCATTATTTTATAGACTTCTATAAGATGAGGAGAAATTTCTTCACTCAGAGGTGAATCTTTGGAATTCTCTGCCCCAGAGGGCTGTGGAGGCTCAGTCATTGAGTGCATTCAAAACAGAGATCGATAGATTTCTAGATAGTAAAGGCATCAAGGGATATGGGGATGGTGCAGGAAAATGGCTTTGAGGTAGAAGATCAGCCATGATCTGATTGAATGGTGGAGCAGGCTCGAGGGGTCAGATGGCCTACTCCTGCTCCAATTTCTTATGTTCTTATTATCCAGTCTCACTCTGTATTATCCAGTGGCACTCTATTAGCCAGCCTCACTCTGTATTATCCAATCTCTCTCTGTATTATCCAGTGTCGCTCTGCATTGTCCAGTGTTGCTCTGTATTATCCAGCCTCACTCTGTATTATCCAGTGTCGCTCTGTATCACTCAGTGTCACTCTATATTATCCAGTGTCACTATGTATTATCCAGTGTCGCTCTGTATTACCCAGTGTCACTCTGTATTATCCAGTATCACTCTGTATTATCCAGTGTCACTCTGTATTACCGAGCCTCACTCTATTTTAGTTTGTGTGGTGTATTGTTGTCTTTAGTTGAGCAGCCTAGAAAAACATAAAGAGAGTGAAATACAGAGAGTGATTTCCAGAGAAGCTGTGTTACGATTGTTGTAGGGAGATGTCGAGATGTGTAACTGGGAGGAGTTGGTGATTGGTCGTTCGAGTGAGATCAGGGTGACAGTGATCGATCCAACCACCCACTGAATAATTCAAATCAGCTGGAGCTCCCAGAGTTGAGAGGTTAAGACATTGATCTGCGGCCAAAACAAACAAACATAAAGAAGCAATGTGCACAGCAGGCTGTTGCTGTCTCGCTGGCATCTGTCTCATCCGTCTTACAAGTGGCAGATTTGCGACCAGCGCACTGTGTACACAGTGGGCCTCCCATGGGGTATAAACAGCTCGCCTGAGCTAGTGAAATATCTTCACACACAACTGACAAACTAAACACATCACGGAGTAACAGTCAGTGACACACATCAGTGAAAGAAAGATACCAAGAAAGCTCTCGAAACCAGACAGGGATTAGAGGAGACTGAAACTGAGACCGTCTTCTCCTGTTGCACACTACGTGTTGATTATCAGTATGTTCAGCAATATCAATCCAGAAATGACTGCAGTATTATTGTGAACGCTGTGCTTCGGATGGAGTTGTTTTCCTGTTTTAACGGAAGTGTTAACCTGTTTGTTGCTTCTGTTGTACAGATCTGGTCAGACCCGATCTGGAGCACTGCGTTCAGTTCTGGGCACTGCACCTCAGGAAGGAGGGGGTGCAGCACAGATTCACCAGAATGATACCGGGGCTAAAAAGGGTTAAATTATAAGAACAGGTTGCATAGACTTGGGTTGTATTCTCTTGAGTTTCGAAGGTTGAGTGGGTGATCTGATCGAGGTGTTTAAAGTGATGTTGGTATTCGATAGAGAAGATACAGAGAAGCTATAATCCTCTGTTGGGGGAATCCAGAACAAGGGGGCATAATCTTAAAATTAGAGCCAGGTCATTCAGGAGTGAAATCAGGAAGCCCTGAATGGCCTCCTCCTGTTCCTATGTTAAGTGTTTGGCACAGTCCAATTCGTATAATCAACGTTGAGCGCCTCGCTGTAAGTTCTGTAAAGGTCGTCCAGCCTGTCAAGGTCACTCCTTCCACACTCTCGGAGCTCAATCACTGTCTCCAGAATTTCTACCCAATCTCCCAAAACAAGCAAACTATAGTCAGGAGCCCTAGTCTACTGTCCGGCCTCATGAAGTGCTTTCCACAGGCAACAAGTCCACTGCTCTGTGTCAGCCTCAGTAATCTAGTAACCTACAGTCCCATTCTCACAGCTTTGTTCCAGCTCCTTTTAGAAACATAGAAACATAGAAAATAGGAGCAGGAGTTGGCCATTCGGCCCTTCAAGCCTGCTCCACCATTCAATATGACCATGGCTGATCCTCCATATCAATAACATATTCCTGCTCTCTCCATACCCCTTGATGCCTTTTGTGTCTAGCTCCTTCTTAAATATATTCAGTGACTTGGCCTCCACAGCATTCTGTGGTAGAGAATTCCACAGGTTCACCACCCTCTGAGTGAAGAAATTTCTCCTAATTTCAGTCCAAATGTCCTACCCCGTATCCTGAGACTGTGACCCCTCGTTCTGGACCCTCCCCAGCCAGGGGAAACATCCTCCCTGCATCCAGTCTGTCTAGCCCTGTCAGAATTTTATATGTTTCAATGAGATCCCCTCTCATTCTTCTAAACTCTAGTGAATACAGGCCGAGTCGACCCAATCTCTCCTCATATGACAGTCCTGCCATCCCAGGAATCAGTCTGGTGAACCTTCGCTGCACTCCCTCTGTGGCAAGTATATCCTTTCATAGGTAAGGAGACCAAAACTGCACACAATACTCCAGGTGTGGTCTCACCAAGGCCCTGTATAACTGCAGTAAGACATCCTTGTTCCTGTACTCAAATCCTCTTGCAATGAAGGCCAACATACCATTTGCCTTCCTAACTGCTTGCTGCATCTGCATGTTTGCTTTCAGTGACTGGTGTACAAGGACACCCAGGTCCCTTTGTACATCAACATGCCCCATTTTGATGGAGTTGGTTGATTCAGGACTGACTGCTTTAGCCAGGAATCTGTTCCTCACCCAAGATTTTGAGTGAAGAAACTTTCCTTGCTCCTCGATCTTTCTTGGTGAGCTTTGTATTCCTGTCCTCTAGTTCGGTGCTCACAGTCCCAGTTCAATATCTGCTCACACTCACACCATCTCTATCCCTTAACATCTGAATCAACAGGAACATTGTCCATCCTCAATCTCCAGTAACAGGTTCAGGAGCCAGACACGGTACTGGCACTGTCACTGCTGCAGGACATTGTCATTTGTGACATGTGCTGTTCTCACACTGATCTGTTGGCTTGGGTCAGTACTGAGCGAAGGCTGACACACAGGCAAAAAATAGATCAGGTGTCAGTACCATACTGAGCTGTACTGGGATACAGTGCCAATCAGGGTCATTCTGAGCTGGACAGGGATATAGTGACAGTAAGGGCCATACTGAGCTGTAATGGTGTATGGAAAGGGTTAATCAGACTGCCTTGAAGGCTGCTAATGTTATACTGCTATGGATTTCACTTTATATTGTAATGACAGTAACCTTTAGCGTTTGCCTGTTAAGTGAGGAAGTATACGTGAATTTAGATGGTGACCACTGAACGAATGAATTCAGACTGACCTTAAAGAAATAGTCAGTTTAGACAATAAACCGAATTAAAAAACATCCCAGTGCAAACTGAGAGAACTTTAATCAGTTGATAACAAGTTTGTTCTACAGAAGGAAACATCTGTGAATACATTAACATTTTTAGCAGGAGGTTGGGATGGAATGATGCAGATTTATAATTACAAGTTTAGTTTGGTAAAATAGAAGCAAGAGTGAAACTATCGATAAGACAACAAAGTGGGGGAGTTGTATGAAACAACAATTTGTTAAAACTAAAATTATTGATAAGGGATAAGGGAAGGAGCTCTTTAAAATTGACCTTATATGGAGTTGTATTGAGTAATGCAGAAAGGTATGGATTGTCAGGTAGAAGGAGTAATAAAAATTATAAAAAGTGGGTGTTGGAACAGAGACTGGGGATGGGAAGGTTTGCAGTCTTAATACCGAGCTCAGAACTGGAACACGTTTGTGTCGTCCGACTAAACTCGTAGGGTTCAATTATTGTATTCTTAATAAATCTCTGCCACCTGACTTTTAATGCTGCGAACCCTATTGATTTGAGGGTAAATTATGAGCATCTACTGCTTTTGTGGGAGAGGAAGAACAAGCACATTTACCTCTCCTCCAACAGGTGACACCTCAGGTCGTGCATTGTGTTGGTGTACACAGAACCGAGACTTACGGGTCGCACCCTGATATCCCCACGAGCTAGGGTTCAGCTTTGAGCCTCCTACTGACTCTCAGTGCTGGCGTGTTACAGTAGATTATTATAAAGCCACAGCAGAATCAAAATCAAAATTCGATGAGAGGCCGGACACAGACACACATTTAAATGAGGCGGAGCCCTCTTTAATAAGCAGTCCCAGACCAAAAAGGGCTAATAGTTCAAGGGTTATATAAAACCTGACAAGCCTTGATCAAACAGTTAGAGCAGTGAAAAGAAAAAAGACTTGCATTTCTATCGAGCCTCTCATGGCCTCAGGATGTCCCAAAGTGCTTTACAGCCAATGAAGTACTTTTGAAGTGTAGTCATTTTGTAATGTAGGAAACACAGCAGCCAATTTGCGCACAGCAAGGTCTGCAGTTATACAGGGCCTTGGTGAGACCACACCTGGAGTATTGTGTGCAGTTTTGGTCTCCTTACCTAAGAAAGGATATACTTGCCATAGAGGGAGTGCAGCGAAGGTTCACCAGACTGATCCCTGGGATGGCAGGACTGTCATATGAGGAGAGATTGGTTCGACTCGGCCTGTATTCACTCGAGTTTAGAAGAATGAGAGGGGATCGCATTGAAACATATAAAATTCTGACAGGGCTAGACAGACTGGATGCAGGGAGGATGTTTCCCCTGGCTGGGGGTCCAGAACGAGGGGTCACAGTCTCAGGATACGGGGTAGGACATTTAGGACTGAGATGAGGAGAAATTTCTTTACTCAGAGGGTGGTGAACCTGTGGAATTCTCTACCACAGAAGACTGTGGAGGCCAAGTCACTGAATATATTTAAGAAGGAGCTAGATAGATTTCTAGACACAAAAGGCATCAAGGTGTATGGGGAGAGAGCGGGAATATGGTATTGAGATAGAGGATCAGCCATGATCATACTGAATGGAGAAGCAGGCTCGAAGGGCCGAATGGCCGACTCCTGCTCCTATTTTCTATGTTTCTATGTCTCACAAACAGCAATGAGATAATGACCAGATGATCTGTTTTCGTGATGTTGGTTGAGGAGTAAATGTTGGCCAGGACACCGGGGAGAACTCCCCCGCTCCTCTTTGAATAGTGCCATGGGATCTTTTACATCCACCTGAGAGGGCAGACGGGACCTCGGTTTAACGCCTCATCCGAAAGACGGCACCTCCGACAGTGCAGCACTCCCTCAGTACTGCACTGCAGTGTCAGCCTGGATTATATACTCTGGAGTGGGACTTGAAATCCACGACCTTCTGTCTCAGACGAGAGTGCCATCCACTGAGCCAAGGCTGACCTGTTCAACACTGTGTAATACATTCAGTGAACAGCAAGAGAAGGTATGTGAGCAGTGTAGGCTCAGTCTAAAGGGATACGGAATGGGAGTTGTACAGTTGAGGCCGGCAGTGAGAGAGGCAGTCGTGAACCAAGAAAGGGACTGGGACTCTTGATTGGTTCCCCAGTGACCCCATCCCTCTACTTTATGTCATTACCTCCCCCCTCTGCCTTTGTCCAAGAGAAGAAGGAAAGAAATTGTGCAGGAGGATAAGGGGTTAATATCAGGCCTGTCACAGGAGGCAGAGGCTGTAAAGGAGTTATGTAAAAATCCCTTGGTTACTCACGCCAAGTGTAACAAAAGAATTAGGAAGAAAAAAGAGAAATTAAAAGCCCACAGCAAACATCAGGAATTAAAATTGTGATAAAAAGGATAAAGGTAAAAGGCCACAGAATTTCTTCTGTTTTCAGTGTAATGTTGCTCCGAGGATGTCTGTGCATTCTTCGTGCCACTGGTTCCACCTCTTTCCCAGCTTGTTCGGTATTAACCCTTTGTAAGCATTAGCTTAGTCAACATTAAGGATGTAATGAGTGATTCAATCTTTGCTTAACTGCTAACTTTTTCTTCAGTTATAGTCAGCATATTTACAGTTGTTTGGGACAGGCAAACCAGGGAAAGAACAAGAGGAAGATGACCTATAGTTTACTGGGTATTTGTAAGCACTTGCTGTTCAATATGTTTATGTATATGTTTATGTTTATGTATGTATGTGTGTGTATATGCATGTTTATCTATGTGTTTGTTTATGTATATGTGGTTAATATCAGGCCTGTCACAGGAGGCAGAGGCTGTAAAGGAGTTATGTAAAAATCCCTTGGTTAGTCACGCCAAGTGTAACAAAAGAATTAGGAAGAAAAAAGAGAAATTAAAAGCCCACAGCATGTGTTTGTTTATGTATATGTTTACTTATGTGCATATGAAATAGGAGTAGGAGTAGGCCATACGGCCCCTCGAGCCTGCTCCACCATTCAATCAGATCATGGCTGATTTTCTACCTCAACTCCACTTTCCTGCCCGATCCCCAAATCCCTCGATTCCCCTAGAATCCAGAAATCTGCCTATCTCAGCCTTGAATATATTCAGTGACTCAGCATCCAAAGCCCTCTGGGGAAAAAAATTCCAAAGAATCCTTATCCTACGATTATGCCTCCAGAGATTATAGGCCCATTTTACTCAACCTCGCCTCATAGGATAACCCTCTCATCCCAGGAATTAATCTAGTGAACCTTCGTTGCACCACCCATAAGGCAAGTATATCCTTCCTTAGGTAAAGAGACCAAAACTGTACACAGTACTCCGGGTGAGGTCTCACCAGAGCCCTGTATAATTGTAGTAAAACTTCCTTATCTTGCTATAAAGGCCAACATTCCATTTGCTTTCCTAATTGCTTGCTGTACCTGCAAACTAACTTTTTGTGTTTCTTGTACCAGGACATCCAAGTCTCTCTGAGCACCAACATTTAATAGTTTCTCACCATTTAAAAAATATTCTCTTTTTCTATTCTTCCTACCAAAGTGAATAACCTCACATTTCCCCACATTATACTCCTACTGCCTCCTTCTTGCCCCCTCACTTAACCTGTCTATATCCCTTTGCAGACTCTTCGGGCTAAATTTTAAAAGGGTGGCGGGATGGCAGCGGGGGAGGGGCGGGGGGGAGGTCAATGGGCCTGCGGCAAACCCGAATAAAAAAAACTTACCTTTCCCCGCGCGATCGTGAGGTAATTGATGCTCATTAATCTTGTTTCCGGGTTTCGCGTCCGGCAGCCAGTCTGATTGACAGGCTGGCTACCGACAGGAGCTGCAACGCAAGGTGGGGCAGGGGGGGGAGAAAGAGAGAGAAGAGAGAAATTACAACAGTTAATTCAGCCTGGATGTACTGGATTAAGTGTGGTAATGAACTGCCATCAGTGGCTGACCGTACCCTTTGACCTTGTGATTGACTGTGGTCAAAAAGGACCCAAGTCCAGGAAAGTTCTGGGGGAGGGGTCTTCTGCCATCTCTCTGGCAACAACTGGAGACATCTTGTGATTGGTCTGTACTGATTACCAAAGAGTTAATAAAATAAAGGGTATTGAACAGAGATAAATGATTTAACAAAAATTGGGCTTCAATCTGAAACATTTGTAAGTATATCAGGAAACACTACATTTTTTAAAAATGAGATGAATGAATTAAAATTCTGTCTTTTCCAACAAGATTGTGTTTCACAGAAAAATGAAATGTTATCAATCAATGAATGGTTTCTGCTTGTTTTACCAGATTGGTATTCCCGAAGGATGCAGGCTCTTTACAGGCTCGGTGCCACAGTGCACCTCTGGTATTGTCACTTACGGTGGCAATGGTAAAGATTGGGAATATTTTTGGGTCTTCATGGATAATGTGTGGAAAATTGGAAATCAAAGAGGAGTAACTTAGACTCATTTAGGCTGAAATTTATTTGACAGAATGTATATGTATTTGATTGGGCAAATCATATCTATGACTTTAATTGTATCAGGGTCTTTTTGCGAGTTTTATTTGAAGTTGAATAGATTGCAGCAGGTTTTATAAATCTACAGGGTATGTTATACCACTATCAAATGCACAATGAGTTCTTAAAAATCAAGAGTGAATGGAGTTTGGAGAATTACACAGTTACAGGACTAATGTCCTATTTTATGTCTATAAGATTTGAGTTCTAAATCGATTTGTTTTCATTTCAATTTGGCAAAGTTTCTTTAAATTTATTTGAAATCAGTGAGTCTGCTGCTTTCTGGGCTGAAGCTAGCTCCACCCCTTCTTTACCACAGGCAGCGGGATTTTTTTTCTAGTTTTTATTAAATTCTCATCCTTGTTTTCAAATCCCTCCATGGCCTCTCCCTCCCTATCTCTGTAACCTCCTCCAGTCCTACAACCCTCCGAGATCTCTGCGTTCCTCCAATTCTGGCCTCTTGCCCATCCCCGATTTTAATCGTTCCACCATTGGCGGCCGTGCCTTCAGCTGCCTAGGCCCTAAGCTTTGGATTTCCTCTTAAATCTCTCCCCCTCTCTACCTCTCTCTCCTCCTTTTAGACATTCCTTAAAACCTACCTCTTTGACCAAACTTTTGATCACCTGTCCTAATGTCTCCTTATGTGGCTCAGTGTCCAATTCTGTTTGCTAAACGCTCCTGTGAAGCACCTTGGGATGTTTTACTACATCAAAGTCGCTATATAAATGCAAGTTGTTGTTGTTCTAGTATCAGATTAGCTCTGCTTAAATATTCACTAAACAATAATTTTTGCTAAATTCTATTGCTGATTGTAACGATATCAGGCATTGTTAAATTTTAAGTGTCAGTGCTTAATTTATAAGACCATAAGAGATAGGAGCAGGAGTAGGCCATTCGGCCCCTCGAGCCTGCTCCGCCATTGAATGAGATCATGGCTGATCTGATTTTTATTTCAACTCCACTTTCCCGCCTTTTCCCCATATCCTTTGACTCTCTTGCTGATCAAAAATCAGCCTTGAATGTACTCAATGACTCTGCCTCCACAGCTTTTTGGGGTAAAGAATTCCAAAGATTCCGACCCTCTGGGAGAAGAAATTCCTCCTCATTTCCGTCTTAAACGGGCGACCCCTTATTCTGAGACTATGCCCCCTAATTTTAGATTCCCCCATGAGGGGTAACATCCTCTCAGCATCTACCCTATCGAGTCCCCTCAGAATCTTGTATGTTTCAATAAGATCTCCTCTCATTCTTCTAAACTCCAATGAGTATAGACCCAACCTGTTCAATCTTTCCTCATAAGACAACCCTTCCAAAGCCAGAATCAACCAAGTGAACCTTCTCTGAACTGCCTCCAATGCAAGTATATCCTTCCTTAAATAAAGGGCACCAGAACTGTATGCAGTACTGAGTGGATATTTACCAACTGCACTCCCCATGGTGACAGAAGGAAATCAGAAATTGAGAAATGCATGCTATGCCATTCCTAGGCTCTCCAGAAGAGCCAAATGGATGTTCATTCCTTTATTACAGGTGATCATGGTTTTCGGGACCGTGTCAATGGCGCAGGATTACCGAGAGTCGTTCTTTTACATGAAAGTAGCTCTACAAAGTTATAGAGCAAGCTTTGCTGGAAAGCTGTTGGTACAAAGAGGAGATCAAAAGAAGAAAGACTTGCATTTCTATAGCACCTTTCACAACCTCAGGATGTCCCAAAGCGTTTTACTGGCAATGAAGTACATTTTGAAATGTAGTCACTGTTGTAATGTAGTGTGAAGAATTTGAAATCAGCTCTGCAGACATCAGAAGAATAGCATTAAATGTCACAACATAGTAAGCTGGACTAAGACTTTGCCTCGCAAAGGCTCAGTTTTAACCCATTCAGTGCATTTTCTCAGCTTCCAAGACAGAATGCTCAAGATGGGGGGAGGAGACATGAGAGTTATCTTTGTAAGTAACTGCATGCACTGTAAAAGCACCAAGCCTGGGCATCAGTTGTTTACAGAAACAGAATATATTGATTTGAGTTGCTGTTCAAGCATTCAAAAAAGGTAAAAATTTACTTGAAGGGTTTCCATTTAAGAACAGGGGTAATCAAATTTTATTATTAACAAAGAGCCCAGTCCAGGTGGTTCTTGCACAATGTTGTGTATAAAGATTGGAACAGAAGAAGAAAGATTGTTTCCATCAGTCAGCTGAAATTGAAATTGATTAAGAAAAATTGTGGGAATAAAATGACTGATGGGAAAAAGGTTAATTGGCTACAAATCCTTAGCATTCTGGAACCGTTGGGATATCAGGATCCAGGGACCAATACTCAGGATCCCAAACAGAGAGCCGAGGCTATTGAACATTGCCAAACACTGTTAGACCAACAATACCAGTCCAGTCTGAATCTAATCCTGGTGTCGAGGGGAGCGGGGCTGTTGTGTTAAAGGAACTGACATCCCTTATCTTGCAGGTGATCTTGAAAAGTTCAAATGGACTCAGGTTTAATGATGAATATTCTATTGGATGGTAAAGGGCTCATGAATAATTTTGGCAAGATTGTATAATGGGAAGTGCAAATTGGACAACAGGAAGTGACTGAGAGTATAAGGTAGGAACAGGAAAATTGCACCACCAAATGGGGTATGTGGAATCCATGGCAGAGATACACCAAAGGCCGGGTCTCAGACGTGCTCAGTCATGTTGACAACACCACTACATGAAATGGTTAAGGTGGCTCCGGAGAGTGAGATCACAACTGATTTAAACTTTTACTCAAGGCTCTAACACATGCTCCATAGAGAAACTGACCTTCTGTATTAAGGTTAATGAAACAACCAGGATAGGGTCAAACACACTGGTACCAATCAAATTTATTGAAGTTAAAATAAGGAAAGACATAGAATTGGAAAATCCATATTCAGGGTGAACACCCAAAATTGAAATTAAAATTATCCACAATAATGAGAACAAAAGAGTACAAAAGGAACTTTTAAGTCCAAGTGATAAATGTTTGATATGTGAAGGTACAAAGGGAGGACTAGGTTTTGAACCTTGTTCACTATTCAAGGTATAATGATATCCATAATATTTTTGATCTATTACGAAAACCAATGGGTTGTGTAAATCTGTGTAATAGAGATAAGTGATGCTGATGAAATAATGTTTAGTGTTGGTCTCAGATACTCTAAAGCCAACAGAGGGGGGACTGTAAGGATAGGGTTAATCAGACTGTCCCGAGGGCTGCTCGTTATACTGCTATTGATTTCTCCTTATATTGTAGTAATAGTAACATTTAACTTTTGCCTGTTGAGTGGGGAAGTATAAGTCAATTTAAATGCAATGACCACTGAACTGAATTAAGACTGACCTTAAACCAAAGGTCAGTTTAGACAATAAATCTAACTGAAAAACAATGCAGTACATTCTGCAGAGAACTTTAATCAGCTGATAAGTTAGTTGTGCAGAAGGGAATATCTGTGAATACATCATCCTATTTAGAAGCAGGAGAGTGGTGTGGAATGGTACAGATTTATAATTAGAAATTTCACTTGGTAGAATAGTAACAAGAGTGAAACTATCGATAAGATGACAAAGGAGGGGAGTTGTACCGGTCTATGGAAAAGTTACTTGTTAAAACTAAAGTTATTGATAAGGGTCAAGGGAAGGAGCTCATTAGAATTTACCTCCTATGGATAATGGGTGATGCAGAAATCTGTGGAGTGCATGTAGAAGGGTTTCAGAAGAAATGCAGTTAATGACTTGCTCCAAATGAGTTTGGTTAATGAGATGCCACTATAACGTTTGGTTAATGACTTGCTACAAATGAGTTTGGTTAATGAGATGTACCAGAAAAGATATAAAAAGTGGGTGTTGGAACAGAGACTTAGGTTTCGAAGGTGTGCAGCCTATTTACCGAGCTCAGACGTGTAATGTGTTGATTGGTCATAAGCACTGCTGTTAAGTGTATGTTCAGTTATTGTACTTAATAAATCTGTGACATCAGAATTTCAATGTTGTGAACCCTATTGGTCCCATTGAGGAGTAAATTCTAAGGAAGAACACACACATTTGCCCCTCCTCTAACACTGGGATATTGTGACTGTCACTGGGGCACCTTCCAGAGGACAGCAGCTCCTTACAGAGCCTCAGCCTTCCTGTTACAGGTAAAAATACTTGCACACTGGATTATCACATCTGAGGAGCCTGATACAATCAGTGTGTGGTTAGTTGGAAGGGATGGGGACAGCAGTAGACATCGAATCACTGTGTGGGTCAAGAGTGAGAACCAACCCCAAAAGTGGCAGAGAATCCCCTGATAGAAAGGGGCTGTGACACTTTTCAGGACATTTGCCTGGAGTGATGGAATCATTGCTAACTGATGCTCATATTTGAAGTTGGCTTGTTGTGTTGTGATAAAGACCCTGTGCCAACTTAAACCCCTAACAGGGCAGCAAAAGGTTTTCACCTGTGCCTATTCCTGCAACTCAATCCCTTCATTCTCTTTCATTTGAGCACACCCCACAGTAGGAAGAGTCCAGTAATAAAGACTATTAAATAGCTACGAGCACAGGGTAGTAAGTTTAAATAGTAATTTGACAACTTGGGCCAATGAGACAATGTCCTGCAGTACCCATGGGTCAGTCAAGGCTTCAAGTGAACTCTGTGGTCACCAGTATGGTCACGCTCCATGTGGTCACATTCCATGGTCACACTCCGTGGGTTCATGACCATTGAGGTCACACTCCATGTGGTCACACTCCATGTGGTCAACAGTGTGGTCACACTTAATGTGGTCATGCTCCAAGTGGTCACACTCAATATGGTCACACTCAATGTGGGCACGCTCCATGTGGTCACACTCCATGGTCAGGCTCCATGTGGTCATGCTCCATGTGGTCACATTCCATATGGTCACAATCCACATGGTAACATCCACGTGGTCACACTCTATGGTCACAATCCATGTGGTCACGCTCCATGTGGTCACCAATGTGGTCATGTTCTGTGTGGTCATGCTCCGTGGTCACACTCCATGTGGTCACACTCCATGTGGTCACCAGTGTGGTCACACTCCATGTGGTCACCAGTGTGGTCACCAGTGTGGTCAAACTTCATTGTTCCATGCTCCAAGTGGTCATGTTCTGTGTAGCCACGTTCCATGGGCACACTCCATGGTCACCATTCATGTGGGCACACTCCATATGATCACACACCACGTGGTCACACACCATGTGCGCACACTCCATGTGGGCACACTCCAGGGTCACCATTCATATGGTCACACTCCATGTGGTCACACTCCACGTGGTCACACTCCGCGTGGTCACACTCCGCATGGTCACACTCCGCATGGTCACACTCCACATGGTCACACTCCATGTGGTCACACACCATGTGGGCACACTCCATGTGGGCACACTCCAGGGTCACCATTCATATGGTCACACTCCATGTGGTCACACTCCATGGTCGCACTCCATGTAGTCACACTCCACATGGTCACATTCCATGTGGTCACACTCCACCAGATCCAGCGCTTCTAAATGGTCACACTCCATATGGTCACACTCCACAGTCACACTCCACGTGGTCACATTCCATCCATGTTGAACTGGACACAGGAGCGAGCAGTGGGAGTGGAGAGACCCTCCCCAGGAACTCAGCCAGCCCACCCTCTTCCTTCTCTTTTTATGAATCATTGACTCACTCACACGAAGGCTGCTGTCCATTGATTTTAATCCCAGTCACTGGGAGTGGGGAACTAGTTTCCAAGAAGACCCAAGGTGTTAGTCTGCGGGCAGTGTTTGGGTGGTGGAGTTGGGCAATTGATGGTTCGGTACTCACCAGGGCGCAGACGGAGCCGAGGAGAGAAGAGCAGAGCAGGAGCCCGAGCCAGCGGCCGCCGACCTCCCCCATCCCGGCGGCGAAGGGTCCCATCGATCGGCGCCCCTCCGCCAGCAGATCCAGCGCTTCTAAATAAGGCAGCAGCCCGGCATCTCAGGCGCTGCCCGCTCCACCGGCCTCTTCCCCGGGGATCCCCGCGGATCTCACTCGATCCCTGGCGGAGGGAGAGGTTCAGGTTAGAAACTTTGCCGCCGATTAAGGACAAAGAATGAAATTAAACCAAAATAATAGAATTTAAACTAAAGTGAAATTAAGTAAAATAAATGAAATTAAACCAAAATAAGAGAATTTAAACTAAAGTAAAATTAAGTAAAATAAATGAAATTAAACCAAAATAAGAGAATTTAAACTAAAGTAAAATTAAGTAAAATAAATGAAATTAAACCAAAATAAGAGAATTTAAACTAAAGTAAAATTAAGTAAAATAAATGAAATTAAACCAAAATAAGAAAATTTAAACTGAAGTAAAATTAAGTAAAATAAATGAAATTAAACCAAAATAAGAAAATTTAAACTGAAGTAAAATTAAGTAAAATAAATGAAATTAAACCAAAATAAGAAAATTTAAACTGAAGTAAAATTAAGTAGAATAAATGAAATTAAACCAAAATAAGAAAATTTAAACTGAAGTAAAATTAAGTAAAATAAATGAAATTAAACCAAAATGAGAGAATTTAAACTGAAGCAAAATTAAGTAAAATAAATGAAATTAAACCAAAATAAGAGAATTTAAACTAAAGTAAAATTAAGTAAAATAAATGAAATTAAACCAAAATAAGAAAATTTAAACTGAAGTAAAATTAAGTAGAATAAATGAAATTAAACCAAAATAAGAAAATTTAAACTGAAGTAAAATTAAGTAAAATAAATGAAATTAAACCAAAATGAGAGAATTTAAACTGAAGCAAAATTAAGTAAAATAAATGAAATTAAACCAAAATAAGAAAATTTAAACTGAAGTAAAATTAAGTAGAATAAATGAAATTAAACCAAAATAAGAAAATTTAAACTGAAGTAAAATTAAGTAAAATAAATGAAATTAAACTAAAATAAGAGAATTTATTAAAGTGCTGCTTTTCCCTACCTCCAGGTCTCTTGTCAGTTTCACGCACGATGTGAGTTTCTTGGACTTTACAGCGTTCAGTAATCGACATGATCTGTGAAATTGCGAGGATCTCCTCCGGGGCCGGACCCACACCGCGCTGGTTCCCCGCCTCCCTCTCTCCCAGCCCGGGACTCTCCCGCACTCCCTGCCCGCTCCCCTGGCTCTTCAATCCCCATCCACCGGTACTCAGGGCCGTTTGATTGTCCTTTCGCCTGGTCTGATCGGCGGCTGCCGCTGGGACCGTGTGGAACAGCTCGGAGTTTCCAAGGATCAGACCCAGGGGCATGTCACACACACATGTGTTTGATAACACCTCAGTGTCAGCTCTGTGTAAGAGAGGTCTGAGCCGGAGTCAGAGGGAGGGAGGAGGTAATGCTCATTTCAAGGGTAGGGTAGTCTACTCGTCCTGGAATACTGGATGAGCAATGGTAGAGGTCGTGAGTTCAAATCCCACCAAGGCAAGTTGGAAAATTGAATTAATTAAATCTGGTCATTTGTGGGCTGGTTCCAGGAAATGACCATGAAAACTGCCGGATTGTTGTAAAAACCCAACTGGTTCACTGATGTTCCTTACCTGGTCTGGCCGACTTGTGACTCCTGGATGAGTGCAGCTCCAACAACACTCAAGAAGCTCGACACCATCCAGGACAAAGCAGCCCGTTTGATTGGCACCCCATCCACCACCCTAAACATTCACTCCCTTCACCACCGGTGCACCGTGGCTGCAGTGTGTACCATCCACAGGATGCACTGCAGCAACTCGCCAAGGCTTCTTCAACAGCACCTCCCAAACCCGCAACTTCTACCACCTAGAAGGACAAGAGCAGCAGGCACATGGGAACAACACCACCTGCACGTTCCCCTCCAAGTCACACACCATCCCGACTTGGAAATATATCGCCGTTCCTTCATCGTCGCTGGGTCAAAATCCTGGAACTCCCTTCCTAACAGCACTGTGGGAGAACCGTCACCACACGGACTGCAGCGGTTCAAGAAGGCGGCTCACCACCACCTTCTCAAGGGCAATTAGGGATGGGCAATAAATGCCGGCCTCGCCAGTGATGCCCACATCCCATGAACGAATAAAAAAAAATTCCAGGAACAAATTTTAAAAAGACCGCTGGGCCTTTTTTGATTCCAGAATATATTTAAAAACAGGAAGAAAAATTTGAAGGAAGCAGTGGTCTCACCCATCCAAATTCAATCCCGATCCCTGCTGAGTGCAATTGGTTCCACTGGGCTGGTGAGAGTATGTACGTGTGTATGTGTGTGTACATATGTACTTTTGTCTACATGTGTGTAGACATGTGTGCATATGTTCTTAGGTGAACATATGTTCATGAATGTGTATGTGTACGTGTACATGTGTACATGTGTGCATCTGTGTGTACATGTGTAAGTGCATGTGTGTGTACAGATGTGTTTGTGTGTGGGAGTGTACATGTGTATGTGTGTACATATATGTGTTGTGTACATGTGTGTGCTTGTGTGTACATTGTGTGTGTTGTGTGTGTGTATGTGCGTGAATGTACAGTGTGTGTACGTGTGTGTGAGTGTGAATGTGTGTGAGTGGACGGTGTGTGTGTGTATGGTGTGTATACATGTGTGTGAGTGTGTATATGCGTGAGTGTACCATGTGTGTATGTGTGTGTGAGTGTGTACGTGTGTGTGAGTGTGTATATGTGCGAGTGTACCGTGTGTGTATGTGTGATTGTACGGTGTGTGTACGTGTGTGAGTGTGTATGTGTGTGAGTGTACCATGTGTGTATGTGTGTGTGTGTGTATATGCGTGAGTGTACCGTGTGTGTACGTGTGAGTGTACGGTGTGTGTACGTGTGTGTGTGTGTGTATATGCGTGAGTGTACCGTGTGTGTACGTGTGAGTGTACGGTGTGTGTACGTGTGTGTGAGTGTGCACGTGTGTGAGTGTGTTTGTGTACGTTGGATGTTGGGTGAGGCCAGGATTGGGCCCAGTTGGGGATTTGCACTCCAGTAAAGGGTCAGCACATTCTGAAGAAGGGGGGAGAAATCCGAAAAAGAAAACTTAAAAGAATCTGAATTTTTATTTCTCGTGTGCGTAGATCCAAGAAAGACGAAAGTGTAGAGGGGTGGCAAAAGGTCACTCACAGTCAGTGCCCTCCCAGGGCCCATTATTTAGGGTTTATGTTTATCAGCTGCCGTGAGGAGAGAGCTTGTGTCATCCCACTTCTCCGACCCTGGCTGTAGCCTGAGATCACACCTGGCTCTTGGCCCAGCCCTAGGCTGAATCCTGAGCTGGGAATGAACAAACTGTCTCAGTCTCAACAACTGTGCTGGGGAGTAGAGGTGTCCCAGGGGCACGCTGTCCATCAAGTCCATTCCGTGCATACCCATGTACAATCTACCTTATCAGGGACCTGTGCTTCGTACGGATATTTTACAACTCCGTCATGGTACATAAAAGGGTTAAAAACCAATTGACACTCCAGGAGAAAGTTCCAGCTCGTTTGATACAATTATTCCCACATTAATGGTTGTTGGTGGGTAGTTGCCCAGGGGAGGAGCCAAGCCAATCAATTCAAATACAAACGTCTTGTGTTATTTAATCAAATATATTTTTGATTAGGAGTTCTTTTTGGAATGAACAGACAGTTATTCAAATTCACTGGGCCCCTGTCACTTTCTTAAAAGCATTCATCAGCTTGTCTTTCACAAATCAGAGAGTCTGTGGAAATTTTGAAGAGAGAGAGTCAGGCCCGATAGTTTCCATATATGGTGAGAAAAAGAAAAGGATCTTTTCAGATCAGCCATGACCTCATTGAATGGCGGAACAGGCTTGAGGGGCTGAATGGCCTCCTCCTGTTCCTATATTCCTATGAATCACTACACATGAAAAATTACTTGTATCGCAGTTTAGTTCAGCAGTTGTGAACTATTTATTATAATCCACAATCAGCGAAGTTTGTGAAGGTTAGCGATCACAGTAAAAGATGTACATTATGTCACTGCCATTATTTACTCGTTCTCTTACTGTTTAATACATTTATTTATGACTGAAGTCCAAATCAAAATCCAGTGTAATGTTTCCTACAGCCTTCTGAAGACAAAGCAGATCATGGCGAGGGGGTAAAAGCACTGCAATCATTTAAATAACAACTGGGTGTTTGTGATGGGGTGGGAGGTGGGTCTGTATCGATGTGCTACGGTGGACAAAATAGCCGTCCTCATCTGTATCTCTCCTGTGATCTTGTGAACCATTTGACAAGTCTTTCGGGTGAGACGTCTACTCTCTCAGGCGGGTGTAAAAGATCCCATGACACTATTTCGAGGAAGAGCGGGGGAGTTCTCCCCGGTGTCCTGGTCAATATTTACACCTCAACCAACATCACTGGAACAGATTATCTGGTCATTTATCTCTTTGCTGTTTGTGGGATCTTGCTGTGGGCAAATTGGCTGCCGCATTTCCTACATTACAACAGTGACTACACTTCGAAAGTACATTATTGGCTATAAAGTGCTTTGAGACATTGTGAGGTTGTGAAAGGCGCTATATAAATGCAAGTTCCTTTCTCTTTTTAGTCTGAATGCGCTCGCCCAGCCACATGTGGGAGCCCCGTCTTTAAATCGGTTCAAGTCCCATAGATTCTGAAACAATGCAGGGGACCAAGGCCCTTACTGCCAGGCAATACTGTGACAATCCCCGCCCGTCCCTTTCACCATCCCGACCCCCTCGTTGAGGGCAAAAGTAAAGTTTCTCATGAAGGAGGAAACCGAGCTTCCTGCAGACAAGGGAAAGAGTTCAGGATCCAAGATTGTCACCTGAGCGAGGGTGAGGGACGAGGCCAGTGACGGGGAGTGGGGGGAAGCTCTTGGTTGGGTTTACAAGAGACAGAAAGAAACTGACACTCGTTTTTTAATTTGGATTCCAGGATCCAGGCAAACGTGGGGCTACAAATCCACATCCAGATTAAACAGCAGAAATACGGGAGCTGGCTCTCCAACTCCAGGATACTGGGATTAAATTAAAGAACAGTGTAAAAATGGCCACTGCACTTTCAGAGGAAAACAGGGAGAGGCTCCTGATGGAGAGAGTCAGTCATCACACTGAGATCAACAGTCATTGACACCAGAATCCTGATTTAGTAACAACAGTGAAAGGGGATTTCAAACAATTATATCAGGATCACATCTCTCACCACCTGTGCTCTGGGAGATGGGCATCATGTAAATCCATGGGTTGTGAAAATCAGTGAATAAATCTGTGGGGATTGACAATCAGTGTGTAAATATGTGGAGAATGACAGTCAGTGTGCAAATCTGCAGGGAATAACAGTGTGTAAATCTGTGGGGAGTGCGAGTCAGTGTGTAAATCCATGGGCAAAGAAAGTCAGTGTGCAAATCCGCGGGGAGTGAGAGTCAGTGTGTAAATGCGTGGGGAGTGGGAGCCAGTGTGTAAATCTGTGGGGAGTGAGAGTCAGTGTTTAAAACTGTGGGGAGTGAGAGTAAGTGTTTAAATCAGCGGGGAGTGAGATTCAGTGTTTAAATCTGTGGGGAGTGAGAGTCAGTGTTTAAAACTGTGGGGAGTGAGAGTCAGTGTTTAAATCAGCGGGGAGTGAGATTCAGTGTTTAAATCTGTGGGGAGTGAGAATCAGTGTTTAAATCTGTGGGGAGTGAGAATCAGTGTGTAAATCTGTGGAAAGTGAGAGTCAGTGTTTAAATCAGCGGGGAGTGAGAACCAGTGTTTAAATCTGTGGGGAGTGAGAATCAGTGTGTAAATCTGTGGGGAGTGAGAATCAGCGTGTAAATCTGTGGGGAGTGAGAATCAGTGTGTAAATCTGTGGGGAGTGAGGATCAGTGTGTAAATCTGTGGGGAGTGAGAATCAGTGTGTAAATCTGTGGGGAGCGAGGATCAGTGTGTAAATCTGTGGGGAGTGAGAATCAGTGTGTAAATCTGTGGGGAGTGAGAATCAGTGTGTAAATCTGTGGGGAGTGAGGATCAGTGTGTAAATCTGTGGGGAGTGAGAATCAGTGTGTAAATCTGTGGGGGAGCGAGGATCAGTGTGTAAATCTGTGGGGAGTGAGGATCAGTGTGTAAATCTGTGGGGAGTGAGAATCAGTGTGTAAATCTGTACGAAGTTAGTTTGCTTTGTTTACGAAGTTGAATAAAACTGAAAACCCAGTCCAAACATTGCCCTGGATTTTCTCTCAGGCACTGACGATCTGCCAGCTCTTTCCAGAATATTCTGTGCTGATTTCTGTTTTCTAGTTGTTGCAATTTTAAAAAAATCTTTTTATCTCGAGCTGCGGTGGAAACAGGTGAAAGAGTTTGATTAATAAATCCTGAGGCACCAAATGAGAGCTCACTGATAAAATCTCGGCACAACACTTTAAAATATGAGATAGAGCTGGTAAATTTCTTGATTACTGGAACTATAACAACCACATCCCACCCACTCCATCCTGAATTCTGAGCTTACACAAGGTTCCACTGATTTATTTGGAAAGAGGCACTGACTGTGAAAATCTTACGACACAGAAAGGTAGAGGGTGCTTAACCCTCAGGACAATCCCCAACACAGCCCACGGTCAGTGGGAGCTTTATATTAAAAAGAGGCAACATGTAAAAAAAGCAAAACACTGCGGATGCTGCAAATCTGAAATAAGAGAAACAGAGTTAATGTTTCAGGTCAGTGATTCTGATGAAAGGTCATCGATTGGAAACATTAATCCTACGTTTTTCTCTCTCCACAGATGCTGTCTGACCTGCTGAGTGTTTCCAGCATTTTCTGATATTATTATTTATGGAATTAATGGACATGCTTGAATCTGAATTGTCCAGTGGCAGGTTTACAGCGGTCTGACAGCAGGGAGCCTCTCAGGCAATGTTTCTCTCCCCGATTCACAGCGAGGGAGCGATGGGTAACAGAACTCTGAGTGGCACTGAGCACAAATGGGCACTCAGTCACATCCCTAACAGGGGGACCGTATCGATGTGCTACGGTGGACAAAATAGCCGTCCTCATCTGTATCTCTCCTGAGATCTTGTGAACCATTTGACAAGTCTTTCGGGTGAGACGTCTACTCTCTCAGGCGGGTGTAAAAGATCCCATGGCACTATTTTGAGGAAGAGCGGGGGAGTTCTCCCCGGTGTCCTGGTCAATATTTACACCTCAACTAACATCACTGGAACAGATTATCCGGTCATTATCACACTGCTGTTTGTGGGATCTTGCTGTGCGCAAATTGGCTGCCGCATTTCCTACATTACAACAGTGACTACACTTTGAAAGTACATCATTGGCTGTAAAGTGCTTTGAGACATTGTGAGGTTGTGAAAGGCGCTATATAAATGCAAGTTCCTTTCTCTTTTTAGTCTGAATGCGCTCGCCCAGCCACATGTGGGAGCCCCGTCTTTAAATTGGTTCAAGTCCCAGAGATTAAAAGGCCACGATTTATCTCCCTCTCCAGATGGTGGGAGAAGGTTTGGGAGCTGCAAAATAATCTGGTCACAGTTGACCCTTGGAGATTGGTCGCGGTCAGTGACAAGAAAGATGGGGGGGGGAGGGGAGAGGGCCCATCCCCATCCCCACCCTCACCAACCCCACACAGGGGGGCCCATCCCTACCCCCATCAACTTCACACAGGGGGGTACAGAGCACCTCCCCACCCTCACCAACCTTACACAGGGGGGTACAGAGCACCTCCCCACCCTCACCAACCTTACACAGGGGGGTACAGAGCACCTCCCCACCCTCACCAACCTTACACAGGGGGGTACAGAGCACCTCCCCACCCTCACCAACTTCACACAGGGGGGTACAGAGCACCTCCCCACCCTCACCAACTTTCCCAGCCACTTTCTCCTGATGTGTCAAATTAATTGGAAAACTGTAAATCCAGAATCGGCCCCTCTCCCCCACACAGTGGCACCAATTGCCATGGGTAACGGAAGCATAGAATCAGCCCCTCACTCTAATCAAACCCCGGCGAAAATGAGCACAGTTCCTCTGAAACCATGCAGGGGACCAAGGCCCTTACTGCCAGGCAATACTGTGACAATCCCCGCCCGTCCCTTTCACCATCCCTACCCCCTCGTTGAGGGCAAAAGTAAAGTTTCTCACGAAGGAGGAGATCGAGCCAATGTGTAAGTCTGTGGGCAGTGAGAGCCAGTGTGCAAATCTGTGGGGAGTGAGAGTCAGTGTGTAAAACATTGGGGAGTGAGGGTCAGTGTGTAAATCAGTGGGAAGTGAGAGTCCGTGTGTAAATCTGCAGGGAGTGAGAATCAGTGTGTAAACTTGTGGGGAGTGGGAGCCAGTGTGTAAATATGTGTGGAGTGAGAGCCAACATGTAAATCTGTGGGGAGTTACAGGCAGTGTGTAAATCTGTGAGGAATGAGAGTCAGTGTGTAAATCCGTGGGGAGTGAAAGTCAGTGTGTAAATATGTGGGGAATTTCAAGCAGCGTGTAAATCCATGGGGAATGAGAGTCAGTCTCAGAGACGCCATAATTGTGACCATCTTCAAGAAAGGAGATCGGTCCGACTGCGGAAATTACAGAGGGATTTCCCTACTGTCGCCACGGGAAAGGTCATCGTGAGAATCCTCCTCGACCGCCTCCTTCCTGTGGCCGAAGAGCCCCTCCCTGAGTCTCAATGCAGCACAATGGACTTGATCTTTAGCGCGCGACAAGTCCAGGAAAAGTGCAGGGAGCAGCATCAACCTCTGTACATGGCCTTCTTCGATCTCGCAAAGGCCTTCGACTCTGTCAACCATGAGGGATTGTGGAGCATCCTCCTCAAATTCGGCTGCCCGCATAAATTCGTCACCATTCTCCGCCTGCTCCACGATGACATGCGAGCCGTGATCCTCACCAACGGATCCACCACAGACCCAATACGAGTCAAGCAGGGCTGTGTCATCGCACCAACGCTCTTCTCCATCTTCCTCGCTGCAAAACTCCACCCCATCACCATGAAGCTCCCCGCCGGAGTGGAGCTAACCTACAGGACAAGCGGGAAACTGTTCAACCTTCGACGCCTCCAGGCCAGAACCAAGACCACCCCAACTTCTGTCATCGAGCTGCAGTACGCAGACGATGCCTGCGTGTGCGCACACTCAGAGGCCGAGCTACAAACCATCGTTGACGCATTCACCGAGGCGTATGAGAGAATGGGACTCAGACTAAACATCCAGAAAACAAAGGTCCTCTACCAGCCCGCTCCTGCCACACAACACTGCCCCCCGACTATCAAGCTCCACGGTGAGCCTCTGGACAGCGTGGATCATTTTCCATACCTCGGGAGCCTCCTCTCGACGATGAAATTCAACATCGACTCCAATGCACCAGTGTAGCCTTCGGACGCCTGAGGAACAGAGTGTTCGAAGACCAAGACCGAGACCTCAAATCCAGCACCAGCCTCATGGTCTACAGAGCAGCTGTGGTCCCCGCCCTCCTGTACGCATCAGAAACATGGACAATGTACAGCAGACACCTCAAATCCCTGGAGAGATATCATCAACGTTGCCTCCACAAAATCCTGCAAATCCACTGGCAGGATAGGGGTACCAATGTGAGCGTTCTCTCCCAGGCTAACATCCCCAGTATCGAGGTACTGGTCACGCTCAACCAGCTGCGATGGGCGGGCCACATTATCCGCATGCCCGACACAAGATTCCCTAAACAAGTGCTCTACTCCGAGCTCCGCAATGGCAGGCGATCACTAGGAGGGCGGAGGAAACGCTATAAGGACACTCTCAAAGCCTCCCTAAAAAATGCAACATCCCCACCGACACGTGGGAATCGCTTGCCCTAGAACGCCCAATCACCTCGAGCATCACCGTGTGGAGCACGCAGAGGCCAAGCATAAACAACGAAAAGAGCGCGCAGAATCCAGAGTGTCTCACCCACCCACCCGCCTTATTAAACACTACCTGCCCCACCTGTGGCAGAGTCTGCGGCTCCAGGATTGGACTATTCAGCCACCGCAGAGCCCACCCTCCCGGAGTGGAAGCAAGTCATCCTCGACCCTGAGGGACTGCCAAAGAAGAAGAAGAAATCTGTGGGGACTTAAGTCAGTGTGCAAATCTGTGGGGCGAGATAGTCAGTGTGTGAATCTGTGGGGAGTGAGAGTCAGTGTGTGAATCTGTGGGGAGTGAGAGTCAGTGTGTGAAATTGTGGGGAGTGAGAGTCAGTGTGCAAATGTGCAGGGAGAGATAGTCAGTGTGTGAATCTGTGGGGAGTGAGAGTCAGTGTGTGAATCTGTGGGGAGTGAGAGTCAGTGTGTGAATCTGTGGGGAGTGAGAGTCAGTGTGTGAATCTGTGGGGAGTGAGAGTCAGTGTGTGAATCTGTGGGGAGTGAGAGTCAGTGTGTGAAATTGTGGGGAGTGAGAGTCAGTGTGCAAATGTGCAGGGAGAGATAGTCAGTGTGTAAAAGTGTGGGGAGTGAGAATCATCATGTAAACTTGTGAGGAGTGGGATCCAGTGTGCAAATCTGTGTGGAGTGAGTGCCAACTTTTAAATCTGTGGGGAGCAAGAGTCAGTGTTTAAATCTGTGGGGAGTGGGAGTCAGTGTGTAAATCCATGAGGAATGAGAGTCAGTGTGCAAATCCATGGGGAGTGAGTGTTAGTGTGTAAATGCATGGGGAGTGAGAATTAGTGTGTAAACCTGTGGTGAGTGGGAGCCAGTGTGCAAATCTGTGAGGAATAACAGTCAGTGTGTAAATCCCTGGGGAATGAAAGGCACTGTGTAAATCTGTGAGGAGTGAGAGTCAGTGTGTAAATCCATGTGGAGTGAAAGCCAGTGTGTAAAACTGTGGGGTCTGAGAGTCAGTGTGTAAATCAGTGGGGAGTGAGATTCAGTGTGTAAATCTGGGGAGTGAGAGTCAACGTGTAAAACATTGGGGAGTGAGAGCCAGTGTGTAAATCTGTGCGGAGTGAGATTCAGCGTGTAAATTTGGGAAGTGAGTGTCAGTATGTAAATCTGTGGGGAGTGAGATTCAGTGTGTAAATCTGGGGAGTGAGATTCAGTGTGTAAATCTGGGGAGAGAGAGCCAACGTGTGAAACATTGGGGATTGAAAGACAGTGTGTGAATCTGTGGGGAGTGAGAGTCAGTGTGTAAATCTGGGGAGTGAGATTCAGTGTGTGAATCTGTGGGGAGTGAGAGTCAGTGTGTAAATCTGTGCGGAGTGAGATTCAGTGAGTAAATCTGGGAAGTGAGAGTCAGTGTGTAAATATGTGGGGAGTGAGATTCAGTGTGTAAATCTGGGGAGTGAGAGCCAGTGTGTACATCTGTGGGGAGTGAGGGTCAGTGTGTAAATCTGGGGAGTGAGAGCCAGTGTGTAAATCTGTGGGGAGTGAGATTCAGTGTGTAAATCTGGGGAGTGAGAGTCAGTGCGTGAATCTGGGGGGTGAGATTCAGTGTGTGAATCTGTGGGGAGTGAGAGTCAGTGTGTAAATCTGTGCGGAGTGAGATTCAGTGAGTAAATCTGGGGAGTGAGAGTCAGTGTGTAAATCTGTGGGGAGTGAGCATCAGTGTGTAAATCTGGGGAGTGAGAGCCAGTGTGTAAATCTGTGGGGAGTGAGATTCAGTGTGTAAATCTGGGGAGTGAGAGCCAGTGTGTACATCTGTGGGGAGTGAGGGTCAGTGTGTAAATCTGGGGAGTGAGAATCAATGTGTAATACACTGGGGAGTGGGAGCCAGTGTGGAAATCTGTGGGAGTGAGAGTCAATGTGGAAATCTGTAGAGAGTGAGTGTATAAATCTGTCGGGAGTGAGATTCAGTGTGTAAATCTGTCCGGAGTGAGAGTCAGTGTGTAAATCTGGAGAGTGAGATTCAGTGTGTGAATCTGTGGGGAGTGAGAGTCAGTGTGTAAATCTGGGGAGTGAGATTCAGTGTGAAAAATCTGGGGAGTGAGAGCCAGTGTGTAAATCTGTGGGGAGTGAGGGTCAGTGTGTAAATCTGGGGAATGAGAGTCAGTGTGTGAATCTGGGAAGTGAGAGTCAGTGTGTAAATCTGGGGAGTGAGAGTCAGTGTGTAAATCTGGGGAGTGAGAGCCAACATGTATAACATTGGGGACGGAAAGACAGAGTTTGAATCTGTGGGGAGTGGGAGTCAGTGTGTAAATCTGGGGAGTGAGAGCCATTGTGTAAAACATTGGGGACTGAATGTCAGTGTGCGAATCTGTGGAATGTGAGACTCCATGTGCAAATCTGTGGGGAGTGAGAGTCAGTGTTCAAATACGAGGGGAAAGATAGTCAGTGTGTAAATGTGTGGGGAGTGAGAGCCAACTGGTAAATCTGTGGGGAGCAAGAATCATTGTTTAAATCTGTTGGGAGTGGGAGTCTGTGTGTAAATCTGTGGGGAGTGGGAGTCAGTGTGTAAATCTGTGGTGAGTGAGAGTCAGTGTGTAAATCTGTGGGGAGTGAGAGTCAGTGTGTAAATCTGTGGGGAGTGAGAGTCAGTGTGTGAAATTGTGGGGAGTGAGAGTCAGTGTGTGAAATTGTGGGGAGTGAGAGTCAGTGTGCAAATCTGTGGGGAGTGAGAGTCAGTGTGTGAATCTGTGGGGAGTGAGATTCAGTGTGTGAAATTGTGGGGAGTGAGAGTCAGTGTGCAAATGTGCAGGGAGAGATAGTCAGTGTGTAAAAGTGTGGGGAGTGAGAATCATCATGTAAACTTGTGAGGAGTGGGATCCAGTGTGCAAATCTGTGTGGAGTGAGTGCCAACTTTTAAATCTGTGGGGAGCAAGAGTCAGTGTTTAAATCTGTGGGGAGTGGGAGTCAGTGTGTAAATCCATGAGGAATGAGAGTCAGTGTGCAAATCCATGGGGAGTGAGTGTTAGTGTGTAAATGCATGGGGAGTGAGAATTAGTGTGTAAACCTGTGGTGAGTGGGAGCCAGTGTGCAAATCTGTGAGGAATAACAGTCAGTGTGTAAATCCCTGGGGAATGAAAGGCACTGTGTAAATCTGTGAGGAGTGAGAGTCAGTGTGTAAATCCATGTGGAGTGAAAGCCAGTGTGTAAAACTGTGGAGTCTGAGAGTCAGTGTGTAAATCAGTGGGGAGTGAGATTCAGTGTGTAAATCTGGGGAGTGAGAGTCAACGTGTAAAACATTGGGGAGTGAGAGCCAGTGTGTAAATCTGTGCAGAGTGAGATTCAGTGTGTAAATTTGGGAAGTGAGTGTCAGTATGTAAATCTGTGGGGAGTGAGATTCAGTGTGTAAATCTGGGGAGTGAGATTCAGTGTGTAAATCTGGGGAGTGAGATTCAGTGTGTGAATCTGTGGGGAGTGAGAGTCAGTGTGTAAATCTGTGCGGAGTGAGATTCAGTGAGTAAATCTGGGAAGTGAGAGTCAGTGTGTAAATCTGTGGGGAGTGAGCATCAGTGTGTAAATCTGGGGAGTGAGAGCCAGTGTGTACATCTGTGGGGAGTGAGGGTCAGTGTGTAAATCTGGGGAGTGAGAGCCAGTGTGTAAATCTGTGGGGAGTGAGATTCAGTGTGTAAATCTGGGGAGTGAGAGTCAGTGCGTGAATCTGGGGAGTGAGATTCAGTGTGTGAATCTGTGGGGAGTGAGAGTCAGTGTGTAAATCTGTGCGGAGTTAGATTCAGTGAGTAAATCTGGGGAGTGAGAGTCAGTGTGTAAATCTGTGGGGAGTGAGCATCAGTGTGTAAATCTGGGGAGTGAGAGCCAGTGTGTAAATCTGTGGGGAGTGAGATTCAGTGTGTAAATCTGGGGAGTGAGAGCCAGTGTGTACATCTGTGGGGAGTGAGGGTCAGTGTGTAAATCTGGGGAGTGAGAATCAATGTGTAATACACTGGGGAGTGGGAGCCAGTGTGGAAATCTGTGGGGAGTGAGAGTCAATGTGGAAATCTGTAGAGAGTGAGTGTATAAATCTGTCGGGAGTGAGATTCAGTGTGTAAATCTGTCCGGAGTGAGAGTCAGTGTGTAAATCTGGAGAGTGAGATTCAGTGTGTGAATCTGTGGGGAGTGAGAGTCAGTGTGTAAATCTGGGGAGTGAGAGTCAGTGTGTAAATCTGTCGAGAGTGAGAGTCAGTGTGTAAATCTGGGGAGTGAGATTCAGTGTGAAAAATCTGGGGAGTGAGAGCCAGTGTGTAAATCTGTGGGGAGTGAGGGTCAGTTTGTAAATCTGGGGAATGAGAGTCAGTGTGTGAATCTGGGAAGTGAGAGTCAGTGTGTAAATCTGGTGAGTGAGAGCCAACATGTATAACATTGGGGACGGAAAGACAGAGTTTGAATCTGTGGGGAGTGGGAGTCAGTGTGTAAATCTGGGGAGTGAGAGCCATTGTGTAAAACATTGGGGACTGAATGTCAGTGTGCGAATCTGTGGAATGTGAGACTCCATGTGCAAATCTGTGGGGAGTGAGAGTCAGTGTTCAAATACGAGGGGAAAGATAGTCAGTGTGTAAATGTGTGGGGAGTGAGAGCCAACTGGTAAATCTGTGGGGAGCAAGAATCATTGTTTAAATCTGTTGGGAGTGGGAGCCAGTGTGCAAATCTGTGAGGAATAACAGTCAGTGTGTAAATCCCTGGGGAATGAAAGGCACTGTGTAAATCTGTGAGGAGTGAGAGTCAGTGTGTAAATCCATGTGGAGTGAAAGCCAGTGTGTAAAACTGTGGGGTCTGAGAGCCAGTGTGTAAATCAGTGGGGAGTGAGATTCAGTGTGTAAATCTGTCCGGAGTGAGAGTCAGTGTGTAAATCTGGGGAGTGAGATTCAGTGTGTGAATCAGTGGGGAATGGGGGTCAGTGTGTGAATCTGTGGGGAGTGAGATTCAGTGTGTAAATCTGGGGAGTGAGAGCCAGTGTGCAAATCTGTGGGGAGTGAGGGTCAGTGTGTAAATCTGGGGAGTGAGAGTCAGTGTGTAAATCTTTGGGGAGTGAGATTCAGTGTGTAAATCCAGGGAGCGAGATTCAGTGTGTAAATCATTGGTGAGTGGGAGCCAGTGTGGAAATCTGTGGGGAGTGAGAGTCAATGTGTAAATCTGTAGAGAGTGAGAGTGAGTGTATAAATTCGTCGGGAGTGAGATTCAGTGTGTAAATCTGTCCGGAGTGAGAGTCAGTGTGTAAATCTGTAGAGGGTGAGAGTCAGTGTGTAAATCTGGGGAGTGAGATTCAGTGTGTGAATCTGTGGGGAATGGGGGTCAGTGTGTGAATCTGTGGGGAATGAGATTCAGTGTGTAAATCTGGGGAGTGAGAGCCAACGTGTAAAACATTGGGTACTGAAAGTCAGTGTGTGAATCTGTGGAAAGTGAGACTCCATGTGTAAATCTGTGGGGAGTGAGAATCAGTGTGCAAATCTGCAGGGAGAGATCGTGTGTAAACGTGTGGGGAGTGAGAATCAGTGTGTAAACTTGCGGGGAGTGGGAGCTAGTGTGCAAATCTGTGCAGAGTGAGATCCACCTTGTAAATCTGTGGGGAGCAAGAGTCAGTGTTTAAATCTGTGGGTAGTGAGAGTCAGTGTGTAAATGCATGGGGAGTCAGAATTATTGTGTAAACCTGTGGTGAGTGAGAGTCAGTGTGTAAAACTGTGGGGCCTGAGAGTCAGTGTGTAAATCTGTGCGGAGTGAGATTCAGTGAGTAAATCTGGGAAGTGAGAGTCAGTGTGTAAATCTGGGGAGTGAGAGCCAGTGTGTACATCTGTGGGGAGTGAGGGTCAGTGTGTAAATCTGGGGAGTGAGATTCAGTGTGTGAATCTGTGGGGAATGGGGGTCAGTGTGTGAATCTGTGGGGAATGAGAGTCAGTGTGTAAACCTGTGGGGAGTGAGATTCAGTGTGTAATTCTGGGGAGTGAGAGCCAACGTGTAAAACATTGGGTACTGAAAGTCAGTGTGTGAATGCATGGGGAGTGAGAATTATTGTGTAAACCTGTGGTGAGTGAGAGTCAGTATGTAAAACTGTGGGGCCTGAGAGTCAGTGTGTAAATCTGTGGGGAGTGAGAGTCAGTGGGTAAATCTGTGGGGAAAGAGAGTCACTGTGCAAATCTGTGTGGAGTAAGAGTCAGTGTGTAAATCTGTGTGGAGTGAAAGCCAGTGTGTAAAACTGTGGGGTCTGAGAGTCAGTGTGTAAATCTGTGGAGAATGAAAGTCAGTGTGTAAATCTGTGGAGAATGAAAGTCAGTGTGTAATTCCGTGGAGAGTGAGAGTCCGTCTGTAAATCTGTGGGGAATTACAAGCAGTGTATAAATCTGTGGGGACTGAAAGTCAGTGTGTAAATCTGGGGAGTGAGAGCCAGTGTGTAAATCTGTGGGGAGTGAGATTCAGTGTGTAAATCTGGGGAGTGAGAGCCTGTGTGTACGTCTGTGGGGAGTGAGAGTCAGTGTGTAAATCTGGGGAGTGAGATTCAGTGTGTGAATCTGTGGGGAGTGAGAGTCAGTGTGTAAATCTGTGCAGAGTGAGATTCAGTGAGTAAATCTGGGGAGTGAGAGCCAGTGTGTACATCTGTGGGGAGTGAGGGTCAGTGTGTAAATCTGGGGAGTGAGAGTCAATGTGTAATACACTGGGGAGTGGGAGCCAGTGTGGAAATCTGTGGGGAGTGAGAGTCAGTGTGTAAATCTGGGGAATGAGAGTCAGTGTGTGAATCTGTGGGGAGTGAGAGTCAGTGTGTAAATCTGTGCGGAGTGAGATTCAGTGAGTAAATCTGGGAAGTGAGAGTCAGTGTGTAAATCTGGGGAGTGAGAGCCAACATGTATAACATTGGGGACGGAAAGACAGAGTTTGAATCTGTGGGGAGTGGGAGTCAGTGTGTAAATCTGGGGAGTGAGAGCCATTGTGTAAAACATTGGGGACTGAATGTCAGTGTGTGAATCTGTGGAATGTGAGACTCCATGTGCAAATCTGTGGGGAGTGAGAGTCAGTGTTCAAATACGAGGGGAAAGATAGTCAGTGTGTAAATGTGTGGGGAGTGAGAGCCAACTGGTAAATCTGTGGGGAGCAAGAATCATTGTTTAAATCTGTTGGGAGTGGGAGCCAGTGTGCAAATCTGTGAGGAATAACAGTCAGTGTGTAAATCCCTGGGGAATGAAAGGCACTGTGTAAATCTGTGAGGAGTGAGAGTCAGTGTGTAAATCCATGTGGAGTGAAAGCCAGTGTGTAAAACTGTGGGGTCTGAGAGCCAGTGTGTAAATCAGTGGGGAGTGAGATTCAGTGTGTAAATCTGGGGAGTGAGAGCCAGTGTGTTCATCTGTGGGGAGTGAGATTCAGTGTGTAAATCTGTGGAGTGAGAGTCAGTGCGTGAATCTGTGGGGAATGAGGTCAGTGTGTAAATCTGGGGAGTGAGAGTCAGTGTGTAAATCTTTGGGGAGTGAGATTCAGTGTGTAAATCCGGGGAGCGAGATTCAGTGTGTAAATCATTGGTGAGTGGGAGCCAGTGTGGAAATCTGTGGGGAGTGAGAGTCAATGTGTAAATCTGTGGAGAGTGAGAGTGAGTGTATAAATCCGTCGGGAGTGAGATTCAGTGTGTAAATCTGTCCGGAGTGAGAGTCAGTGTGTAAATCTGTAGAGGGTGAGAGTCAGTGTGTAAATCTGGGGAGTGAGATTCAGTGTGTGAATCTGTGGGGAATGGGGCTCAGTGTGTGAATCTGTGGGGAATGAGAGTCAGTGTGTAAACCTGTGGGGAGTGAGATTCAGTGTGTAAATCTGGGGAGTGAGAGCCAACGTGTAAAACATTGGGTACTGAAAGTCAGTGTGTGAATCTGTGGAAAGTGAGACTCCATGTGTAAATCTGTGGGGAGTGAGAATCAGTGTGCAAATCTGCAGGGAGAGATCGTGTGTAAACGTGTGGGGAGTGAGAATCAGTGTGTAAACTTGCGGGGAGTGGGAGCTAGTGTGCAAATCTGTGCAGAGTGAGATCCACCTTGTAAATCTGTGGGGAGCAAGAGTCAGTGTTTAAATCTGTGGGGAGTGAGAGTCAGTGTGTAAATGTATGGGGAGTGAGAATTATTGTGTAAACCTGTGGTGAGTGAGAGTCAGTGTGTAAATCTGTGAGGAGTGAGAGTCAGTGTGTAAATCCATGTGGAGTGAGAGCCAGTGTGTAAAACTGTGGGGCCTGAGAGTCAGTGTGTAAATCTGTGGGGAGTGAGAGTCAGTGGGTAAATCTGTGGGGAAAGAGAGTCACTGTGCAAATCTGTGTGGAGTAAGAGTCAGTGTGTAAATCTGTGTGGAGTGAAAGCCAGTGTGTAAAACTGTGGGGTCTGAGAGTCAGTGTGTAAATCTGTGGAGAATGAAAGTCAGTGTGTAAATCTGTGGAGAATGAAAGTCAGTGTGTAATTCCGTGGAGAGTGAGAGTCCGTCTGTAAATCTGTGGGGAATTACAAGCAGTGTATAAATCTGTGGGGACTGAAAGTCAGTGTGTAAATCTGTGGGGAGTGAGAGTCAGTGTGTAAATCTGTGGGGAGTGAGAGTCAGTGTGTAAATCTGTGGGGAGTGAGAGTCAGTGTGTAAATCTGTGGGGACTGAAAGTCAGTGTGTAAATCTGTGGGGATTGAGAGTCAGTGTGTAAATCTGTGAGGAGTGAGAGTCAGTGTGTAAATCTGTGGGGAGTGAGAGTCAGTGTGTAAATCTGGGGAGTGAGAGTCAGTGCGTGAATCTGGGGAGTGAGAGTCAGTGTGTAAATCTGTGGGGAGTGAGAGTCAGTGTGTAAATCTGTGGGGAGTGAGAGTCAGTGTGTAAATCTGTGGGGAGTGAGAGTCAGTGTGTAAATCTGTGGGGAGTGAGAGTCAGTGTGTAAATCTGTGGGGAGTGAGAGTCCGTGTGTAAATCTGTGGGGAGTGAGAGCCAGTGTGTAAATCTGGGGAGTGAGAGTCAGTGTGTGAATCTGGGGAGTGAGAGTCAGTGTGTAAATCTGTGGAGAGTGAGAGTCAGTGTGTAAATCTGCGGAGTGAGAGTCAGTGCGTGAATCTGTGGGGAGTGAGAGTCAGTATGTAAATCTGTGAGGAGTGTGAGTCAGTGTGTAAATCTGTGGGGAGTGAGAGTCAGTGTGTAAATCTGTGGGGACTGAAAGTCAGTGTGTAAATCTGTGGGGATTGAGAGTCAGTGTGTAAATCTGTGGGGAGTGAGAGTCAGTGTGTAAATCTGTGGGGAGTGAGAGTCAGTGTGTAAATCTGGGGAGTGAGAGTCAGTGCGTGAATCTGGGGAGTGAGAATCAGTGTGTAAATCTGTGGGGAGTGAGAGTCAGTGTGTAAATCTGTGGGGAGTGAGAGTCAGTGTGTAAATCTGTGGGGAGTGAGAGTCAGTGTGTAAATCTGTGGGGAGTGAGAGTCAGTGTGTAAATCTGTGGGGAGTGAGAGTCAGTGTGTAAATCTGTGGGGAGTGAGAGTCCGTGTGTAAATCTGTGGGGAGTGAGAGCCAGTGTGTAAATCTGGGGAGTGAGAGTCAGTGTGTAAATCTGTGGAGAGTGAGAGTCAGTGTGTAAATCTGCGGAGTGAGAGTCAGTGCGTGAATCTGTGGGAGTGAGAGTCAGTATGTAAATCTGTGAGGAGTGTGAGTCAGTGTTTAAATCTGTGGGGAGGTAGAATCAGTGTGTAAATCCGTGGGGCGTGAGTGTCAGTGTGTAAATCTGTGGAGAATAACAGTCAGTGTGTAAATCCCTGGGGAATGAGAGTCACAGTGTAAATCTGTGGGGAGTGAGAGCCAGTGTGTAAATCTGGGGAGTGAGAGTCAGTGTGTAAGTCTGTGCCGAGGAGGGACAGTGTGTAAATCTGTGTGGAGTGAGAGTCAGTGTGAAAATCTGGGGAGTGAGAGTCAGTGTGTGAATCTGGGAAGTGAGAGTCAACGTGTAAAATCTTGGGGAGTTAGAGCCAGTGTGTAAATCTGAGGAGAGTGAGGGTCAGTGTGTAAATCTGTGGGGAGTGAGATTTAGTGTATAAATCTGTGAGGAAATACAGTCAATGTATAAATCCCTGGGGAATGAGAGTCATCGTGTAAATCTGTGAGGAGTGAGATTCAGTGTGTGAATCTGTGGGGAATGGGGGTCAGTGTGTGAATCTGTGGGGAATGAGAGTCAGTGTGTAAACCTGTGGGGAGTGAGATTCAGTGTGTAATTCTGGGGAGTGAGAGCCAACGTGTAAAACATTGGGTACTGAAAGTCAGTGTGTGAATGCATGGGGAGTGAGAATTATTGTGTAAACCTGTGGTGAGTGAGAGTCAGTATGTAAAACTGTGGGGCCTGAGAGTCAGTGTGTAAATCTGTGGGGAGTGAGAGTCAGTGGGTAAATCTGTGGGGAAAGAGAGTCACTGTGCAAATCTGTGTGGAGTAAGAGTCAGTGTGTAAATCTGTGTGGAGTGAAAGCCAGTGTGTAAAACTGTGGGGTCTGAGAGTCAGTGTGTAAATCTGTGGAGAATGAAAGTCAGTGTGTAAATCTGTGGAGAATGAAAGTCAGTGTGTAATTCCGTGGAGAGTGAGAGTCCGTCTGTAAATCTGTGGGGAATTACAAGCAGTGTATAAATCTGTGGGGACTGAAAGTCAGTGTGTAAATCTGGGGAGTGAGAGCCAGTGTGTAAATCTGTGGGGAGTGAGATTCAGTGTGTAAATCTGGGGAGTGAGAGCCTGTGTGTACGTCTGTGGGGAGTGAGAGTCAGTGTGTAAATCTGGGGAGTGAGATTCAGTGTGTGAATCTGTGGGGAGTGAGAGTCAGTGTGTAAATCTGTGCAGAGTGAGATTCAGTGAGTAAATCTGGGGAGTGAGAGCCAGTGTGTACATCTGTGGGGAGTGAGGGTCAGTGTGTAAATCTGGGGAGTGAGAGTCAATGTGTAATACACTGGGGAGTGGGAGCCAGTGTGGAAATCTGTGGGGAGTGAGAGTCAGTGTGTAAATCTGGGGAATGAGAGTCAGTGTGTGAATCTGTGGGGAGTGAGAGTCAGTGTGTAAATCTGTGCGGAGTGAGATTCAGTGAGTAAATCTGGGAAGTGAGAGTCAGTGTGTAAATCTGGGGAGTGAGAGCCAACATGTATAACATTGGGGACGGAAAGACAGAGTTTGAATCTGTGGGGAGTGGGAGTCAGTGTGTAAATCTGGGGAGTGAGAGCCATTGTGTAAAACATTGGGGACTGAATGTCAGTGTGTGAATCTGTGGAATGTGAGACTCCATGTGCAAATCTGTGGGGAGTGAGAGTCAGTGTTCAAATACGAGGGGAAAGATAGTCAGTGTGTAAATGTGTGGGGAGTGAGAGCCAACTGGTAAATCTGTGGGGAGCAAGAATCATTGTTTAAATCTGTTGGGAGTGGGAGCCAGTGTGCAAATCTGTGAGGAATAACAGTCAGTGTGTAAATCCCTGGGGAATGAAAGGCACTGTGTAAATCTGTGAGGAGTGAGAGTCAGTGTGTAAATCCATGTGGAGTGAAAGCCAGTGTGTAAAACTGTGGGGTCTGAGAGCCAGTGTGTAAATCAGTGGGGAGTGAGATTCAGTGTGTAAATCTGGGGAGTGAGAGCCAGTGTGTTCATCTGTGGGGAGTGAGATTCAGTGTGTAAATCTGTGGAGTGAGAGTCAGTGCGTGAATCTGTGGGGAATGAGGTCAGTGTGTAAATCTGGGGAGTGAGAGTCAGTGTGTAAATCTTTGGGGAGTGAGATTCAGTGTGTAAATCCGGGGAGCGAGATTCAGTGTGTAAATCATTGGTGAGTGGGAGCCAGTGTGGAAATCTGTGGGGAGTGAGAGTCAATGTGTAAATCTGTGGAGAGTGAGAGTGAGTGTATAAATCCGTCGGGAGTGAGATTCAGTGTGTAAATCTGTCCGGAGTGAGAGTCAGTGTGTAAATCTGTAGAGGGTGAGAGTCAGTGTGTAAATCTGGGGAGTGAGATTCAGTGTGTGAATCTGTGGGGAATGGGGCTCAGTGTGTGAATCTGTGGGGAATGAGAGTCAGTGTGTAAACCTGTGGGGAGTGAGATTCAGTGTGTAAATCTGGGGAGTGAGAGCCAACGTGTAAAACATTGGGTACTGAAAGTCAGTGTGTGAATCTGTGGAAAGTGAGACTCCATGTGTAAATCTGTGGGGAGTGAGAATCAGTGTGCAAATCTGCAGGGAGAGATCGTGTGTAAACGTGTGGGGAGTGAGAATCAGTGTGTAAACTTGCGGGGAGTGGGAGCTAGTGTGCAAATCTGTGCAGAGTGAGATCCACCTTGTAAATCTGTGGGGAGCAAGAGTCAGTGTTTAAATCTGTGGGGAGTGAGAGTCAGTGTGTAAATGTATGGGGAGTGAGAATTATTGTGTAAACCTGTGGTGAGTGAGAGTCAGTGTGTAAATCTGTGAGGAGTGAGAGTCAGTGTGTAAATCCATGTGGAGTGAGAGCCAGTGTGTAAAACTGTGGGGCCTGAGAGTCAGTGTGTAAATCTGTGGGGAGTGAGAGTCAGTGGGTAAATCTGTGGGGAAAGAGAGTCACTGTGCAAATCTGTGTGGAGTAAGAGTCAGTGTGTAAATCTGTGTGGAGTGAAAGCCAGTGTGTAAAACTGTGGGGTCTGAGAGTCAGTGTGTAAATCTGTGGAGAATGAAAGTCAGTGTGTAAATCTGTGGAGAATGAAAGTCAGTGTGTAATTCCGTGGAGAGTGAGAGTCCGTCTGTAAATCTGTGGGGAATTACAAGCAGTGTATAAATCTGTGGGGACTGAAAGTCAGTGTGTAAATCTGTGGGGAGTGAGAGTCAGTGTGTAAATCTGTGGGGAGTGAGAGTCAGTGTGTAAATCTGTGGGGAGTGAGAGTCAGTGTGTAAATCTGTGGGGACTGAAAGTCAGTGTGTAAATCTGTGGGGATTGAGAGTCAGTGTGTAAATCTGTGAGGAGTGAGAGTCAGTGTGTAAATCTGTGGGGAGTGAGAGTCAGTGTGTAAATCTGGGGAGTGAGAGTCAGTGCGTGAATCTGGGGAGTGAGAGTCAGTGTGTAAATCTGTGGGGAGTGAGAGTCAGTGTGTAAATCTGTGGGGAGTGAGAGTCAGTGTGTAAATCTGTGGGGAGTGAGAGTCAGTGTGTAAATCTGTGGGGAGTGAGAGTCAGTGTGTAAATCTGTGGGGAGTGAGAGTCCGTGTGTAAATCTGTGGGGAGTGAGAGCCAGTGTGTAAATCTGGGGAGTGAGAGTCAGTGCGTGAATCTGGGGAGTGAGAGTCAGTGTGTAAATCTGTGGAGAGTGAGAGTCAGTGTGTAAATCTGCGGAGTGAGAGTCAGTGCGTGAATCTGTGGGGAGTGAGAGTCAGTATGTAAATCTGTGAGGAGTGTGAGTCAGTGTGTAAATCTGTGGGGAGTGAGAGTCAGTGTGTAAATCTGTGGGGACTGAAAGTCAGTGTGTAAATCTGTGGGGATTGAGAGTCAGTGTGTAAATCTGTGGGGAGTGAGAGTCAGTGTGTAAATCTGTGGGGAGTGAGAGTCAGTGTGTAAATCTGGGGAGTGAGAGTCAGTGCGTGAATCTGGGGAGTGAGAATCAGTGTGTAAATCTGTGGGGAGTGAGAGTCAGTGTGTAAATCTGTGGGGAGTGAGAGTCAGTGTGTAAATCTGTGGGGAGTGAGAGTCAGTGTGTAAATCTGTGGGGAGTGAGAGTCAGTGTGTAAATCTGTGGGGAGTGAGAGTCAGTGTGTAAATCTGTGGGGAGTGAGAGTCCGTGTGTAAATCTGTGGGGAGTGAGAGCCAGTGTGTAAATCTGGGGAGTGAGAGTCAGTGTGTAAATCTGTGGAGAGTGAGAGTCAGTGTGTAAATCTGCGGAGTGAGAGTCAGTGCGTGAATCTGTGGGAGTGAGAGTCAGTATGTAAATCTGTGAGGAGTGTGAGTCAGTGTTTAAATCTGTGGGGAGGTAGAATCAGTGTGTAAATCCGTGGGGCGTGAGTGTCAGTGTGTAAATCTGTGGAGAATAACAGTCAGTGTGTAAATCCCTGGGGAATGAGAGTCACAGTGTAAATCTGTGGGGAGTGAGAGCCAGTGTGTAAATCTGGGGAGTGAGAGTCAGTGTGTAAGTCTGTGCCGAGGAGGGACAGTGTGTAAATCTGTGTGGAGTGAGAGTCAGTGTGAAAATCTGGGGAGTGAGAGTCAGTGTGTGAATCTGGGAAGTGAGAGTCAACGTGTAAAATCTTGGGGAGTTAGAGCCAGTGTGTAAATCTGAGGAGAGTGAGGGTCAGTGTGTAAATCTGTGGGGAGTGAGATTTAGTGTATAAATCTGTGAGGAAATACAGTCAATGTATAAATCCCTGGGGAATGAGAGTCATCGTGTAAATCTGTGAGGAGTGAGAGTCAGGCTGTAAATCTGTGGGGACTGAAAGTCAGTGTGTGAATCTGGGGCATGGGAGTCAATGTGTAAAACATTGGGGAGTGAGAGTCAGTGTGTAAGTCTGTTGGGAATAACTGTCAGTGTGCAAATCCCTGGTGAATGAGAGTCACTGTGTCAATCTGTGAGGAGTGTGAGTCAGTGTTTAAATCTGCGGGGAGTGAGAGCCAATTTGTAAATCTGTGCGGAGTGAGGGTCAGTGTGTAAATCTGTGGGAAGTGAGGGTCAGTGTGTAAATCTGTTGAGAATAACAGTCAGTGTGTAAATACCTGGGGAATGAGAGTCACTGTGTAAATGTGTGAGGAGTGGGATCCAGTGTGCAAATCTGTGGGGAGTGAGAGTCAGTGTGTAAATCTGGGGAGTGAGAGTGAGTGTGTAAATCTGGGGAGTGAAATTCGGTGCGTGAATCTGTGGGGAATGAGGGTCAGTGTGTGAATCTGTCGGGAGTGAGAGTCAGTGTGCAAATCTGTGGGGAGTCAGAGTCTGTGTGTAAATCTGGGGAGTGAGAGCCAGTGTGTAAATCCATGGGGAGTGAGGGTCAGTGCATAAATCTGTGGGGAATAACAGTCAGTGTGTAAATCCCTGGGGAAATTTGTGAGGAGTAAGAGTCAGTGCGTAAATCTGTGTGGAGTGAAAGCCGGTGTGTAAAACTGTGGGGTGTGAGAGTCACTGTGTGAATCTGTGGAGAATGAGAGTCAGTGTGTAATTCCGTGGAGATTGAGAGTCCGTCTGTAAATCTGTGGGGAGTTACAGGCATTGTGTAAAACAGTTGGGAGTGAGAATCAGTGTGTAAATCTGCAGAGAGTGAGAGTCAATGTGTAAATCTGGGGAGTGAGAGTCAGTGCGTGAATATGTGGGGATTGAGAGTCAGTGTGTAAATCTGTGGGGAGAGGGAGTCAGTGTGTAAATCTGTAGAGAGTGAGAGTCAGTGTGTAAATCTGGGGAGCGAGAGCCAGTGTGTAAATCTGGGGAGTGAGAGCCAGTGTGTAAATCTGCGGGGAGTGAGAGTCAGTGTGTAAATCTATGGGGAGTGAGCGTCAGTGTGTAAATCTGTAGAGAGTGAGAGTCAGTGTGTAAATCTGGGGAGCGAGAGCCAGTGTGTAAATCTGGGGAGTGAGAGCCAGTGTGTAAATCTGCGGGGAGTGAGAGTCAGTGTGTAAATCTATGGGGAGTGAGCGTCAGTGTGTAAATCTGTGGAGAGTGAGAGCCAGTGTGTAAATCTGTGGGGAGCGAGAGCCAGTGTGAAGCGTTTGCAACCATCTTCAGCCAGAAGTGCCGAGTGGATAATCCATCTCAGCCTCCTCCCGATATCCCCACCATCACGGAAGCCAGTCTTCGGCCAATTCGATTCACTCCACGTGATATCAAGAAACGGCTGAGTGCACTGGATACAGCAAAGGCTATGGGCCCCGACAACATCCCAGCTGTAGTGCTGAAGACTTGTGCTCCAGAACTAGCTGCGCCTCTAGCCAAGCTGTTCCAGTACAGCTACAACACTGGCATCCACCCGACAATGTGGAAAATTGCCCAGGTATGTCCTGTCCACAAAAAGCAGGACAAATCCAATCCGGCCAATTACCGCCCCATCAGTCTACTCTCAATCATCAGCAAAGTGATGGAAGGTGTCGTCGACAGTGCTATCAAGCGGCACTTACTCACCAATAACCTGCTCACCGATGCTCAGTTTGGGTTCCGCCAGGACCACTCGGCTCCAGACCTCATTACAGCCTTGGTCCAAACATGGACAAAAGAGCTGAATTCCAGAGGTGAGGTGAGAGTGACTGCCCTTGACATCAAGGCAGCATTTGACCGAGTGTGGCACCAAGGAGCCCTAGTAAAATTGAAGTCAATGGGAATCAGGGGGAAAACTCTCCAGTGGCTGGAGTCATACCTAGCACAAAGGAAGATGGTAGTGGTTGTTGGAGGCCAATCATCTCAGCCCCAGGGCATTGCTGCAGGAGTTCCTCAGGGCAGTGTCCTAGGCCCAACCATCTTCAGCTGCTTCATCAATGACCTTCCCTCCATCATAAGGTCAGAAATGGGGATGTTCGCTGATGATTGCAGAGTGTTCAGTTCCATTCGCAACCCCTCAGATAATGAAGCAGTCCGAGCCTGCATGCAGCAAGACCTGGACAACATCCAGGCTTGGGCTCATAAGTGGCAAGTAACATTCGCGCCAGATAAGTGCCAGGCAATGACCATCTCCAACAAGAGAGAGTCTAACCACCTCCCCTTGACATTCAACGGCATTACCATCGCTGAATCCCCCACCATCAACATCCTGGGGGTCACCATTGACCAGAAACTTAACTGGACCAGCCATATAAATACCGTGGCTACGAGAGCAGGTCAGAGGCTGGGTATTCTGCGGCGAGTGACTCACCTCCTGACTCCCCAAAGCCTTTCCACCATCTACAAGGCACAAGTCAGGAGTGTGATGGAATACTCTCCACTTGCCTGGATGAGTGCAGCTCCAACAACACTCAAGAAGCTCGACACCATCCAAGATAAAGCAGCCCGCTTGATTGGCACCCCATCCACCACCCTAAACATTCACTCCCTTCACCACCGGTGCACTGTGGCTGCAGTGTGCACCATCCACAGGATGCACTGCAGCAACTCGCCAAGGCTTCTTCGACAGCACCTCCCAAACCCGCGACCTCTACCACCTAGAAGGACAAGGGCAGCAGGCACATGGGAACAACACCACCTGCACGTTCCCCTCCAAGTCACACACCATCTCGACTTGGAAATATATCACCGTTCCTTCATGTCGCTGGGTCAAAATCCTGGAACTCCCTTCCTAACAGCACTGTGGGAGAACCGTCACCACACGGACTGCAGCGATTCAAGAAGGCGGCTCACCACCACCTTCTCAAGGGCAATTAGGGATGGGCAATAAATGCCGGCCTCGCCAGCGACGCCCACATCCCGTGAACGAATAAAAAAATAAAATAAAAAAATATAAAAATCTGGGGAGTGAGAGCCAGTGTGTAAATCTGTGGGGTCTGAGAGTCAGTGTGTAAATCTGTGGAGAATGAGGGTCAGTGTGTAAATCTGTGGGGGGGGAGTCAGTGTGTAAATCTGTAGAGAGTGAGTGTCAGTGTGTAAATCTGTGGGGAATAACAGTCTGTGTAAATCCCTGGGAAATGAGAATTACTGTGTAAATCTGTGAGGGGTGTGAGTCAGTGTTTAAATCTGTGGGGAGTGAGAGCCAGTGTGTAAATCTATGCGGAGTGAGATTCAGTGTGTAAATCTGTGGAGAGTGGGAGCCAGTGTGTGAATCTGTGGGGAGCGAGAATCAGTGTGTAATTCTGTGGGGAGTGAGAATCAGTGTGTAAATCTGTGGGGAATGAGAGCCAGTGTGTGAATCTGTGGGGAGTGAGAATCAGTGTGTAAATCTGTGGGGAGTGAGGATCAGCGTGTAAATCTGTGGGGAGTGAGGATCAGTGTGTAAATCTGTGGGGAGTGAGGATCAGTGTGTAAATCTGTGGGGAGTGAGGATCAGTGTGTAAATCTGTACGAAGTTAGTTTGCTTTGTTTACGAAGTTGAATAAAACTGAAAACCCAGTCCAAACATCGCCCTGGATTTTCTCTCAGGCACTGACGATCTGCCAGCTCTTTCCAGAATATTCTGTGCTGATTTCTGTTTTCTAGTTGTTGCAATTTTTAAAAATCTTTTTATCTCGAGCTGCGGTGGAAACAGGTGAAAGAGTTTGATTAATAAATCCTGAGGCACCAAATGAGAGCTCACTGATAAAATCTCGGCACAACCCTTTAAAATATGAGATAGAGCTGGTAAATTTCTTGATTACTGGAACTATAACAACCACATCCCACCCACTCCATCCTGAATTCTGAGCTTACACAAGGTTCCACTGATTTATTTGGAAAGAGGCACTGACTGTGAAAATCTTACCCATTCCCTCCGCCCCCCCTCCCCCCCTCACCAGCTGTCGTTCCCTCCGCCCCCTCTTCCCTCAAGTTACCATTCCCTCCGGACCCTTGCAGCGTTCCCCTGTCTCAGGAAGTCATACTCCCAGCTGCCAGTCTCCTCCTCATTCCCCCCCACCCCGGCTTCGGGTGGGGTTATCTGCTGGACAATGTAACGAGGCCCCCATGCTGGATAGTTTGCCTCCTGCCTCGGCTCCCATCCCACCCTTCCCCACCACACTGCACCAACGCCCTGAGTTCAAACCAGGCCTTAAGAGTTTGATTTCCACTTAACTCCACTCACGCCATAAGGCCTGGGCCCTGAAATTCTGGTTAGGCCCTCAGTCCGCCCGATCAGACAGGCCCAGATCCTGACCCAAATTACAGGAGGGGCCCAGTGGTGATTGGGGGAAAGGACTCATCATCTCCAATAGGAACCAGCGGGTCCATTATTGGGGTTAATTGATCCCCCTCGGGATTGATAACCTCTTGTTGAGGGCGTTTGATCCTTAATGTGAGGCCTCAGTAGGAGTCACGCTGGCTCCCAGCTCTCGGCAGGCTGTGACTAGGTGAATCCTTGAGGTGGCCTGGAATGTCCCCTAGATGCGCCCCCTTGAAGTGGGAGGGAGGGACAAAGATCTGTCCATTCCCCCAACCCACCAAAAAATAGCAGAGCAGAAATCGAGGAAGCAATGCACTCTTCACTCCTTCCTCTGCATCTAACCCGTGCTGTACCTGCCCTGGGAGTGTTTGATGGGACAGTGTAGAGGGAGCTTTACTCTGTATCTAACCCGTGCTGTACCTGCCCTGGGAGTGTTTGATGGGACAGTGTAGAGGGAGCTTTACTCTGTATCTAACCTGTGCTGTACCTGCCCTGGGAGTGTTTGATGGTGTAGTGGTTAGGTTACTGAACTAGTAATCTTAGAGGAATGTGAGTTCAAATCCCACCATGGCAGTTTGAAAATTTGAATTCAATTTATAAAAGAAAAGCTGGTCTCAGTAAAAGTGACGATGCAGCTGTCGGATTGTTGTAGAAACTCCAACTGGTTCTCTAATGCCCTTTAGGGAAGGAAACCTGCCATCCTTACCCAGTCTGGGCCTATATGTGACTCCAGTCCCACACCAACTGCTCTCTGAAGTGACCTGGCAAACCTCTCCATCAGGGTAACTGGGGATGGGCAATCTTTTGTCAATGAGGCCCACACCCTGAGAATGAATAATGATGGGGTTTCCTTACGGTAGCCAGCCTCTCTCAATTTCCGTGGCCCCACTTGTGCCAGAGTTAGATCCTGGCAGGAAGCTGCGGCCTGTTCCAGCCGGGGAGAGGGTCAAGCGGAGGAGGGATGGGCAGGAATAATGTCAAACCACCGCTCCCGCTCCCTTTGCTCAGATCGGCCCGTCTGGCAGTGTAATGACGGAGGTGACCGGCCCTGCTCCATTGACCCAGTTACTGGGGTTTAAGGTGTCTGCTGTGGCTCGGTGGGAATCACTCTCGCCTCACTCCAGATACTGTGAGCGCATAATCCAGGCTGACACTCCAGTGTAGTACGGAGGGAGTGCTGCACTGTCTGAGGTGCCGTCTTTCAGATGAGACGTTAAACCGAGGCCCCGTCTACCCTCTCAGGTGGATGCAAAAGATCCCATGGCCGTTACTCTTAGACGAGCAGGGGAGTTCTCTGTCCTGGCCAATATTTCTCCCTCAACCAACGCCTAAAAACAGATTATTGTATAGAATTGCATAGAATGTGCAGCACAGAAATAGGCCATTCGGCCCAACGGATCCATGCTGGTGTTTATGCTCCACGTATGAGCCTCCTCCCGCCCTACTTCTAACGCCATCAAGATTATCAGGTCATTATCACGTTGCTGTTTGTGGGATCTTGCTGTGCATAAATTGGCTGCCGCATTTTCTGCATTACAACAGTGACCACACTTCAAAAAGTACTTCATTGGTTGTGAAGTGCTTTGGGATGTCCTGAGGTTGTGAAAGGCGCTATATAAATGCAAGTCTGTCTTTTCACTATTGGAGTTTCAGCCCCAATGAGCAGAACGTGGAGCTGCAGTCTAAAGTGGGCCACCAGAGGGGGTTGCGGTTCACCACTGCCGTCGGCTTTAACACAGGGCCCTGGTTACAGCCTCTGGCCATGGGGGCCTTTTGTGGCTACTCTGCTTTGTTGAGCAGACTTTACAAATACTGAACTATGCAAAATCCTCTTAAAAATATTCTGCCCACTTGTTCATTGTGGAACATGGCACTTCCACATCTCTAGAACAGGGAATTACATGGAGAATTTATTCAAAAGCAAAGCAGGAACACACCTGAGGTATCCTGAACTGCAGTTTGACTGATCGCCTTATGCTGGCAGGCCAGTCCCATCTGTACTCATCAGCCTTCCTGCGCTCATGGGTAAAAAGCTTTAAACCTAAAGGTAGCATCTCCCTTTCGATGTCCCCACTCACTAATGGTCTCACTTCACCACTGACAATTTCTCTCTGAAGCTTAGTTTTGGAGTGTCCCATGTCAGTGGGTTTCATCATCGCGGACCAGTTTTCCTGGAAACGACAAGATATGTTAAACACATCTCTCAAACACTCACTGTCGATTGTGATTCTTTTGAGGGAAACTAATCGAACCTTATTTCTGGAAACATTTCACCTCCGCAGGATTCTCGGTCAGTCCAAGCTTTTCTTGACTATAATTAGTCTGGAATTATTCTGCATTTCGTACCACAGCAGGATGCAGGTGAACACGGAGGAGATTAATATTCCTCGGTTCAGGTCGGGTGAACAGGTACTGAAGATGTGTGGGTGGAAAGTCTGAATTGGATCAAATGATCATTCTCACCTGGGCCTGAATTTTAATTAAAGAATTCTGTGAATGTAATATTCATCAACTGCTTTCTCAGCAATATCTCCTTCCAAAACTTCTATTTTTAAATCTTGGGAATGATTTAGCTTAGCAGCACATCCTGTCCCAGCAGGACTCTTCCTGACCCAGCAGGGCTCTTCCTGTCCCAGCAGGGCCCTTCCTGTCCCAGCAGGACAGTCCTGTCCCAGCAGGGCTCTTCCTGTCCCAGCAGGACAGTCCTGTCCCAACAGGGCCCTTCCTGTCCCAGCAGGGCTCTTCCTGTCCCAGCAGGGCCCTTCCTGTCCCAGCAGGACAGTCCTGTCCCAGCAGGGCTCTTCCTGTCCCAGCAGGGCATTTCCTGTCCCAGCAGTGCACTCCTTATACCAGCAGGGTCCTTCCTGTCCCAGCAGTGCACTCCTTATACCAGCAGGGTCCTTCCTGTTCCAGCAGGGAACTTCCTGTCCCAGCGGGGCTCTTACTGTACGAGCATATCCATTACTGGGGGTTCTATAGAGTCTGGTTCTATTCTATGGTGGTGACATCCATTGACTGGGGATCCACCCGCTCTGTCACTGAGACTTCTTCCATGTGAACAATGATGAACAGGAAAAGGCCCTCTGGTCCATCCAGCCTGTCCCACACAACTGCGACACCTCATGCTTCACATTATATACACACCCCACCCCACCCAAACCATGTGATCTCCTGGGAGAGACGAAAAAACAGATAAAAACTCAAACCAATAAGAGAAAAAAAAATCTAGAAAATTCCTCTCCGACCCCCCCTCCCCCCCCCACCAGGCGATCTAAAGTAGTCCAGGAGATCACTCTCGTCCTGATTAACATTACCAGGGTCCTGCCTCCTGTAAGAGGTGATCTCCGCCCCAGCCAGAAACAGGACCAGCTCTCGCTCGAGGGGATTCAGCGAATCAGTGTTCACCGCACGAGGCGGTGTTCCAGCCTTGGGCGTCCTCTGGCCCAGCAGCACGTTCTATCAGGGCAAGATTCGCTGGGTCAGTCAGGCATTGATACGTGTATTGGGAGCACTGGAGGGGTCTGCAGTGGCCTGTTGGGATCTGACTGCTCCATTTGTTCTCCGGCTTTGTTGCAACATATTATCTGTCCTTTGGTTTATTTTCTGGTCTGTCTTTTAGAATCTCTCATCCTTCAGATTTTTTTATGTTTTGCAATAAACTGGAACTGCCTTTATGTGAGTGGCTGACTGTTGGTTTTGATGCTGTCTCTGCCGTTGCCAGGGGGAGATTATATTACGGCCCATGATTGGAATGATGGGTGGGCTATCGTTCCTATCCCTCAGAGACTCTCGGTCTCATTTACCTGAATTTCCAATCCTCTAGGTCAGGCCTCGCCGAGAGTTTTGCCCAGCTAACTTTGTGTCACAAGTCTGACCTTCTCAGTCTTGTGACAGGGAGGTAGAATGGCTTACGGTTTCCTGGAGCAATACGTCACGGAACCAACCAGGGAACAGGCTATTTTAGATTTGTTTTATGTAATGAGACAGGGTTAATTAGTAATCTCACAGTGAAAGAACCTCTGGGGAAGAGTGATCATAGTATGATAGAATTTCATATTCAGTTTGAAAGTAACGTACTTAAGTCAGAAACTAGAGTCTTAAACGTAAATAAAGCCAATTACATAGGTACGAGGGGTGAGTTGTCAAAGCTAGATTGGGAAATTAAATTTGACAGTTGAAAAGCAAATGGCAAACATTTAAAGAACTATTTCAATATTCTCAACAAGTATTCCATTGAGAAATAAAAACTCCACGGGAAAAGTGATCCATCCGTGGCTAACTAAAGAAGTTAAGGATAGTATTAGATTGAAAGAAGAGGCCTATAATGTCGCCAAGAAGAGTAGTAAGCCTGGGGATTGGGAGAGTTTTAGAAACCACCAAAAAATTGATAAAAAGGGAGAAAATAGAATATGAGAGTAAACTAGCAAGAAATATAAAAACAGATTGTAAGAGCTTCTACAAGTGTGTAAAAAGGAAGAGAGTAGCAAAAGTAAACATTGGTCCCTTAGAGGCTGAGACAGGAGAAATTATAATGGGGAATAAGGAAATGGCAGATGCGGTAAACAAATATTTTGTATCTGTCTTCACAGTAGAAGACACAAAAAGCATACCAGAAATAGTGGGGAACCAAGGGGCTAATGAGAGTGAGGAACTTAAAACAATTAATATCAGTAGAGAAAAAGTACTGAACTAATGGGACTAAAAGCCAACAAATCCCCTGGATCTGATGGCCTACATCCGAGGGTTCTAAAAGAGGTGGCTGCAGAGATAGTGGATGCATTGGTTATGATCTTCCAAAATTCCCTAGATTCTGGAATTCTCTAGTGGACTGGAAGGTAGTAAATGTAACCCCGCTTTTCAAGAAGGGAGGGAGAAAACAGGGATTTATAGGCCAGTCAGCCTGACATCAGTCGTCGGGAAAATGCTGGAATCCATTATTAAGGAAGTGGTAACAGGGCACTTAGAAAATCATAATATGATTAGGCAGAGTCAACATGGTTTTATGAAAGGGAAATCATGTTTGACAAATTTATTAGAGTTTTTTGAGGATGTAACTAGCAGGGTAGATAAAGGGGAACCAATGGATTTGGTATATTTGGATTTTCAAAAGGCATTCGATAAAGTGCCACATAAAAGTTTGTTACACAAGATAAGTGCTCATGGGGTTGGGGGTGATATATTAGCATGGATAGAGGATTGGTTAACGGACAGAAAACAGAGAGTAGAGATAAACAAGTAATTCTCAGGTTGGCAGGCTGTAACTAGTGGGGTGCCGCAAGGATCAGTGCTTGGGCCTCAGCTATTTACAATCTATATTAGTGACTTAGATGAAGGGACCGAGTGTAATGTATCCAAGTTTGCTGACGATACAAAGCTAGGTTGGAAAGTAAGCTGTGAGGGGGACGCAAAGAGTCTGTAAAGGGATATGGACAGATTAAGTGAGTGGGCAAGAAAGTGGCAGATGGAGTATAATGTGGGGAAATGTGAGGTTATTCACTTTGGTCGAATAGAAAAACAGAATATTTTAAATGATGAGAAACTACTAAATGTTGGTGTTCAGAGAGACATGGGTGTCCTCATATAACAAACACAAAAAGTTAGTATGCAGGTACAGCAGGTAATTAGGAAGGCAAATGGCATTATTGCTCTTGTACTCCAACCCCCTTTATTGCAAGAGGGTTGGAGTACAAGAGTAAGGAAGTCTTACTACAATTGTACAGGGCTTTGGTGAGACCTCACCTGGAGTACTGTATACAATTTTGGTCTCCTTATCTAAGGAAGGATACACTTGCCTTGGAGGCGGTGCAATGAAGGTTCACTAGATTAATTCCAATGAAGAGAGATTGAGTAGAATGGGCCTGTACCCTCTGGAATTTAGAAGAGTGAGAGGTGATCTCATTGAAACATATAGGATTATGAGGGGGCTTGACAGGGTGAATGCTGAGAGATTGTTTCCACTGGCTAGAGAGTCTAGAACTAGGGGGCATAGTCGCAGGATAAGGGGTCAGCCATTCAAGACTGAGATGAGGAGGAATTTCTTCATGCAGAGGGTTGTGAATCTTTGGAATTCTCTACCCCAGAGGGCTGTGGATGGTGAGTCATTGAATATATTCAAGGCTGAGATGGATAGATCTTTGGACTCTAGGGGAATCAAGGGATATGGGGATCGGGCAGGAAAGTGGAGTTGAGGTCTTCGATCAGGCATGATCTTATTGAATGGCAGAGCAGGCTTGAGGGGCTGTATGGCCTACTCCTGCTCCTATTTCTTATGTTCTTGTGTTCTAATAACATAATTCTTAAAATAATGATTGAGAAAGACATAAGACAAAGATCAAAGTAATAGATTGGAAAACAGCTAATTTTGAGGGGATGAGAATGGAACGAGGGAAGGTAAACCGGAAAAAGATTTTGACAAAGAGATAGAACAGCAGTGGGAAATATTTAAAATGGTGATCATAGCGTTCAGGAGAAATATATCCCTCTAAAAAACAAGAACTAGCCAATAATGAAGCAGCACAGATGAATAAAGAGACAAGGGTAAAATTGAAACTAAAGAAAAAGGCACACACTAAGTGTATGGACAATAAAGGAGAGGATGACAAAAGGGAATACGAAGAGGTTAGGAAAGAAGTCAAAAAAACAATTAGGAAAGCAAAGAGAAACTACCAATTATCAAGGAATATAAAAAGAAATATAAAGTATTCTACATAAACATAAATAACAAAAGAAAAATCAGGATAGTGATAGGGCCACTAAGGGATACACAGGATAAACTCACAGGTAATAACAGTGAAATGGCAGAAATATTGAAGTTACTTTGCCTCAGTATTTGCCAGGGAGACTAAGGTGGGCAGGACATTAGAAGAAGATTGAAAAATATATTCAAACTTTTAACATAGAAAGTGGGGAGATTAATGATAGGGAGAATAAGACCCTTGGTCCGGATGGATTGCATCCATGAAAATTAAAAAAAGTTAGGGAGAAGATAGCAGAGGCACTATTACATATATGTAAACATTCATTGGAAAAGGGAATGGTGCCAGAGGACTGGCCAACAACCAATGTTATTCCTGTGTTTAAAAAAGGGAGATAGAATAAGTCCAGGAAACTATAGGCCAATTAGCTTAATGTCGATAGTAGGAAAAATAATGGAATCTTTACTCAAAGATATATTAGAGAAACATCTAGAAACTGAAAATATAATAAAGAATAGTCAGCACGGATTTCAAAAGGGAAGGTCATGCTTGACCAATCTTATTGAATTCTTTGAAGAAGTAACAGAAAGAGTAGACAAGGGTAATGCAGTAGATGTAATATATTTGTATTTTCAAAAGGCCTTTGATAAGTTACCGCATTGTAGACTCATGACTAAGGTCAGAGGATGTGGAGTCAGGGAACAGGTAGCAGAATGGATAGCAAGCTGGCTACAAAACAGAAAACAGAGAGTAGGGATTAAGCTACTCAGACTGGCAAAAGGTGGGAAGTGGTGTTCCACAGGAATCAGTGCTGGGACCACTGTTCACAATTTACATAAATGATTTTGACTTGGGAATTGGAAGTACAATTTCAAAAGCTTTGATAAGAGTCTAAATGGGGTAGAGGAGCAGAGGGATCTGGGGGTACAGATACACAAATCACTAAAAGTAGCGACACAGGTTAATCAGGCCATAAAAAAAGGCAAATCAAGCACTGGGGTTCATTTCTAGAGGGATAAAATTGAAAAGCAGAGAAGTTATGTTAAACTTGTATAGAACCTTGGTTAGATCACACTTGGGAGTACTGCGAACAGTTCTGGTCTCCATATTACAGATAGGATATAGAGACATTGGAGAGGGTGCAAAAAAGATTCACAAGGATCATACCAGAACTGAGAGAATATACCTATAGGAAAGGCTGAACAGGTTAGGGCTCTTTTCTCTAGAAAAGAGAAGGCTGAGGGGTGATAATGAACGGGTTTGATTGGGTAAAAATAGAGAAAATGTTTCCACTTGTGGGGGAGTCCAAAACTAGAGGACATAAATATAAAAGAGTCACTAATAAATCCAATAGGGAATTCAGGAGAAACTTCTTTATCCAAAGAGTGATAAGTATGTGGATTGTGCTACCACAAGGAGTAGTTGAGGTGAATAGCATAGATACATTTAAGGTGAAGCTAGATAAACACACGAGGGAGAAAGGAATAAAGGATATGCTGATAGGGTGAGATGAAGTAGGGAGGGAGGAGGCTCGTGTGGAGCATAAATGCCAGGATAGACCAGTTGGGCTGAATGGCCTATTTTGGTGCTGTAGTTTCGATGTATCCAGCTGTCTGTTTTGACTTTACTCTGAATTCTTCCAGTGTTTTATTGTAATCTCTTATTAACTTCAACCTCGCTTCCTCACTGTAGTCTAGTTCAATTTGAGTTCTTCTTAAAACCTGATTACTTTTACATCCTACTGCCTGTGCCGCTAATCTTTGTTTGGCTTCTTGTAAGGAAGTTTCTAAGTATTAGACTTCCAATTCCTTGTGTGCTAACATCTGAACTTCTGTTCCTTCTGGCTTAGCTGTAGCATTCTGAGTTAGTGGTTGTTTAAGATCTCTCTTAGCAAAGACGGTTTCCCTATCTTCTGGTTCCTGGTCTAGCTGCTATTTAATTCTAAATGTCCAAGGCTGTACCGACTGTCATTATGTAAGAGACTTGTGTAGTTCTGACCTAATAGAAACATCTATCTGTTTGAAGACTATGTTTACCATTTCTGTACATGGAAGGACAGCTTTTTTTTATATATGAGACCCATTCTCTGGAATGCTGAGCTGATGTTAGTGTAAACCAGGAGTGAAGGTCCTGGAGGGGGTATAATGTAATCGCCTTTCAGTAAGGGAAGACCCGGGGGCTGATCACCGTCACTGAGCTCAGCAACTGTAACGCCAAGTCTCCCGCAGCCTTCCCATCGTCGTGTGTGTTGTTTGCGAGTATCATTCCCTCTAATAAGTCTATAAGTGAAAACTGTCTCGAATTCTCATTTCTGACAGCTCCAGGCTTGTGTCTCTCGAGCAGCATCAATTGACAGTTCGGTTTGTAATATGTCACTGAGGGTTAATGTGCATTAATTGCAGTATATAAAGAATATCTGATTGCTGGTAAGCACACAAAAAACAATTTCTAAAACAAACGTGTTTATTTTGCTAAACTAAGTTGAAGCTCGGTACAAATTCTACACAGAGGGCGAGAGTTATTCGGTGTGGTCCACTTCATCTGCAGACTCGGAATGGTCTGATGGGTGCTCGGCTTTGTGCTTTTCCATTTTTGCCATGAGTTCTGAAATAGATCAGATTAAAAAACATTGCGTTAAATTTTTCCCAAATAGTCGTTTTGGTCAGTAGGCCCCAGGTTCTGCACTAGGGGCAGCCTCAGTGCCCACGGGCTAGCAAGAGGAGAATAAAACACAGCTCAAGTTCCCACTCCTGAATGTTACCCGGTGCCTCCTGTTGGGGGTGAGGACGGGTTTGGTTGTGGTGCATCTCTGTGGTCAAACAGCTCATTGCCTAGGCCATTGGATGAAGGATGGGCATGTGGATACCCTGGACCTTGTCCCAGTGAGAGTTGGTGCCTTTAGGATGTAGAGAATCTTCCTTCCCCAGTCCAGGGATGCCGAGGCCAGCTGTAACACTATTTGTCTTCACCCTGGTAATAATAGTATTTAACTCGGCACAGACCAGACGGCGGATTGAACCTGGCCCCTTCCTGTTCTCTACAGCTCACTACTGTCACTTTGTCACAAGGAGCTGATAGCAAAAGTTGCACAAACAAACGAACTTGACCAAACTGTTCAACTATAGGCTCCTGGTTGGCGCTCTTGCACAAGTGGATTGGCTATCTTGTGGACCTGTGTAATGTAGCTGTACAGTGATGCAAACAAGAGCCTGCATGGCTGCCCTAAACACAGCAATCCAGAAAAATCTGACAGTGAAAACCAGCCCAGAACGTACACCCACGACATGTATAAACAAGTGGTTACACTGAAGGGGCAGTTCTCCCCACCTGTGAAAATGTCACTTTTTGACACATTCTGTGGTGCATACCCGCGACCTCTACCATCTAGAAGGACAAGGGCAGCAGGCACATGGGAACAACACCACCTGCACGTTCCCCTCCAAGTCACACACCATCCCGAACTTATTCCTTCATTGTTGCTGGGTCAAAGTCCTGGAACTCCCTTCCTAACAGCACTGTGGAAGAACCTTTACCATACGGACTGCAGCGGTTCAAGAAGGCGGCTCACCACCACCTTCTCAAGGGCAATTAGGGATGGGCAATAATTGCTGGCCTTGCCAGCGATGCCCACATCCCGTGAACGAATAAAAAAAAAACTTTCTCCTTTTTTAAGCCGTAAATAATTTCTGAGAGATTTTAAATATGAAAATAATTGAGTTGCGAACTGAAACCTTTTACAAAAGAACCTCTTGATAAACCCAAATGGTTTAAGGTGCCCGACGGACCCCAATAAAGTAGTCTGGGAGCAGGCAACCCTCAGCCCCGCCGTTTATCCCAATAGTCTTGCGAGCAGCTGTCAATCACAGAAATTCCAGCTCAAAAGGCCATTTCACCCCATCATGCTGATGGGTTGCTGGCTCCACACTGGGGTTAACTATTCTATTGCTCTTTCCCCATACCTTTACATTTTTCTTGGTGTTTATCTAATGCTCTCTCTTAGCTTCGGCTGATAAATGGCAAGTAACATTCGTGCCAGACAATGACCATCTCCAACAAGACAGTCTAACCACCTCCCCTTGACATTCAACGGCATTACCATCGCCAAATCCCCACCATCAATAACCTGGGGGTCACCACTGACCAGAAACTTAACTGGACCAGCCACATAAATACTGTGGCTACAAGAACAGGTCAGAGGCTGGGTATTCTGCGGCGAGTGACTCACCTCCTGATTCTCCAAAACCTTTCCACCATCTACAAGGCACAAGTCAGGAGTGTGATGGAATACTTTCCATTTGCCTGGATGAGTGCAGCTCCAACAACACTCAAGAAGCTCGACACCTTCCAGGACAAAGCAGCCCACTTGATTGGCACCCCATCCACCACCCTAAACATTCACTCCCTTCACCACCGGCGTACCGTAGCTGCAGTGTGTACCATCCACAGGATGCACTGCAGCAACTCGCCAAGACTTCTTTGACAGCACCTTCCAAACCCTCGACCTCTACCACCTAGAAGGACAAGGGCAGCAGGCACGTGGGAACAACACCACCTGCACGTTCCCCTCCAAGTCACACACCATCCCGACTTGGAAATATATCGCCGTTCCTTCATCGTCGCTGGGTCAAAATCCTGGAACTCCCTAACAGCACTGTGGGAGAACCTTCACCACACGGACTGCAGCGGTTCAAGAAGGCAGCTCACCACCACCTTCTCAAGGGCAATTAGGGATGGGCAATAAATGCCGGCCTCGCCAGCGACGCCCACATCCCATGAATGAATTTAAAAAAAAGATGCTGTGCTTGAGTCTGCTGCAGAAGCCCCTCATGGTAATGGATTCCATATATTTTTAAGAATTCGATGTGAACAACTTATTTCTAAGCTTCCCCTTCTATTACTAATCCTATGTCTTTCCCTATCAATCTAAGCAGGTAGGTTAAAAAGCCTCTCCATCAAATTCCCTCAAGTGATGCCTCAAAACTGTGCGTTAGGGAAACAAACAGGGGCCCATTTTGGAGCGGTCTGCAGTCACTGTAGAGCCTGAGCAGCAATATTATCCAACCCTCAGCCAGTTGGAATCATCAGCCGGGATCAGAGAAACAGTAATTTAACAACCTGAAGTCTGGAGCTTTGAGGCACCTTTCTGCCCAGTCCCCGGTCATTATTATTGGGACTCCACTCCCTGACCCACTCAGCACAAATCACAGGAGATATGGCACAGCAGTGGTTATGTCACTGGACTAGTAACTCAGAGAACACCAGTCCAGATCCCACCGTCGCAGCTCAAGAATCCAAATTCAGTTTTTAAAAATCTGGAATAAAAAGCTGGTGTCAGTATAAGTGACCATGAAGCTGTCAGATTGTCATAAAAACCCAACTGGTTCACTAATGTCCTTTAGGGAAGGAAACCTGCCGTCCTTACCCGGTCCGGGCCTATATGTGACTCCAGTCCCACACCAACATGATTGACTCTTAACTGCCCTCTGAAGTGACCCAGCAAGTCACTCAGTTGTATCAAACCACTACAAAGATGAAGGCGGCCCACTACCACCTTCTCAGGGCAACTCAGGATGGGCAATAAATGCTGGCCTGGCCAGCGATGCCCACATCCCGAGACTGAATAATAAAATGTCAGCGTGTGTTCAGAGACCAATCATGGGGAATGATGCTCAGAGGAGAACGGGAAGCTTGAACAGAAAGAGCACCCCAAAGTACGAACGTGGACTGTCGGCACAAAACACTATCTCCAAACCGCCACACTCCCAGGGTTAAAGGGCGTGCGCACCTACCTTTGGCTGGATTGAAGACTCCATTGGTCTGCTCGTTACACACGTAACAGCGCTTGGATTTGCGGTAATGCTGCAGAGCACAACTTTCACAGAAATAGTGTTTACACCTGAGAAAGAACAGACAGCTCGTTAAACAGACATCCCATAAAGAACAGACAGCTCGTTAAACAGACATCCCATAAAGAACAGGCGGCTTATTAAATAACAGGACGTCCCATAAAGAACAGGCGGCTTATTAACCAACAGGGACAGCCTGTGGAAAACTATAAGTTTTGCCTGACTAAATTGACTTTCTAATACACTTAAACCATAAAGCTGACCATATTAATGTAGAAATACTGAACCATAAAAGAAGCAAAGCATGATGGAATAAGTTGACCATGTTAGCTAACCAGCTGAAAATAATGAGAAGCTTAAAGTGTTCACGTTCCCAGCAAAGACACACAGAAGGGCTATTGTCTTTGCTTATGAGATAACTGTCTAACTAACAGAAATTAATGACCACATAACCTTGAGACTAGGACAGTCTCTACTGATAAGGGAGCTGTGTTGCTAGGGCAACGTACCTTTCCCAGATCCTGTGAGAGGCCACCGAAAAGGCATGAGAACCTGAAGGGTGGGTTCCCTATTTTTGATTGACTAAACACTTGAACCAATGAGATTGTACATGTACGCCCATATTCAATGATAGACAGACATTACTGAATTAAGTGTATAAAAGAAAGCCAATTCCTTTGTCTTTCGAAGTCGTAGCCTCAACCTTTGATTGAGGTGCGCTTCCCTTGTATACAAGCTTCTTGGTAATAAATTCTTACTTGTCTGAAAATAAGTGTTTGGAGTTAATGCATTGTGTATAATAGGTAATTAAGTTTTCGACAAGCCCATAAAGAACAGGCGGCTTATTAACTAACGGTAACCAATTTTCTGGATTAAAAATGCAACAATCTTTTGGCTTTTCTGTGGCAAACCCACTTACTTGGTGATCACTGGGTTTGTAAAGGAGGCCCTGCAGATGAAACACTTAAAGGGGAGGGCATCATCATCGCTGCTCACTTCATAGTTCTCGTCATCTGTAAATAAAAGGCACATGGCGGTGAGGATCCATCCTACCGTGCAATCCCTGAAAACCTGATTCCCCCCTCCCTGGGAATATTTAAAGTGCACTAATGGATCTAGGAGTGGAACGTCTCCCCAAGGCGGCACAGGCTGGTTAATCAAAGCTCACAACCAGAGATCGGTCTGTCAGTTGCTCAAATACGTTACATTTCCTTCTGATCGACTCTTTAACAATCAATACCCAACACCATGCTGTTTACCGGCTGCCCACAGGACTCCGAAACAAAGTGACGGCACTTCAAAAAGTGAAGCAGTTTGGGACGTCCAGAGGTCGTGAAAGGTGCTGTATAAATCCAAGTTCTTTCTTTCAGCTGTACCAAGTAAACGACACAACAGAGGGTCCAACACATGAAATGTAAAGATCAGTGAAGCCAATTTTTATTGCCAATATAAAAACCTGTTTTCTTCAGTTTTTCATGTTTTAATCTGTTTAAAATTGGACCCTCAAAAAACCTGGTTAAATTTGAGAAAATCAGTAACAAAAAAACTTAATAAAACAATCTTGGGACGTAAAACATAAATAGAATTAAACTGGGAGACAACCACAATTATTTACACAGTTCAGGGACACCATCTTTATGGGGCCCACTCAGACTCTTAACCCCTAGATCGATTTTACTATTAAAAAGAATAAGAACCTAGACTTCCAGTCATTTACCTGCCACTATGATGGTGGGATAATAAAAATTTGCTAGACTCATGTTGCAATCTTGCTTTTAGTAGCGTCTTGGTGTGCGAGTTGAGTCCGTCTTTGAATGATGCCCTTGGTGTGCAGGGATCTAACCGTGTAGTAACTGTGCTGTTGCTCCACACCCAAGTGGAACGGAAGGCTGATGTTTTGCCACAGTACAAGGGGTCAAAACATGATCCCGATCCCTTAAAAAATAATGGCACAGTCTTCATTTTCTTCTGGCCAAAAACCAGGTCCACAGATGCCCGCGCATCGCATCAGTGAAGTCACTGTGACGCACTGCGTGCTGCTCGCATCATACGGTGCATCTCTGGACAAGAGTTTTGGTTAAAAAAATAACAATGAGAAATTTGTTTCTCCCCCCAATTTGTGAAAAAAAAATCTAGGAATTTATCAGGGGTGGGGAATTGGTAAAGCTGATTTTCATGGACCCTAGAATGAATCAATAGGCCAGCTGGTCTGGTTGGGCTAATGATGAACGACCACAGTAAAATCCTGGTGTTAATAAACTGGTGAGCTTTGTTCTTGTGAGTTGTGTGTCTGAACCCCTTGACATGAGAGAGTATCTTTCCCCTCAATCTCTCGGATCCTCTCTAAGGTTGGGAATCAGTCCCACCAGTGCTGACCATGCCTCGTGCGAACTTATACAATATTGACAAGCAATTCAACCAATGGGGGCATCACAGCCTGTCTTCACCCGACAGCCTCATGTGCAACTTCCAGCAGCAGTCAGTGGATTACAACCAGGAGCAGGAATCTGGGCGGATATTCTCCCCTCCTCCACCCCGACACAGGGATACTGTGGCCAAATGCACCACCACCGCTGCCCGTGTTGAGATCAGCTCTCAGGACAGGCTGGGAATCAGACCTCGATCGTCTGCTCTATATGGTTTAGAGCTGCCCAGCTGACCACAGTACAGTCTTACTACAGTCCTCTATTACTGTGCAGGGTGTTATACCCAGCTCTTAACTCAAAATGAATGACAAATTCCCACATTTGGCAGAAGTAAATGGCTGGATATGTTGCAAAGCTCACATCGCATTGTGCTTTAATGCAGCTGGGTGATGCCAGTGGTTTGACACTTGACACAATCTTCTCTTAAAGGGGCTGCCTATGACGTGTCTCACTGTGCATGTGATGGAGAAGATCGGGACATCGAGCCCACGGTCACAGCACTCACCATTTACACCGTATCGACCTTCGTCCAGCTCCCGTTCTATCTGCCAGCCGTGCTTGTAGTCCGAGCGATCGTGTAGGAACTTACAGCTGTCTGCGAGAGATAAAGAGAGAGAAAAACCCCATTCAGCAGAGTCCGGAGAAAGAGCATATACCCTTAAAGGCTTATTTTACATGCCTTTCTTTTCAAGGCTTTCTCCCTGCCCTCCTCAGTGCCAGGATAGGAGGCCAGGGATGTCTCCTGCCCTCTTAATTCCTTGTCCATTCTTCAAGCGTGATTGCAGACAGCAAGTGTTGGCAGGCTATTTGACTGTGGGGGCATCACAGCCGAGCCCGATCCTGTCCTCGACCAATGTCTACGTAGAAGGCGTGGGACCATGGCGGATTTCTCTCTCCCTGACACTGCGCCAACTGTAGTGACCCAAAGACAGCCGTGGTCACTAACCCAGCACAGACGGGGGATCAAAGGGGAGGTGCTGAACTTTGGTGTTTGCAACAAAATCCCCCTCAAAACACAGGAAAGGATAAACTTGCCTCCAAAACCGCAGAAGCCCGTCTCCTTGTAATCTTTACAGATGTCCGGCTGGTAATCCCATCGCACGGTAGCTCGGAGGTGCTCGGGCGCTCGGATAGGTCCTTTCCTGACATGCAACAAGCAGAGTGTTCATGTTGGTAGCGGCAGTGGCGGAATCACACGTAACAGTGATAGTGACGGGGGAGGGGCCGGGAGCCGGAGCCGAGCGGGGGAGGGGCCGGGAGCCGGAGCCGAGCGGGGGAGGGGCCGGGAGCCGGAGCCGAGCGGGGGAGGGGCCGGGAGCCGGAGCCGAGCGGGGGAGGGGCCATTCACAGGGAGCTCTCACAATCCTGCTCCGTGTTATTTTCTACACCCTACTGTGAAAACATTCTCCCCTTCTCCCACTGTGACACGGAGAGCAGTGAAGCGACCTGCTGCTGAGGGCTGTGCCAATGCTCCGCTGGAGCTGGGCTGTGGGAGGTGTAAGAGAGGGACTGAGACACAGCTCACCATCATTCACTGGACCACAGCTGCCCGAACATGAACCAGGCAGCAGGAAACATAGTAGGTACTAACATAATACACTAAATATAAGATTGTCACTAATATAGCCAATGGGGAATTCAGGAGAAACCTCTTTTCTCAGAGTGTCGCGAATGTTGAACTCGCTCCCATAAGGAGTAGTTGAGGCGAATAACATAGGTACGTTTTAGGGGAAGCTAAATAAACACGAGGGAGAAAGGAATAGGATATGTTGATAGGGTTGGATGAAGTAAGATGGGAGGAGGCTTGTGTGGAGCATAAACACCAGCACAGACCAGATGGGTCGAATGGCCTGTTTCTGTACTGTAAAATTCTATGTAACTCAATGGCTGCCAACCCTCTGTGCCCCTGGCAGCCACCGGTGCCAATACGGTAACGTCTCTGTAATTGTTACAGTTCCTCCCAGCACCCCCCACTGGCAGTATGTGTGTATCTAGGGCCATGAAAAACTTTGGACGTGAGAGGCTGGCAGCAGCCCTCCCATTCCTGGGCAATTAGGGACTGGCAATAAATGCCAGCCTTGCCACCGACTCCCACATCCCGAGGATAAATTTTTTACTGTAGCATTCGAAAAAAACAGCTCCGCAATAGCTCAGTAAGCGGAACGTCCAGTGTGGTCCTGAGCCAGTGGATCTCAGGCTCAGTTTGCTGGTCTACATGTAGTTGGCTGATTTCATCTGAGGGGGGGGTGGAAAAAGTGTCCTATAATTGGCCCCAGGACTTGGAACAGAAATATCAGCCAGGTCCCGTGCTCCTCGCCATCCAGTGACCTCTGCTGGAAACCAAGTGAGGACTGGGTTTGGTGGTGATGCTCCCCATGGTTGAATACCAACCACATTCACTGTCTCAGGAGTAATGTTACAGCAGGCTCCAAATGCCCATGAAGACCCAACCCAGCCACAGGTACAACCTTCAGATGAGGAGAGATAACCGACTTTTATTTAAATTAATTTAAAACAGTGCAAAGTTCATTATAAATCTGGTTAAAATCGAAGGAGGTACAAACATAAGCTCAATTTGGGTTTCCCAATCTAAAATGAGTCCATCTGCCTGCAGACCCAGCTTTGCCAGGTCCATATGAATCAGAGTTCTCCCCAGTGTCCTGGCCAATATTTATCCCTCAAACAACATCACCAAAACAGATTATCTGGTCATTATCACATTGCTATTTGTGGGAGCTTGCTGTGCGCAAACAATGCCTATACTTCAAAAGTATTTCATTGGCTGTAAAGCGCTTTGGGACGTCCCGAGGTTATGAAAGGTGCTGTATAAATGCAAGTCTATCTTTGTTTCAAACCAATCACCCCCACCCCAAATTTATCTGCGGAGAGTCTCCAGCCCGGAGATCCCAGGAAGGACAGTGAGAGAAGTTGCTGAGTGTTCTACACACCTCACCATTCCTGAAGCTGCATTTGCCATGGATGTGTCCTTGGGTTTGACGTACTTGATGTAGTTGTTTATACCTCGATAGATTTTCTCGTCCTCTTTCCCTTTCAGTTCCTGTCAGATACAAACAGGATAATTAAGAGCCCGCAGTGGCCCCTCACACTGGACGCTGAGGAGCCAGCCACGATGACCAGCTCAAACTGTCTCCACGTTCACCCCAGTAAAGGCACAAAAATCCCACACAAAGTGCGATCTATACACCACATATTACGGTACCTCTATGACCGTAGAGGGGCTCATAGTCGCCCGACATCACGAAGCTGCTCAATGGCTGTAATGCAGTTCACCTACACCCCAGGCTCTTCCATAACCTCACTCAATCTGTCCCATTCAAACATACAGAGGGAGTGGTGAGAGAGAATACATTTAAGAGTGGGATACATTTAAGTGTAAGATTACGTTATTTACCATTTGTCTCTATTTGCTTCTATTTCTCATCTTCCTCTCCCACTCTTCAACCATCTCTGTCTGAGTGTGCTATCGCCACCTCCCTCTGTCTGAGTGTGCTATCGCCACCTCCCTGTCTGAGTGTGCTATCGCCACCTCCCTCTGTCTGAGTGTGCTATCGCCACCTCCCTCTGTCTGTGTGTGCTATCGCCACCTCCCTCTGTCTGAGTGTGCTATCGCCACCTCCCTCTGTCTGAGTGTGCTATCTCCACCTCCCTCTGTCTGAGTGTGCTATCTCCACCTCCCTCTGTGCCAGCGTCTGTCTGGCTGCTTGTTCTTTTTCTCCTCCCCTAGCCCTGCTCCCAGCCATCTCAGCCCGCGCTCTCCGCCATCGCCCCGCAGTGTGTGACCCCCTGCCCTAGTGCGTGTGATTGTCTCTTTCTCTTTGCCAGTTTGTCTTTCTCTCTCCCCCTACCCAAATATCCCTCTCTCGCCCTGCCCCAGTGTAAGAAAATAAGAAATAGGAGCAGGAGTAGGCCAATCGGCCCCTCGAGCCTGCTCCGCCATTCAATAAGATCATGGCTGATCTGATCTTAACCTCAAATCTAAATTCATGTCCAATTTCCTGCCCGCTCCCCGTAACCCCTAATTCCCTTTACTTCTAGGAAACTGTCTATTTCTGTTTTAAATTTATTTAATGATGTAGCTTCCACAGCTTCCTGGGGCAGCAAATTCCACAGACCTACTACCCTCTGAGTGAAGAAGTTTCTCCTCATCTCAGTTTTGAAAGAGCAGCCCCTTATTCTACGATTATGCCCCCTAGTTCCAGTTTCACCCATCCTTGGGAACATCCTTACCGCATCCACCCGATCAAGCCCCTTCACAATCTTATATGTTTCAATAAGATCGCCTCTCATTCTTCTGAACTCCAATGAGTAGAGTCCCAATCTACTCAACCTCTCCTCATATGTCCACCCCCTCATCCCCGGGATTAACCGAGTGAACCTTCTTTGTACTGCCTCGAGAGCAAGTATATCTTTTCTTAAGTATGGAGACCAAAACTGTATGCAGTATTCCAGGTGCGGTCTCACCAATACCTTATATAACTGCAGCAATACCTCCCTGTTTTTATATTCTATCTCCCTAGCAATAAAAGCCAACATTCCGTTGGCCTTCTTGATCACCTGCTGCACCTGCATACTAACGTTTCGATTTTCTTGCACTAGGACCCCCAGATCCCTTTGTACTGCAGTACTTTCCAGTTTCTTGCTATTAAGATAATAACTTGCTCTCTGATTTTTCCTGCCAAAGTGCATAACCTCACATTTTCCAATATTAAACATAAACATAAGAACATAAGAACATAAGAAATAGGAGCAGGAGTAGGCCAATCGGCCCCTTGAGCCTGCTCCGCCATTCAATAAGACCATGGTTGATCTGATCCTAACCTCAAATCTAAATTCATGTCCAATTTCCTGCCCGCTCCCCGTAACCCCTAATTCCCTTTACTTCTAGGAAACTGTCTATTTCTGTTTTAAATTTATTTAATGATGTAGCTTCCACAGCTTCCTGGGGCAGCAAATTCCACAGACCTACTACCCTCTGAGTGAAGAAGTTTCTCCTCATCTCAGTTTTGAAAGAGCAGCCCCTTATTCTAAGATTATGCCCCCTAGTTCTAGTTTCACCCATCCTTGGGAACATCCTTACCGCATCCACCCGATCAAGCCCCTGCACAATCTTATATGTTTCAATAAGATCGCCTCTCATTCTTCTGAACTCCAATGAGTAGAGTCCCAATCTACTCAACCTCTCCTCATATGTCCGCCCCCTCATCCCCGGGATTAACCGAGTGAACCTTCTTTGTACTGCCTCGAGAGCAAGTATATCTTTTCTTAAGTATGGACACCAAAATCGTATGCAGTATTCCAGGTGCGGTCTCACCAATACCTTATATAACTGCAGCAATAGTGAAAAAAATTCTCCTCAGCTCCCCTCTAATCCTTCTACCAGTTACTTTAAATTTATGCCCCCTGGTCACTGACCCCTCTGCTGAGGGAAATAGGTCCTCCCTAACCACTCTATCTAGTCCCCTCATAATTTTATACACCTCAATTAAATCTCCCCTCAGCCTCCTTTGTTCCAAAGAAAACAACTCCAGCCTATCCAATCTTTCCTCATAGCTAAAATTCTCCAGCCCTGGCAACACCCTCGTAAATCTGCTCTGTACCGTCTCTAATGCAATCACATCCTTCCTGTAATTTGGTGACCAGAACTGTACGCAGTGCTCTAGCTGTGGCCTAACCAATGTTTTATAGAGTTCCAGCATAACCTCCCTGTTCTTATAGTCAATGCCTCGCCTAATAATGGAAAGTATCCCGCATGCCTTTTTAACCACCTTATCTACCTGTCTTGCTACCTTAAGAGATCTGTGGACATGCACTCCAAAGTCCCTCACTTCCTCTACACCTCTCAGTATCCTCCCATTTATTGTGTACTCCCTTGCCTTGTTTGCCCTCCCCAAATGCATTACCTCACACTTCTCTGGATTGAATTCCATTTGCCACTTTTCTGCCCACCTGACCAGTCCATTGATATCTTCCTGCAGTCTACAGCTTTCCTCCTCACTATGAACCACACGGCCAATTTTTGTATCATCTGCAAACTTCTTGATCAAGCCCCCCACATTCAAGTCCAAATCATTAATATATATCACAAAAAGCAAGGGACCTAATACTTGTATTCTAGTCCTCCAGATATAAAGGCCAGCATTCCATTAGCCTTTTTAATTATTTTCTGTACCTGTCCATAACTCTGTCTCTCGCATGACCCCAGTGTTTGCACCTCTAACTACCCCACACCTGCTGGGAATCTCGTGGGGACAGGAGTCGTGCCCTGACCATAGAATCATAGAAGTTACAACATGGAAACAGGCCCTTCGGCCCAACATGTCCATGTCGCCCAGTTTATACCACTAAGCTAGTCCCAATTGCCTGCACTTGGCCCATATCCCTCTATACCCATCTTACCCATGTAACTGTCCAAATGCTTTTTAAAAGACAAAATTGTACCCGCCTCTACTACTGCCTCTGGCAGCTCGTTCCAGACACTCACCACCCTTTGAGTGAAAAAATTGCCCCTCTGGACCCTTTTGTATCTCTCCCCTCTCACCTTAAATCTATGCCCCCTCATTATAGACTCCCCTACCTTTGGGAAAAGATTTTGACTATCGACCTTATCTATGCCCCTCATTATTTTATAGACTTCTATAAGATCACCCCTTAACCTCCTACTCTCCAGGGAAAAAAGTCCCGGTCTGTCTAACCTCTCCCTGTAAGTCAAACCATCAAGTCCCGGTAGCATCCTAGTAAATCTTTTCTGCACTCTTTCTAGTTTAATAATATCCTTTCTATAATAGGGTGACCAGAACTGTACACAGTACTCCAAGTGTGGCCTCACCAATGCCCTGTACAACTTCAACAAGACATCCCAACTCCTGCATTCAATGTTCTGACCAATGAAACCAAGCATGCCGAATGCCTTCTTCACCACCCTATCCACCTGTGACTCCACTTTCAAGGAGCTATGAATCTGTACTCCTAGATCTCTTTGTTCTATAACTCTCCCCAACGCCCTACCATTAACGGAGCAGGTCCTGGCCCGATTCGATCTACCAAAATGCATCACCTCACATTTATCTAAATTAAACTCCATCTGCCATTCATCAGCCCACTGGCCCAATTGATCAAGATCCCGTTGCAATCCCAGATAACCTTCTTCACTGTCCACAATGCCACCAATCTTGGTGTCATCTGCAAACTTACTAACCATGCCTCCTAAATTCTCATCCAAATCATTAATATAAATAACAAATAACAGCGGACCCAGCACCGATCCCTGAGGCACACCGCTGGACACAGGCATCCAGTTTGAAAAACAACCCTCTACAACCACCCTCTGTCTTCTGTCGTCAAGCCAATTTTGTATCCAATTGGCTACCTCACCTTGGATCCCATGAGATTTAACCTTATGTAACAACCTACCATGCGGTACCTTGTCAAATGCTTTGCTGAAGTCCATGTAGACCACGTCTACTGCACAGCCCTCATCTATCTTCTTGGTTACCCCTTCAAAAAACTCAATCAAATTCGTGAGACATGATTTTCCTCTCACAAAACCATGCTGACTTACTTCAACCAGCATGAAGGTAATTTTTAGATAAATGTTACTGTAAACGCACTGTATAATCACAAGACACCGACCCTCTGAGACTTTGAGGAGATCTAATTGAAGTTTTAAGATTATGAAGGGAACTGACAAAATTGATTGAGGCAAATTGTTCCTTGTGATGAAGGGCCAACACCCAGGAGACACAAATTAAAATAAGTCAGAGAAACTTTCACCAAAAGGGGAATCGAGTTACAATAAGTTACCAGGGAAGGACATTGAAGAGTGTAAACTGGGTCGAGAGATATGGGATTGAGGGATATGGTGGGTCAGTGGGAAGATGGGCCGATCTCTGAGAACAGGACATGCTTGTTCGCCTCAACAGGCCTTTCCTGTTTGTAAAAATGATTCTGTTCTTATAACGTGCCCTTTATTCCATGAATGTGTCCTGTATACAAGTTGCCAAGCCTCACTGTGGAACCTCACTATCTAATGTGAACAAGTGACAATAACCAGCTATCTTCACCCAAATCCTCATAGGTCGGTGTCTGTTCCTGGGAGAGAGTTGGTGCAGTGAGACAGACTGGTTAAGAAGTGAATCAAGGGTCAGCCCCCTGCCCCCGATTCGGTATCCTGGAACTCCCTTCCTAACAGCACTGTGGGAGAACCTTCACCACACGGACTGCAGCGGTTCAAGAAGGCGGCTCACCACCACCTTCTCAAGGGCAATTAGGGATGGGCAATAAATGCTGGCCTCGCCAGCGATGCCCACATCCCATGAACGAATAAAAAACCACCTGATCACCTCTTGGATCTTCTGGCTCCGTTCGAAGATAGCTTGCATATCTTTCTCTTTCTCGGTGTCCAGTTGATACACAGCTGTTGCTCCCATGTCTTCTGGGCCGACAGGTTTCTGGGAAGCAGAGACAGGACGTTAGCTACACACTACGCTTCTAGCAGAGCCATTTCACATCTAATCCCAACAAACCACCTCATGCATGTCATTTACAGCATTGGGTTTCACATTCTTTCCCCCCTCCCCAATTCTCCCACTGCCCCTCTTCTCCTGAAGGCAGCGACTGTTGCCCCAGTTTCACACAGGGGAAGGTTGTGGGAACCCAGTCAGATTTCCCTACTCCCAGCTCAGGGACACTGTCGAAAGGCAGGAGACCTTGTGCCGAGGAGCAACACTCGTCAAAAGACCGAAGCTGCCATTTTGAAGACAAATTAGAGAATTCCAAAGACCCAGAGTTTTCCACGGTGGGGGGGGGGGGGGGGGGGGGCGGGTTGGGGGGAAGAGAGGGGGGCAGGGCGCGGAGAGAGGGGACGCAGAGCGTGGCGGACAGGCGCGAGCACAATGGGCCCCATGGCCTCCTGTGTTTAATTTCTAGGACTCAGCGCTGTTCCTTACCGCCGATCGGGTGGACTTGTAGGACACAGTGATTTTCTCATCACTATCGCTGTCACTGTACTGCTCTTTCTGTACTGTTGGCTTCGCAGTCTGGGAACAATTAGAAAAAACACATAGTCAGAAAACAACAGCTTCAGTCGGAGAACCATATGATGAGCATAGCAGAGTGCTCAGTAATACCGCAGCAAATCACACCCCAAGGCCCGAGCCTGGAACTGACTGAAAACTCCTCCCCTTCCCCCCCCACCAATTTTCTCTGCTCCTCTCCTGAAGATACTGACTCCTTGGGATGGTCACTCTACAGGTCACCAACCCTTGACTGCCTCACCCCAGTGGCCGCTCACGTTTGAGCCTGGACTGTGAGTGCAGGCAGACTATCTGATCTTTCCAGCAACAGTCCGTGGACAGTGTGTATTCCGGCTGCAATCAGCACACACCAGGGATAGAAGCCAAGAACTGCCAAAAGTTCACCTAAACTCCAGGTGACTGTAGCTGTGACTGGTCCGAAGGCAAGCCCCCACTGGCACTTTGTGAACATACACAGTACAATATTAAAGGAACAGGGAGACCTGGGGGTGTATGTATACCAGTCTTTGAGGGTGGCAGGATAAGTTGAGAGGGCTATTAAAAAAAAGCATATAGGATCCTGGGCTTTATTAATAGAGGCATAGAGTACAAAAACAAGGAAGTTATGCTAAACCTTTATAAAACACTGGTTTGGGCTCAGCTTGAGTATTGTGTCCAATTCTGGACACCGCACTTTTGGAAGGATGTCCAGGCCTTAGAGAGGGTGCAGAAGAGATTTACTAGAATGGTTCCAGGGATGAGGGACTTCAGTTACGTGGACAGACTGGAGAAGCTGGGACTGTTCTCCTTAGACCAGAGAAGGTTCAGGGGAGATTTGATAGAGGTGTTCAAAATCATGAAGGGTTTTGATAGAGTAAATAAGGAGTAGCTATTTTCCACTGGCAGTAGGGTTGGTAACCAGAGGACACAGATTTAAGTTAACTTGCAAAAGAACCAGGGAGGAGGTGAGGAAAACTATTTTTACACAGCGAGTTATGATGATCTGGAATTCACTGCCTGAAAGGGTGGTGGAAGCAGATTCAATAATAACTTTCAATAGGGAACTGGATAAATACTTGAAGGGGAAAATTTGCAGGGCTCTGGGGGAAGAGCAGGGGAGTGGGACTAATTGGAAAACTCTTTCAAAGAGACGGCACAGGCACGATGGGCCGAACGGCCTCCTTCTATGCTGTATGATTCTACAGCTTTAGTCCACAATTTGGCTGGTCACCTGCCTCACCCACCTTCTGTATCATGGGGTTCGACACATTCGGCCTCTTTTCTCTCCGCACCGCGGTGTTTCCATCATCGTCTCCACTGCTGTCTGTGCAACAGAGGGAAAACCCAGTAAGTCCAGCGATACCCTGAGCAGGAGCTGCCCCCTGGCTCCGAGTGCTTTTATTACAGTAACACATTAGTATGGGACCTCCTCACAACACTCAGTTAAGGGCTAGGGTTGAATACTATTATTGAAGATCCAGAACCTGCTTTTTGGGAATCTGACCTAATGTGTCTTAAGCCTGATATTTAAGATGTAAGATTTAAGATGTATTCCAGTTCAATTTCAGGTACTTTAGTATTTGAAGAAAAGCACTGCTTCAGAATTAACCAAAATTAAGATACTGTTCTGCTTCAAAATGATATTGCAAAAAGTCAAGCTCATATTGTTACAAAGTGACACCACTATCATTAATTCCAACACCCTCTCAAGGAACCAGAAAAGGCCTCTGTACAGAGGGAAAAGTCTCCAGCCTCTGTGATCATACTCACCGGTTTTACATTCTTATATATTAAATATCTCGCATAAAGAAAGAGTTGCATTTATATAGTGCCTTTCACGTCCTCAGGATGTCCCAAACGCTTTACAGTACTTTTGAAGTGTAGTCACTGTTGTAATGTAGGATGATAGGAACAGGAGGCGGCCATTCAGTCCCTCGACCCTGCTCCGACATTCAATTAGATCAGAGCTGATCTGTAGCTCAACTCCATTTACCTGCATTTTCTCCATATCCCTCGATACTCTTAAGACTGAAAATCGATAGATTTGTGTTTATCAGTCTTAGAAGCTCCAGATGACCCCCGGCATTAACAGCCTTTTGGGGAAGAAAGTTCGACATTTCCACTATCCTTTGTCTGATGATTGCACTCCTGAACGGTCAAGCTCTAACTGAAGTCAATGGGAATCAGGGGGAAAGCTCTCCAGTGGCTGGAGTCATACCTAGCACAAAGGAAGATGGTAGTGGTTGTTGGAGGCCAATCATCTCAGCCCCAGGACATTGCTGCAGGAGTTCCTCAGGGCAGTGTCCTCGGCCCAAACATCTTCAGCTGCTTCATCAATGACCTTCTTTCCATCATAAGGTCAGAAATGGGGACGTTTGCTGATGATTGCACAGTGTTCAGTTCCATTTGCAACCCCTCAAATAATGAAGCAGTCCGTACCTGCATGCAGCAAGACCTGAACAACATCCAGGCTTGGGCTGATAAGTGGAAAGTAACATTCACGCCAGACAAGTCATAGAGTCATAGAGTCATAGAGTTATACAGCACGGATAGAGGCCCTTCGGCCCATCGTGTCCGCGCCGGCCATCAGCCCTGTCTACTCTAATCCCATATTCCAGCATTTGGTCCGTAGCCTTGTATGCTATGGCATTTCAAGTGCTCATCCAAATGCTTCTTGAATGTTGTGAGGGTTCCTGCCTCCACAACCCTTTCAGGCAGTGAGTTCCAGACTCCAACCACCCTCTGGGTGAAAAAGTTCTTTCTCAAATCCCCTCTAAACCTCCCGCCTTTTACCTTGAATCTATGTCCCCTTGTTATAGTACCCTCAACGAAGGGAAAAAACTCCTTAGTATCCATCCTATCTGTGCCCCTCATAATTTTGTACACCTCAATCATGTCCCCCCTCAGCCTCCTCTGCTCCAAGGAAAACAAACCCAATCTTCCCAGTCTCTCTTCATAGCTGAAGCGCTCCAGCCCTGGTAACATCCTGGTGAATCTCCTCTGCACCCTCTCCAAAGCGATCACATCCTTCCTGTAGTGTGGCGACCAGAACTGCACACAGTACTCCAGCTGTGGCCTAACCAGTGTTTTATACAGCTCCATCATAACCTCCTTGCTCTTCTATTCTATGCCTCGGCTAATAAAGGCAAGTATCCCATATGCCTTCTTTACCACCTTATCTACCTGTTCCGCCGCCTTCAGGGATCTGTGAACTTGCACACCAAGATCCCTCTGACCCTCTGTCTTGCCTAGGGTCCTCCCATTCATTGTGTATTCCCTTGCCTTGTTAGTCCCTCCAAAGTGCATCACCTCGCACTTTTCCGGGTTAAATTCCATTTGCCACTGTTCCGCCCATCTGACCAACCCATCTATATCGTCCTGCAGACTGAGGCTATCCTCCTCGCTATTTACCACCCTACCAATTTTTGTATCATCAGCGAACTTACTGATCATACCTTTTACATTCATATCCAAGTCATTAATGTAGACCACAAACAGCAAGGGACCCAGCACCGATCCCTGTGGTACCCCACTGGCCACAGGCTTCCAGTCACAAAAACAACCTTCGACCATCACCCTCTGCCTTCTGCCACTAAGCCAGTTTTGTATCCAAAGTGCCAAGGCACCCTGGATTCCATGGGCTCGTGCCAGGCAATGCCCATCTCCAACAACAGAGAGAGTCTAACCACCTCTCCTTGACATTCAATGACATTACCTTCGCTGAATCCCCCACCATCAACATCCTGGGGGTCACCATTGACCAGAAACTTAACTGGACCGGCCACATAAAAACTGTGGCTACAACAGCAAGTCAGAGGCTGGGTATTCTGCAGCAAGTGACTCACCTCCTGACTCCCCAAAGCCCTTCCACCATCTACAAGGCACAAGTCAGGAGTGTGATGGAATACTCTCCACTTGCCTGGATGAGTGCAGCTCCAACAACACTCAAGAAGCTCGACACCACCCAGGTCAAAGCAGCCTGCTTGATTGGCACCCCATTCACCAACGGTGCACAGTGGCTGCAGTGTGTACCATCCACAGGATGCACTGCAGCAACTTGCCAAGGATGCACTGCAGCAACTCGCCAAGGCTTCTTCGACAGCACCTCCCAAACCCACGACCTCTACCACCTAGAAGGACAAGGGCAGCAGGCACATGGGAACAACAACGTTCCCCTCCAAGTCACACACCATCCCGACTTGGAAATATATCGCCGTTCCTTCATCGTCGCTGGGTCAAAATCCTGGAACTCCCTTCCTAACAGCACTGTGGGAGAACCTTCACCACACGGACTGCAGCAGTTCAAGAAGGCGGCTCACCACCACCTTCTCAAGGGCAATTAGGGATGGGCAATAAATGCTGGCCTCGCCAGTGATGCCCACATCACATGAACGAATAAAAAAAATTTAAGATTATGTCCTCTCGTTCTTGATTGCCCCACTAGAGCAAATAGTTTCAATATATAGCCCAATATATCCTTCCTGAGGTGCGATACCCAGAAACAAACGCAGTATTCCAGATGGCAGCCAATCTGCGGGAAGTCAAGCGGTCACCCCCAGAGATGCCCATCTTGAGCTGCAGCTCTGCATTTTCGCAGCAGGAGGCTGTGCAAACCCCATGGCACTGGGAGGCAGGACGACAATGCTCATCACTCCTAGACTCTCAATACTACATTACAGGAAGGCTCCTAAAAATTAATTCTTACCCAACAGGAAGGGGAGAGTCTCTGGCTGTCAGGAGCATGGACCCTCCTCCCCCCGCACCCAAAACTCTCACGGAGTCAAGAGGACTACACACTGACTCGAGAACAGGCATTTGCCAACTCATCACCGGGGAAGAGGCCCGCATGTGATAACTTGTGGGAGACGAGGTTCCATTTCCCCTGGTGTTGTGCAGCTCACCTTGTGATAAAGTAGCATCCAGGGCCCTTCATCACCAGCCAGTGCCGGGGTCAAAGCGCGAAGGCTGGTGGAAGAGGACGTAGATCATCTTCTGCATAACCAGCTGCACTAAACAAAAGCACCAGCTCTTCTCTACTGGATCGAATACAAACTCCAAGACTAAAGACTGACAGTGTCAAAGTCACTGAGTGTGTGCCAGTGTCAGTCAGCACTGCCATTCTTGTCCCAACATCATGATTTAGTGTTTTGATCTTTGCTAAGGATCTTGCTGTCGACTGGTGAAACTCTACTGAACGTCAAGCCACTCCGTGGCAGGGCTCCCAGGAACAACCAGGAGTGGTGGTTTTGTCAATTTGTGTTTGATGGCCGCTCCTGTGAAGCACCTTGGGATATTTTACTACACGAAAGGTGCTATATAAATGCAAGTTGTTGTGGTTTGACAGGGACTGATGGCTCCATCACAGGAATGCCTTTAGTTTAAGATATTCAGGTCAGAA